>NW_024412439.1:4749394-4846989 GCF_014898765.1 Herpailurus yagouaroundi | reverse complement strand
CCCCCGTTCATGCTCTGTCTCTGTCCCAAAAATAAATAAACGTTGAAAAAAAAATTTAAAAAAATAAAAAATAAAATAAAATACGTCTTGCTGGGGCTCCTGGGTGGCTCAGACAGTTAAGCGCCCAACTCTTGATTTTGGTTCAGGTCATGATCTCACAGTTCGCGAGTTCGAGCTCTGCATCAGGCTGACAGTGCGGAGCCTGCTTGGGATTCTCTCTCTCTCCCTTTCTCTGCCCCTCCCCCTATCAAGAATAAATAATTCCATTTAAAAAATAAAATAAATAGGGGTGCCTGGGTGGCTCAGCTGGTTAAGCGTCTGATGTCGGCTCAGGTCATGATCTCACGGTTCGTGGGTTCCTGATGTCGGCTCAGGTCATGATCTCACGGTTCGTGGGTTCGAGCCCTGCATCGGGCTCTGCTGACAGCTCAGAGCCTGGAGCCTGCTTCTGATTCTATGTCTCCCTCTGTCTCTGCCCCTCCCCTGCTCATGCTTTGTCTCTCCCTGTCTCTCAAAAATAAATGCTAAAAAAATTTTTTTTTTAATTTTAAATAAATAAAATATATCTTGCATCCACATTTGCTTTACCTGTTCCTTAAATTCTGACTTTTCCTTATTCCTCTCCTACCTTGCAATATCTGCAACTTGAGTCTTGTTGAGAAATAGAAAACCCCTGGAGAAGATTTTGGGGACACGTTGTCAAAGCAGTTACCTGGAGGGGCTTACCCCCAAAAGCTCAGGTCAGAGCTCAAATGTGGGATTCATCCAGGAAATAAAAGCTAAATTAGCTTGGTTTGATTAAGGTTTGGGGTTTTCTTTTGCTGTTAAAGGAAATTTTATTTTGTGATTTAAAAATCATTTATTCTGGAAGAAAAGCCAAGAAGTGTGAGATTAACTTTTGTATAAACCAATCACCTATAGAGCTGCTTACGATGTAAAGCTTTCTGGATTTAATGTCACATTTCGCAGACCTCTCTGACACATTACTTAAACAGAAAGACCACATTTCTCCCGTTAGTTATTTCAAAGTCACGTAATGTGGATTATGTTTATTAAGTGCAATAAATAGTCATCAAATTAGAGCTTGCATATTTTTTTTAACCTCCTTTGTTCCTAATTTCTGCAGAAAATTCCACTTCGCTAGAGCTACTTAGGATTGGTGTTTAGTAAACGAAGGAGTCCGGTATTTTAAAGGAAGAATAAATAATTCATAGGAATGTGTTGACAACCCCTGCCCCCTGCCCCCCACCGTTCCCTGGTCTGTTGTTCCTTTTCTGGAGTAGCTCTGGGCAGGGAAGCCAGAAGGAGAAGCCTGCCTCTGTGCTGATGCTCAGTAGAGAGATGCCTCTATTTGAAATGTAATTCAGTTTTGGATATGAGTTTGGGAATAAATCACCATTCAGTCCGAGCGTGAGCCATCAACCTATTTGCCTGCGTGAGTGAAAGGACGTGAAAAAATCGTTTTAGTTCAACGGCTGGATTCTTCCTTCCTTCCCCACCACACAGTGCTATTTGCCTTAGTCATCCCTTTATTCCATTTTACTGAAAGTTAGAAATCGTGCACAGCACCATCACACCCCATTCTTCTGCTCTTCTCATCTTTCCTATGCAAGTTCACTCCGGTGACCACCATTCGCAGAGATGTGAACCTTCTCTCCTTAACAAAGCGCATTACAGCCACTGCCCTAGCTACGTGAGAGCACCAGCATTAGGAAAAAAATAATGTTTCCCGTGTGATCCGTCTGCTTTTTCCTGATGCTGGTTTACTTTATTTTTACTTTTTTTTTTTTTTTTTTTTGTAATTTGATATAATAGAGTTAAATTCTTAAAGTTACGATTGAGGGGCGCCTGGGTGGCTCAGTCAGTTGAGCGGCCGACTTCAGCTCAGGTCATGATCTCACACTCCATGAGTTCGAGCCCCGTGTCGGGCTCTGTGCTGACAGCTCGGAGCCTGGAGCCTGCTTCGGATCCTGTGTCTCCATCTCTCTGTGCCCCTCCCCTGTGCACGCTCTGTCTCTATCTCAAAAATAAATAAAAACATTTAAATAAATAAAATAAAGTTACGATTGAAAGTAAAAATATAAAGGGCGCCTGGGTGGCTCAGTGGGTTAAGTGTCTGACTCTTGGTTTCGGCTCAGGTCACGATCTCACGTTTTCATGAGTTCGAGCCCCATATTAGGCTCTGTGCTGACAACATGGAGCTTTCTTAGGATTCTTTCTCTCCCTCTCTCTGCCCCTCCCCTGCTCAGTCTCTCTCTCTCTCTCTCTCTCTCTCTCTCTCTCTCTCTCTCTCAAAAATGTAAATAAATATTAAAAAAAAAAGAAAATAAAAAAGTGTTGCCATTTTAATTACTATTAGGAAATGCTATGCAGCCATTACGCTTTTTATAATTTATAATTGAGGTGACGTTCTTGAACATGTCTACATTTGTCTTCGTATTCCAACACATATCCATATGTCTTCGTAAGTTCAAAAAGAGTAAACCACTGGAAACGATTTACTGAAATTTTGTCACGCCTTACCTCCAGCCCTACCTCCTATTTAAAGAACGCTGCCTCATGTTGCCAGTTCTGGTTGTGGTTGATTTTACAGTTTGAGACCTGGTAGCACTTGTGTTTGTTTAACGTCCACCGTCCTTTTCAGAGTGAACATCGCCATCTGTTTCGCTCACTGCTGTATGCCCGCACTTAGCACAGTGGCTGACTAGATGACAGTGAGACATCTTAATAAACGAACAAATGCACGCTACGTGCTCTTTTAGTGCGCCCTGTGCCAAGTGCTTTATTTTGATTCTTCACTCTCACGTACCTCCCATTTGACCGATGAAGCAGCTAAGACCAACGGGTTAGCTACTTTGCTCAAGATCCTACAGCTCAGTGATAGAGCCCCTGCCCTCCCAGTGGTCTTGTTACTGAGGATTTTTGCATAAGCCAGTTTGACTTGTGCTTCAGTCTTGCCATCAAAACAGCCCTAATACGGGGGTGCCTGGAAGGCTCAGTCAGGCGTCCAACTCTTGATTTTGCCTCAGACCATGATGTCACGGTCGTGGGAATGAGCCCCGCATTGGGCTCCACACCGAATGCAGAGCCCGCTTGGTATTCTTTCTGTCTCTCTCTCTCTCTCTCTCTCTCTCTCTCTCTGTCTGCCCCTACTCTGCTCATGCTCTCTCTCTCTCTCTCTCTCTCTCTCTCTCTCTCAAAATAAATACACATTTTAAAGAATAGCCCTAATACATCCCCTACTTCACAGCTGAGGAAACCAAGGATCAGAGAGGTTCGTTTGCCCACTTTTACGGAGCTGTTTCAAATCAGAATTTGAACCCAGACCACCTGACTGTTGTCAGCGATGCTTAGTTATGGTACTGTACGGAAACCCTATAATAATATAAGAAGAAGAAGAGGAATATTAAAGCCTTTTTCAAACACTTTTGGCACGCAAACGTCCCAGGAGACACAACAGTTAGAAATGGTATAGTGAACCCCAGTGTTCCTGTCACCCAGAATCCACAGGATTATCAAGACTCTGCCCCGCTTGCTTCATCTCACCCTCGTTAGGGCCGAAACGCTTAGCAGCGTGCCCAGACCAAATCAAGGTAGACGGAGCAGAGAGGTGGCTGGAGACACTGGCAGCTCCCCAGTGAACTGAATACTGAGCTAGGCTGCTGTCCCGAGTCCTTTCCACTTGGAATATGTCGAGACATATATCAAAAGACAGCGGGACCTACTCAGCCCAGCTGCACCCAGCATCAGAGGTGGGGTGGAGGTGGAGGCCTTCTATAGGCACAGGCTCCGTCGGCGTGGCCTCACGTAGGCCAGATGGGACCCGCACCACGTTGGTGATGGCGCAGCGGTGGGTCCCCGACTTCGGCAAGCCTGCCGATCGCCTGGATTCCCGACGAGCCCCTAGGTGATGCTGACGCTCTGGGTCCGGGGACCACATCTCGGTAGCACCCGGGACTCCATCGGGGAGTCCCAGCTTGGCCCTCACCCATCAGGTACTGTTCAGCCCAGGGAATCCCAAGTGAACCTGCTTAGCCCTTTCTTCTAGTTCTGCCTCTAGAAATCAGGCCTCAGAGCGGCACTCAAAATGGAAGCCACCTGCTGAGGAATTCAGATGTAAAAGGAACAAAAAGACTAATAATGGGGAAAAAATGTTTAATGAAATTTTAAATACAGAAGACGTGATAAAAGGGAAAATAACTCTGTGTGTGTGTGTGTGTGTGTGTGTGTGTGTCTCCAGGTTTGGGATACTTTCCAAAACCCATCCAGGAATGGGAGAGAGCAGATGGGGGTTTTGGTCAAGGACTGAGCGGTAGGATTAGGAGGACGAGTGTATCGAGCAATTGACCTAAAAGAACA
The DNA here is from genome assembly GCF_014898765.1 of Herpailurus yagouaroundi. Classification (NCBI taxonomy): domain Eukaryota; kingdom Metazoa; phylum Chordata; class Mammalia; order Carnivora; family Felidae; genus Herpailurus; species Herpailurus yagouaroundi. The sequence goes on along the minus strand of NW_024412439.1, from coordinate 4,842,630 downwards.
AGAAGTCGGTCTTTGACAAAATTGCCCTTCCAGGCTTTGAGATTTCGCTCGGACTTCTATGTGTACCAAGGCAGAAAATCATAGTGGTGTTTAACTGAGATGAGAAATGAACGCACTTGACTAATCTTTTTCTGCATCAGAAATAGATCTCTTTATTAAAACGGCTAAATTTTTAATTTGTTTCTAATGTTTATTTTTGAGAGAGAGAGAGAGAGAGAGAGCAAGTGGGGGAGGGGCAGAGAGAGAGACACGGAATCCGAAGCAGACTCCAGGCTCCCAGCTGTCAGCACAGAGCCCGACGTGGGGCTCGAACCCACAGATCGCGAGATCATGACCTAAGCGGAAGTCGGATGCTTAACCGACCGAGCCACCCAGGCGCCCCTAAAAACGGCTAAATTGAAGCAGCTTTAATATCACCGTGATTTTTAAAGATTTCCTGGTTACGTCAAACTTTAAAAAAGAGCCCGGAGGTCACTTGGTACACGCTCCCTTCGTCCCAGAACCGTTATTCTTGCTAGCGCTCTTCCAACTTGCAGTGGTGGTGTGGCTCACGCTGCTTTTTCCTCGAAAATGCCCGACGTGAACGGACAAGTGAATACCTGTCTGTCTTTGCTGGTCATCACGGCAGGCAGTGAGGGCCTTGTGAGAAGCACATCTGATCGTTTTCTTCCCCTGTGTAAAAAAGCAGAGAAAACCTCTTCTGTGCATCTGCCCAGAGGCAGTGTTCCCACGATGTCTCCGTGTGGCCTTCCCTCCCAGTGTTCTCTGACCCCTCCCGCCCCTCGTACGGTGCCCACTGCCTGAATCACTCCTGTCTACCCTTCTATCCCCTCTCCCGCCCGCCCAGCACTTCTTCCTACAAACCTCCCCCTGTCCAGCCCCCCAGCACCCACACACAGTGGCTCCAGATTGCCAGCCTCTTTAACTCTCACTTCAGCATAAGCGCCCCCAGGACAAGGACCATGTCTGTCTTGCTCCCCACCTTATATCCTAGGTCCGACCTTGTATGTATGTATGTAAATGTAGTGCTTCCCCAGTGTTTTCATCTCAGGTAATGCCAGAGGAACTTAGGCTATTTCTACCTCGGGGTAAACCAAAGGAGCTTTTAAACCTTCAGGCTGCTGCTCCCAGCTGAAGGCAACAGCCTAAAGACTCCAGCTCCCACCCCCCCTCTCTCCCCAGGCTCGGCAAGATCCAAGCAATCAGAGAATCAGGAAGTCATACTACAGCAGGGCGCCCCCACAGACCAGTGGGATTGCATCAATGAGCCAAGGAGTAAATCCGAGTACAAGTCTGTTTCCAAGTTATTTTACTGGTACAGCTGACCCTTGATCGACACGGGTTGGAACTGTGCGGGTCCACATATATGTGGATTTTTTTCTCAATAAATATATTAGAAAAAAGGTTGGAGGTTGGCAACAATTTGAAAAAACTCACAAACCACATGGCCTAGAAATTTCAAAAAAAATTAAAAACGTATGTCGTGGATGCGTAATACTACCATAAACACACACAAATCTATTATATAAAGTTAAAGTTTATTCAAAACTTGCCCAAACATTTGCAGACTGCACAGGGTGCCATTTGAGTGGAGAGAAAGATGAACACATTTAGAGATGGAGTATTAAATCGTAACTCAGTAAAATCAGCTGCTGTAACAATTTCACAACCACCTCTGGATGCTGTTGTGAGCTCGAGTCTTGGGAGCACCCATTTAAAATGCCATGCGGGGGCGCTGGGGTGGCTCAGTCGGTTGAGCATCTGACTCTTGGTCTCGGCTCAGGTCATGATCTCACGGTTCCTGAGTTTGACCTCCATGTCTGTGCTGTCAGCGCAGAGCCCGATTCTGTGTCTCCCTCTCTCTCCCTCTCTCTCTCTGCCCTTTTTCCTCTTGTACTCTCTCTCTCAAAATAAAAAAAATAAGCGTGAAGAAAAGAAAATGCCACGTGTGGGTGCCTGGGTGGCTCAATGGGTTGAGCATCCGATGGGTTGCTCTTGATTTCAGCTCAGGTCATGATCTTGGAGTTCGTGAGATCGAGCCCCTGCTTGGGATTCTCTTTCCCTCTCTGTCTGCCCCTCCCCTGCTCAAGCTTTGTCTTCTCTCTCTCTCTCCCAAAGATAAATAAATAAACATAAAAAAGAATTTAAAAGGGAATAATAAAATGCCATGTGTGATGCTAATCATCTCTGCATAAGCAGTTTGTCTCTGCAGTAAATTGCGTATCTTGGTAAAAAGGGATCTCTCGTGGTTGTATCAGTAGTTAAGTTTTGGGCGAGTCAGAAGTCACACGTGGATGTTTCAACTGTGCATCGCGGTCGGCACCCCGTTCCTCTCATTGTTCAAGGGCCATCTGAGCCTCAGTTTCTCTTCTGTGAAATGGGGATAATGCTATCTCAATAAACATGTTTTTACGTTGTTAATTTTTGGTTTGTGTTTAATGCCATACCCAGTGTTGATACAGGTTCTAGAAATAATAGGCTTTCTCATGTACTGCTGATAGGAGTGCAAAAGAGCCTAAACCCTCTGGGGCTTAGACTGGTGGTACAAGTCAAATCCCTACAAACGTGCATGTCAGCTGGCCTTGCAGTCTCAGGTCTGGGAATTTATCCTCAGGATGCATCCTAGTCAGAACTATGAACAGCAGTCTGTCTGCAAGATATATATGCCGTTCCTTCTAATTTAAAAGGAAAGATACAAAATGTCCAGAAAGGCTATATTGACTGAATTAATTATGTTGAATCCACAGAATAGACCACTATGTACCTATTAATGATGACGTTACAAAAGAATTCTGAACAGCACAGGGAAATTATTAACATACATTGAAATATAGGGGCGCCTGGGTGGCTTAGTCAGTTAAGCGCCTGACTCTTGATTTTGGCTCAGGTCATGTCTCATGGTTCATGAGATCGAGCCCTGCATCAGGCTCCGGGCTCACAGTGGAGAGTCTGCTTGAGATTCTCTCTCTCTCTCTCTCTCTCTCTCTCTCTCTCTCTCTCCCTCTCCCTCTCCCTCTCCCTCTCTCCCTCTCTCCCTCTCTCCCCGTCTCTCTCACAAGATCCCATGTAAAGTCCACCTTAGAAAGTGGGCTCTGGCATGGGGCACCTGGGTGGCTCAGTCAGTTAAGTGTCTGACTTCGGCTCAGGTCATGATCTCACGGTTCGTGATTTTGAGCCCCTGCATCAGGCTCCGCGCTGACAGCGCGGAGCCTGCTTGGGATTTCTCTCTCCTTCCCTCCCCAACCCATGCTGTCTCTGTCTCTCTCAAAATAAATAAATAAACTTTAAAAAAAAAAAAAAAAAGAAGTGGGCTCTGATGAGAATCAGGCGTAGGATTGTCCCGGCTGGTGGAGAGTTGTATTTGACCCTGTTCACTGCACCTGCCAACATGGTGAGGGTCCTCCGGAGATGCCGTGGCTCTGAAACCAGCTGTGGCACCGAAACTGAGCTATCCGTGTGGGGCAGCCCCCTGGTGTGTGGCCGTGGGCCCCAAGCCGGTCCTTTGCCAAGCCTGTAATTTATCACAGATAGATACATTCAGACATACTGTCATTATCCATTACTGCTAATGGGGTAATGTGTTTAAACTATAAATACACGGGCAGGGTTGAGATGCCAGCTTTTGCCCAAACATTACCGGTACCGCGTTCCGGGTGGTTTTTCTATGGCTGTCACCTACTTGGCACTAACTGCAAAGCAGAACCCTGTGCCAAGCAGGCAGTGTCTGCCTCGGCCCTCACTCCAGCCTGTGAGCGAGAGCAGAGAACCGTCCCGTCCCGGCCGTGCAGGTGAGCAGGGGGACGCGCCCGCCTCCCACGGCCGGGAAGGGGCAGAACGAATCCAGGGCACTCTCACCTGGACTCGAACTCCAGCCCCGGCCGGCAAATGTCAGAGGGGGCAGCCAGAACTCCCGCCTTTCGGGTTCCGGTGGCCCGTAACCGGAAGAAGGCGCAGCAGCCTGCCTCCCGGGTCGCCGCGCCACGTAGGTGGGTGGTCCACGCCGAGTGCGGGCAGCGCGGCCCGCCGGACTGGAAAGTGACTGCTCTGTGCCGCTGCTCTTTTTCAGCCCGTTGCTAGCTGTGTCCTTTGCCACGTGCTGTGCCCTTCCAGGCGTCGCCCTCCTGACCTGGGGGGTGAACCCCCTCACGGGAGCCCTGGGGGTCTTCAACATCTTCCTGTACACCTGTTGCTATACCCCGCTGAAGAAGATCAGCATCGCCAACACGTGGGTCGGAGCCGTCGTCGGGGCCATCCCGCCTGTCATGGGCTGGACGGCAGCGACCGGCAGCCTGGACGCCGGTGAGTATCTCGCGTGCCGGGTTGCGGGGGTCTCGGCTTCGGCCCACGGGCCCACGGCAGGGGGGGGGGGGCGCCAGGGCCCGGCCCTCGGTGGGTGGCTCTTGTGCGCAGACCTCGGCACCTGCCGGTCCGAGGCGTGTCCTTCCCGGAACTGCAGCTCTCGCTCTCTGAGTCCGCTCTAGCCCGTACTCATTCCTGCGGTCGCGTGAACGCAGGGCGGAAGGGAGACCGTGTCATCGGGCTTTCCAGGGGGACGTGTGCTTTCCCGGGCCGGGCAGGGAATGCCTAGGGGAAAAAAAAAAAAAAAAACCCCACAAAAACAAGCAGTGCTATGACAACGGGTGGAGTGGAAAGCGGGCACCTAAAAGTCACGAGCCCCATCAGGGCTGATCAGTCCTGGGGGACGTCCCGCATCGTGGAGCAGTGTCCAGGACTCGGTCTCCGGGCTCTCCCGCCCATCCAGACGCTCCCTGCCCGGGCGTGAGCTTTTCCCCACAGAACCAGGTGATTCCCCACCCCCCCCCACCCCACCCCTTCCCTTTGTGAAGGAGCAGACCCTTTTCATCAGTTTCTCATTTACTTTTATATGATTTGCTTAAGTCCTTCGCAGTGTCTACAATAAAACCATTGAAATCCATCTACTTTTTTTTTTTTTTTTTGGTGGCATGTCACAACGAAATTTGTGGGGTGAAAATAGCTCCTTTTTACCATCTGGAAGGGAAGTTTCACAGTCTAATTAGCCAGGTAATTAGTGTTTCTGACCAACACTTAGGAAGGAAGTGGTGAGGTTTCCTGCAAGAGACGTAAGTACATATTTTTCACATGAGAGATCAAAAGGCAGTTGACCATAAACGTTTGCCCTGTAAGCCACATTTCTGAAACTTTTCATAAAAGCCCTATACACTCTGACTTGGCAAGCTTACAAAGGCGGTTACACCTTTAGCGTGATTGTCTCTTAGCACAGTTTTAATATCCTGTAAATGTTGGCGTTCCACACGTCTACACATAAGATATTCTAGAACGTTCCTGCTCATTTGCTCAGTGATACACCCCAGACCGGAATCTCATCCGTGTGGGAGGGATGGCAGCACAGTGGTGAGGAGTGAGTGCTCCAGAGCAGGGGTGCCCTTTGGAACATTCTAGACTTTTTTAATGTTTATTTTTGAGAGAGAGAGAGAGAGAGAGAGAGAGAGAGAGAGAGAGACAGTACTAGCTGGGGAGGGACATAGAGAGAGAGGGAGACACGGAATCGGAAGCAAGCTCCAGGCTCCGAGCTGTCAGCACAGAACCCGACGTGGGGCTCGAACCCACAAACCGTGAGATCGTGACCTGAGCCGAAGTTGGATGCTTAACTGACTGAACTACCCAGCTGGCTAGTTCTAGACTTGACATGAACGTTCTAGACTTCTTTATGCTACCGTCTCCTCAATCTCCCCCGTGGTCCCTTCTCACGGAGCTGTCGTGAGGATTAAGTGAGTTCTTGCTAAGTATTCCTCGTTTGTACAGTAGATGGATTCATGCAGATCAAGAAAATAATCTCAAAAATCATGAGATTTTTATTGGTCTGGCAACTCTGAGCAATTCGTAATTGTTACCTGGCTGTTGTTCTGCCCACAGTGAGCTTGCCTCTGGGCTTGGTGGACAGAGCGCCTGGCCTTGGGTCCGGTGTTAGGGATGGCCATCTTGAGCGTAGGTGGGGAGAGAGGGAAGCATGGGTCTGACATCTCCAGACTAGATGGTGTCTGAATTTTCCCCCTTGTTTGCAGTTTATATTTAGAGAACACACCTGCTTACCACCAAATTCCTGGTCAGAGTCCCCCTCCTAGTTCTGCCTGGAGCCCCAGTCTTGACCCTGCCTGGAACCTTCCATCTCCCCTCACCCCACTCTCCTCTCCCCTCCTGTACCCCTCCGAACCTTTCTAGTGATCGCCCAGACATTTGAGTTGGGGCCCTTGAAAGAGACCCCCACTCTGCAGCACTGTGCTCCAAGTCACCTGCCTGCCTGAAGGAGACAGCCCCACACCCTTCCAGAGTGCCAGGACCTTACATGGGTTCCTCACACCCAGCCTAAAGGAACAGGGCCCCCAGGGGGCACCTGGGTGGCTCAGTCGGTTGAGCGTCCGACTCTTGATTTCAGCTCAGGTCATGATCTCACAGTTCATGAGTTCGAGCCCCGTGTCGGGCTCTGTGCTAACAGTGTGGAGTCTGCTTGGGATTCTCTCTCTCCCTCTCTCTCTCCCTGCCCTTCCTTACCTCTCTCTCTCAAAATAAATAAATAAACTTAAAATAAGTTAAAAAAAAAAAAAAAAAAGGAACAAGGCCCCCAAAACTACCTTTTCTCTCTGGGGAATCCCAGACAGAGCCACGGTCAGGGTTAAGTATTACTATCTACAGGGACAGATAACCCCTGGAGGTCGATGGGGGCAGGGCAGTCCACGGCAGTGCAGAACTTGGTCGCTTCTGTCGTCTGTTGGTCACCCAGATTCTTGCTAGCGGCTTTTGTTGTACTCCCAGGCAGTTTCCTTCAGAGGACTTTGGGCCTCAGTGTTCTCTGGAGTTGCATCCCCAGAGGCCAGAGAGAGAAAGCACTTTGCAACAGTCTTCCCACTTAGAGTGCGCATTCGGCCAGGAGCCTGGATTTGTTCAGGGACAGTATGGATTTAGCTGAACTGCCAATAGTCATATTTAAAATAAATGTTTTTAAAAAAACGTTTTTAAAACACATCTTTCTGTAATCCACATTTAATCGCGTATATAAATTCATTAGTGAGACAGAGCGAAAGGCCAGGCTATACTTTGTTTTAGGTTGCAGGGCAAAAATGCATGCTTATCTCGCACAAAGAGACCCATCACTGCCTGAACGGACCCCTGGCATAAAGCAGTGCAGCCCGAAACAGATTTGTGTCACCACAAGGAGAAGTTCCTCTAGCAGGTGCCTTGTATTATGTTCTTTTTCTTCAAATCCTGAAAACGCATTGTGGGGCACACAACCACAACATGGGTTACTGCCCCCAGAATTCTGATTCGCCCACAGGTCCAGTCGTATACCTAACGTCTTGTCAGATTTACGGAAAGAAGGTCACTTTGCGTGATGCCTTCAACTGCTTCCAGAAAAGTTTTGAAACATGAATTTGATAGAGCAAACGTGGCATCAACAGCAAATCTTTGATTACATCGAATGAATGAATGAATGAATGAATGAATGAATGAATGAATCAGTCAATCAATCAGTAGCTTCCATTTTACAGACAAAACTAGGTTAACCCTGGGTCAACTGCCAAATATTTATTGGGCCTCAGCCATGTGCAAGGGCCGGTAAATTTAGCCGGAAGTAGTCAAAGAAATAAGACAGAGTCACGGGGCACCTGGGTGGCTCAGTGGGTTAAGCGTCTGACTTGGGCTCATCAGGTCACCATCTCACTGCTCGTGAGTTCGAGCCCCGCGTCGGGCTCTGTGCTGACAGCTCGGAGCCTGGATCCTGCTTCCGATTCTGTCTCTCTCTCTCAAGAATAAATAAACATTAAAAAGAAAAGAAATAAGGCAGAGTCTGCAAGAACGTAGTTTCAACATTTCTATTGCTGGGATTTTAGCCACTAGGTTGAATGTGACTATATATACAGTCTTGTCACCTTCTAGAATAGTACCCACTAGCCACGTGTGGCTGTTTAACTTTGAGCTTAAACTAAATCAATTTAAACCTTCAGTTCTTAAGTCCCTGTAGCCCTATTTCAAATGCTCACAGCCACACAAATTTGAATGTGCATCAGGATCACCAGGCAGGCTCGCTAAATAGAACCCAGATTCCTGGGCCCTGCACCTGTAGTTTCTGGTTCAGTAGGTCTGGTGTAGGGCCTGAGAATTTGCACTTCTAACGCGCTGCCTAGTGATGCCAGTGCCCCCGCTCCAGGGACTGCTTTCTGAGCCACTAGTCTGAAAAGACAGAACCAGAGAGCGAGCCCTGGCTGTCAGAATACCTCGGAAATTCCTAGGGACATGGGCAAAGGGTGGGGGCAGATGGCATTATTGGAGCTGCACTCAGGGTGTCGTCCGTATCACCCGCGGAGGTTGTGTCTCCCATCCGGGTTCTTCTCTTAGGGGACACGTTTGCTTGAAACAGCCCTGCTGGGAGAAAAGTGGCCCCAAACGTTTCCCTCCTGCAGTATCTCCAAATCATTTTGTCTTTGGACCTCCAAAGAGAGATCGTGTTGGAGAAGCGTATGGATGGAGAAGTCTTTGATGTACTCCACTGAACCGCAGGGACAGGAAGGAAGGGGAGGCCGGAGGGGAGGAAGATGTAAGAGGGTCTGGGAGACCACCCACTCCGCTGATCGGCTTTCTTCCTGGGGCAGGTGTCTGTGAGGACCTACTGTGCGCTGGGCACCGAGGGATACAAAAATCCCTAAAACCCAGGCCCCGTCTTCACGGAAAGCGTGTCTCAGCATCTTCAGGGAGAGGCGGGCAGGTGTCAAATAACTGACTGAGCTGTCAGAGCTTGAGCAAGAAAGAGGTCTTCAGAGGGCTGTGCGTTCTCCTAACCTCCCCAGACGGGCCCAAGAGGGCTTTGGAGCAGAGGACCTTCTGAGTGAGGACGAGACCGCTCTCTCAAAGGGGGAAGGGCTTTTCGAGAAGAGGGAAGAACGTTCACAGGAATTTGTAGGCACGGGAGCTGAAGCGGGACAGCGTGGGGCCGGGGCCGTGATCTGAGATGAGCTGCCTGACGGGGACTGTATTGAAAGGCAGTCAAGGCCCTTGTAGGTTTAGCAGGAGAGGGGCAAGGGCCCCAAGTTCAGGATTATTTGCCCGTGCCGCAGGTGCGTTCTCCCGTGGTGCTGGAAGGCAGCGCATTGCCGAGCCCGCCCGTCCTCCTCCCAAGCTTGCGTGCCCTTCCGTCCCCCCACCCCTGCGCCTCTCTGGTGGGGGGCTCTACTGTCCCAAACCTGGCCTCCACCCTCCCCTAGTCACATTTCACCCTGCAAGTATCTAGTGAAGCCTCAAGCCGGTCATCCTCCTTGTGACATGTTGTGACACCTGCCAGCCTGCCGGGGGGTGTGGATGCCGGGGCCGTGTTTGCAGGGAGGCAGAGTCCACTGGACGGATTCCGTTCCTTGGTCCTTTCCCCGGCTCCTCCGGCAGGACCTCGAAGACCCAGCACGAACATCGGGGTCCCTCAGTCCCCCTGACCACGTGAACCTCCCTAGAGGCCCCTTCCTGGGCCCCAGAAGGAGGCAGGCAGGCCCCGGAAGGGGGAGGGGAGGTGGGAATTTCTACGGCCTCAGGACCTGTCTAGTTGAGAAGAAAGATAAAATAAGGAGCTGTTGCGCAAAACACGATTCGCATCCCAGACGGCTCCGCTCGTGGACTGAGGACATGTCAGTGTTCCAAAGTCCTTTCCCCCCTTCCCAGCGTCTACATCTTTTTGTGGTTCCTCTAGTGGCTACGGGGCCAATTAAGACCTCCAGAGGGCCTGAGCGCCCAAGAGATCAACCTGCCGTCCCTCCTCCAGCCAAGACCCAAGAGCTGAAATAAACCTGAGGACATCACATGGGATTCTGGTTCCCCCCCCCGCCCCCCCACAACCTCTTTCTTGTTGTTGTTGTTGTTGTTTTTATCCGAGAAAACGGAATTTTTCTCGTCGTTTCGGATGCCCCGGTGGTGGTGTGGGTGCAAAGCGTGTAGGTCTGGCCTGCCCCTTGGCTAACCCAGCACCTGGCGAGGCGTAGCGGGACGCGGGGTGACGGGGGAATTGGACAGATCAGTGTGTGGAAATGGGGAACGCTAAAGCAGTGTTAGTTCTTGATATTTGCTGTTTCATGGCTGAGACGTTTCCGGCTGGAAACTGCTAGCTTCGAAAGCCCTGTTGATCTGAGCAAAGGTCGGCATCGTAATGGGGTTTTACCTGCGACCGACCGTGTCCCCTCTGAGATTTGGGGTTAGGCCTTGTCTCCCTACCTAATTACTTTGCCTTTTCTTATTCATGTATTTTTTTTTTTTTTTTTTACCTTAACTGCTATTAAAACGCATTAAAAATGCTTACCCGCAAAAACTCCGGAAGGCCAAAGGAGAGGGCCGCTTTCTGGCCCCGGGTGTGGCAGGAAGGTAGTGAGAGAAGTGACCTGCTGGGGGACCCCAGCGAAGGGGTGCACTTGGTGGGGGGGGGGGGGGTGGAGATGGCGCTGCAGATAAGTGCCCTCAGCAGACAGCCCCCTCCCAGCGGGCCTGGAGCCACACGCATTAGGCCCCTCCACTGTGTTTACCTCCAGGGATGACTTAGTTTATCTTCCAGCCCTCTAAAGTACCTTCCCCTCCTCCTTGCCAAAGCCACCTCTCCCTCCCCGTCTCCTCCATTTCTTAGAAAGGCTCAGATTCTGTTTTCCCAAATGTGACTAAATCCCGGGTCTTGGGACTTCGGGACTTCGGTGGACCGGGCCAGGGTGACCCGCTCTGCTCTGCTCTGCTCTGCTCTGCATAGAGTTGATGTGTAAATTGCCTTTGGTTTGTAATTCAAATGTTGTTGTGTGGTAAACATTAATTATGTCAGCCAACATTCAGTTACAAATGAGGACTCAGCCCGAGGCTCTTATCAGGAGGTGACATTTGGCTGATGGATGGTTTTAGTAACAAAAAGAAAAGAGATTGTGTTGTTTTTTTTTTTAGCCTCAGCTGGTAAACTACAAAATGTTAAATACTGTTTCACTTTATGTACCTCCTTTATTCCAGGATGAGAAAATAGACTAGGAAAGGGGGAAATTTATTCCCTCACTCATTCAACAATTATTTATTGAGGGCGTATTAAGTACCTGGCACTGCCGAACCCAAACACTTCAAGAGATGTCCTGGAACGTTCTGGTCTGAAATCAAACTTGAAAATGAGTGTCTGTGTTCATCTGGTGTGAGGTTTTTCCATAACTAGTCTCAGAGGTCGCATTAACAAATGATTTTTTTTTTAAGTTTATTTTTTTAAGTTTATTTCTATTTATTCTGAGAGAAAGAGAGGGAGGGGGGAGGGGAGGGGCAGAGAGAGAGAGAGAGGGAAAGAGAATTCCAAGCAGGCTCCACACTGTCAGTGCAGAGCCAGATGCTGGGCTTAAACTCACGAAGTGGGAGATCATGACCCAAGTAGAAGTCAGAAGTCGGATGCTCAACTGACTGAGCCACTCAGGCGCCCCAAGACAAATGATATTTTTAATTTTTGTTATTGTTTATTTATTTTTGAGAGGGGGAGAGAAAGAGAGAGAGACAGAGCGTGAGTGAGAGAGGGGTAGAGAGAGAGGGAGACACAGAATCCGAAGCAGGTTCCAGGCTCCGCGCCATCAGCACAGAGCCCGACTTGGGGCTCGAACTCGCGAACTGCGAGATCGTGACCTGAGCTGAAGTCGGACGCTTAACCGACTGAGCCCCCCAGGCGCCCCGACAAATGATATTTTTAAAGACAGGGTGAACAAGGAACATCTTCATGGGAATATTAGCAAACCAAACAATATCAGAGCCCTATTCTCTTCAAAGACAGAAAACGCAAAAGGCTGAGAAAGAATGTACTAGAAATACGTTGGGTCTAATACGTTAGACCCAAGACAGACGGTCTAATTGGAGGCCAGCCAATTGGTACAGCCAGGGAAGTCGAGTCTCAAGATCACTTGTGCTGGGTTGACCAGTTGATCACGGTCACGGCTGTTCGGGGGCAGGGCCAGTGCCTTCCTGAAGGAGATGAACAAAATGGCTTTGGAAGGGCAGCCTCTGGTTGACACGGTGCCCGGTGGGTGCACAGTGGCTTACACTGTGGAGGCCGACCTGTTTCACAGGCCCCTTTGTGTCAGCCCTCAAAAGAAAGGCTTCGGAATCTGTGCCCATGAAGCTTTGGGTTTGGCTCTCCTCCCCCTAGCTCGTCCCCAGTTTACATCACCACGTAACCCTGAAAGCACAAACACAACCAGTCGTGGAACAGACCGCCCGCCAAGGGCCAAGGTGAGAGGGAGCCTGTTGTACCGAGGAAGGAAGACCTTCCAAACCTAGCACTGGGGTTCACAGGAGCTGTTTCTTTGTCCTTTTCGAGGCCCTGGCTGGGCGGTGAATGACAGTGAATGGGTGTGGGTGGAGGTGGGAAGGGGATGAATGTGGGCCCACCGGGCAGCCCAGAAAGCAAGCTGAAACCATTGAACTCCATCCCAAAAGGAATTTTGTTTCCGAAGAGCACGTTCAGGGACTCAGAGCTCCAACTTGAAGATTTTTGTCTCCTACCTCTTGGGAAACCATTCGGCCGTGATCGTCTTGGCTTTGTTTGCCAACAAAATGATGGACGTGTGCCGTGGACAAGGCTGTTTCTCGAGCCCGAACAGAGGGGACAATGAGTGAGGTCCCCCTCAGTTGGTATGCAGGTGTTTTGAGAGGGTTTTAAAATGCATGTGCAGCAAAACCTTGGGTCGCGAGTATCTTGTTCTGCGAGCGTTCTACGGGACGAGCAAACATTTCCAATAAGTTTTAACTGAATCAAAGAGTGATTGATGCCTTGCAATGCGAGTGGTTCATGACGCCGAATGTCGCGTGATCACAAACAGAGCCAGTGGTTTTGAAATCCGCTTTGATACACGAGTGTTTTGGATTACAAGCATGTTTCCGGAACAAATTAGGCTTGCAAACCAAGGTTTTACTGTATTTGCAAAGGGCCACTAGGAAGACATTAGTTAGCCTTGCCCCACCTGCTATTAGTATATTAATATGCCCCCCCCCCCCGCCCCCAGTCAGAGCAGGGTGCCACGAGATAAGGCTTCTCTCCGGCCCTTTGCACACGTACACGGCCTGCCCGATGTATGTGCCGTTCTCCCATTTTCTGTATATGGAGGAAAATAAGTAATGTCCTGGACACCTGGACATTCTGTCGAGTTGCCTTTGAGCTGGGATTGTGGTGTCATGATCCCAGGAGGTTGCTGCCCTCCAGAGAACCATACCCACAGATACACCACCTACATCCTAGATTTTCAGTGTTTTATGCATTCATAGACCAACAAATATTTGCTTCAAAGACTCTAGAGAGTGGGGCAGGAAACTGAGAAAACACATCTGAAAGAATGTGGCAGAAAAGGCGTGGCTTGTGTGAGTGGATCGGAACTCAGAGACCGTCCTCTGATCCCAGTTTGCAACTCACTTCTTCCAGGAAGCCTTCCCTGATCTCTCTGAGGCTGACATGGGCCTTCCTCCTGTGCGTCGCCCACAAGCACTCCACCTAAGGTGACCTCCAGAGGCAGCACTCCCCCTTTGTGCCGTCCCCCTCCGCGGCCAGACTCCGGAAGAGGGGCCCGGAGAACGGACCACGCCTGTCCCGCAGCGGGCCCGCTGCAGATTTCCGGTGTCCCAGAAGATAGGCCCAGAACAAACAGATGGCTCTGGGGGTGGGTGGCACTGAGGTGAGGCCTTTGAGTCAGTAAACGGAGCGCTCCCGTGTTTACCCCACAAGGAAGGTGGGCTCCACCACAGCCCCAGAACTAATCCAAGCCTTCCTGCTCCGGGGTCACCTTATCTTGATGAAGAGAGCAATTTGTTTTACATCTTTCCTACGAGGAGAGGCAGTTGCACACAGCCCATCGAGTAGAAGCTTGTGGGGGTGGTGGTTTTCTGATTATGATCCATTAAGGCTAAGCTGTGATTTCTAAAGCTCTTTCATTTGTGACATGAGCCAAACCCACACCCAATTTCCTCTCGCACAGAAAAGCAGCATGCTACTCTCTTATGAAAATGATTTTTTTAATTATGTTATTTTAAGCAGAAGCATAACCGAAAATGCATATTGAGCAAAACAGAATACTCCAGTGGGCACACAAAAAAAGAGAGGGCTTTTGAGAGAGGCAGGAGCCCACACCGGGGCCCTGATCATCTTAACCCTTTCCAGTCTGGTTTCCTGGCTGAGGCAGCTCCTCAGCAGAACAGCTGGGATTTCCCCGATCCCCCCGCCCCGTTCTCCGTCACCGCTACTTTCCCTTCTCAGTGTCTCAGCCTTGTCCGCTTCCCCCTGGGCCCCAGCTGTCCTCAACTGCAGCCTGTAATCTGCTCAGACCCTTTGGGGGTGAGCCCCGTCCCGGGCTGAGCCGGGGTGGGCTACTCCACGTACGTGATGGCCAGGACCTCACAGGGTCCCCAAGTCCCTGAGGAGCCACCAGCGCCCCCTCTTTACTGGTCCCTTCATGATCTGCCTTTCCATCAGCACACAGAGGAGGCATCCAGCCTTCCCTTCTGTCCTTTCCAGTTCCCCAGGGATACTCCCGGGCAAGGCCAATATCATCTGTCTCTAATGGAAGCAAACGGTTTTTTTTAAGGTCCCGGGACCCCCTAAGAAACCAGCAAATGCCCTTTTTCCTTCCAGCAAACCCGCTGCCTGTTCTGCAGTGTCAGCCTTTACATTGGCACCCCGCAGCCACCCCCTAGCAGTCTTTGTATGTCCCCTGTAGGGGCAGTAACTGTCTAACAGAAGGTGCTGCTTGGGGCACCTGGGTGACCCGGTCGGTTAGGCGTCCGACTCCCGGTGTTGGCTCCGGTTCGCGATCTCACAGTTGGTGGGTTCGAGCCCCGTGCCTGGCTCTGCGCTGGCCGCTCAGAGCCTGCTTGGAATTCTCTGTCTCCCTCCCTCTCTGCCCCTCCACCCCCCAAAATAAATAAATTAAAACTTTACGTAAATAAATAAAAGGAGGTGCCAGTCATGCTGAAGACCCCTGGGTGGGGCACGTTCACGAATCTTCTCATCTGTAAGAGGTTGTCGTGAGCGTGAGAGAGAGAGAGACAGACAGAGTTCCTCCCCCCAGTGCCTGGTGTGTGACAGCCCCGGAGCATTTAACTGGAATGGCTTGGAGGCACCTCAAACTTCAGATGGCCGAGAGTCGAGCGCTTCACGCATCCACCATGAGCGCACTCTCCGGCGTGTGCCCCAGCGTCCCCACCCGGACACAAGGATCGGTGTCTGCCACCCCCATCCCCCCCATGACACCTGACCCGGTCTGCAGGTGCCCGCGGGGCCCAGCCCCGTGCTTTAGCTCCTTGCCTCTGGCCGCGGCCTCCACACCGTGCCAGAAACCTACCCAAAGCGACCCTTCACAGGACCCGATGCGGTGCACCTTCCACTTAGTTGGGCCTTGCCGCGGATGTCGCTTTTGGGAAGGCCGTCCCTGAGCCGTCAGTGCCCAGTTGCCCCCAGCGTGTCCCCCGTTCTCTGAATAGCGCCCATCACTGTCACACGGGTTTATGTCTGCCCCTCCCTCCAGACTTGGAGCAGGGCTCGGCCTTGCATCTAGAGTGGCGCCTGGCCTGCGGTGGACGCCCGCCATCTGGTCACCAAGTGAGTGGATTCCACGCGTAGTGGCCGCTTCCATTGTTAGTGTGCAAATGGGAGCGTGTTTACCTGAACTGCCATATGTGTATCATGTTATTTGTAGAGAAGGTTAAAGGGGATTTGAGGGATTTGGCAGCTGAAATGGGGACGCTCCCATCAAGTCTCCGTTGCTTCCTTATATTTGAAGGTCGGAGGGGAACTGACTGACTGACGGAGCCCACGAGGAACTGTGACTGGGTCCGAGAGCAGGCCCCCTTGCCCCGCGGTCTGCACCCACACACGCTCTACTCGAGATGCTGCAACTGCCCCCTAACACTCAATGCAGAAATGGGCGAGTTTCTGCTCAGAACAATAGGAGTAAAAAAAAAAAAAAAAAAATCACCACTCTGTCTTTTAGGGGACGGGAAAGCCCGCCGCCTTTGTCCCTCTGCAGCCCACGCTGTTGAGGAATACAGATAAGAGATTAAAAGAAGGGCTCATTCCTTCTGATCCTCTTTGGCATGTGCACGCCAGGGGCCCTTCAGGACCTTAGAGCCCCAGCCTGGGTTTCTGAATGATTCTGAATTATTTAAACCGCCTTCTCTCCTGCTGGGTTGTGTTTCAGCGGTAGTATCCACCCTCTCCTTCTCGGAACATTCCCACAGATGGGAGGCAGGTGGAGTGCGCTCAGTAGATCCTCCTTACCTGAAATAGGACTGTGGTGACAAAATTTCAGCCTCTCTGTGCGGGATGCTGCTGGCCAGGGCAGGTGACACAGTGAGTGGGTGAGCGAGCCCTCAGCTCTCTCAGCGGGGGACCCCCAGGGGAGCACTTCGGTGTCAGGAACAGGGCACCGAGGGTGGTTTGCCCCGTGGGCTCACGAATCGGTGCTGAAACACACCGGTCCCGGGTGGCTTTTAGGAAAGCCTTTCTTTGCACACGTGGGCTCCCACTGATGCCTCTGGGGACCCTCCACTGCAGTGGCATCGAGCGCTTTCTGTATTCTGCTCCCGAGAGGCGACGGAAAAGGCAAATGGCCATTCCCTTAAGGAATTTTGCATTCAAGCAGGAAGCAGAAACGACGAATGACTGCACGCCGGGGTTGAGCCAGTGGTAGATGCAGGTGTGAGTAGCTCCCAGAGACGTATCCTAGCTCAGGCCCCTCTTCAGGACGGCCTGGTTGCCATCTGGGTGTCCCAGAAGCGTGTCAGGGTGAACACATCCCAGGTCACGCTCCTGCGCTGTTCTCTGAGCCTTCCCCGTTTTTCATCTCATAGAATGGCTGGCATCTCCGGGGGCCCCTAAACCAAGGGGGTGCCCTCTCCTTCCCCTCCTTATTTACTCTACACTCACTCCCTGCCACTTGGCCTCCTAAAACCCTCTCAAGTCCCTCTTTTCTCCCACTGTCACCACCTTGACCGCAACACCCGTCCCCTCTCATTTCCTCAGCCCCTGATGGAACCTTCCGTGCCTGCTCTGGGCCCCGCCAGCGTGTTCTCTCTCAAATTGGCCAAGTGACACTGATGCCCTTTCCTCACGCCCCCCGCACACGCACAGGTGCTCACACACACACACACACACACACACACGCTGAAACGTGTTCCCCTGTCTCCATGGCTTTCTGTTGCTTTGGGGATCAAGCCAGTGCTTGGAAGGCACACCCCGCCGAGTTGGGGGTGGCGCGCCCTGCCTGTCCCTCCAGCCACACTAGCTTCCCTTTTCTGATTTTGATACGTTTTTTCCATTATCGTACAGTCCAGCTGACCTCTTTTCCTTTCTTTTTTTTTTTTTTTTTTTTTTTAATTTTTTTTTCAACGTTTATTTATTTTTGGGACAGAGAGAGACAGAGCATGAATGGGCGAGGGGCAGAGAGAGAGGGAGACACAGAATCAGAAACAGGCTCCAGGCTCTGAGCCGTCAGCCCAGAGCCCGACGCGGGGCTCGAACTCACGGACGGTGAGATCGTGACCTGGTTGAAGTCGGACGCTTAACCGACTGCGCCACCCAGGCGCCCCCTCTTTTCCTTTCGATAGACAGCTCTGTGAATCCTAACGCGTGTTCTCATCTCCTTGTAATACCTCCTCTACACCGTGCACCTTCCGGCCCCTTCGTGACCACCTCTTCCTCCGCCAGCCCTCACGGGACTAGGTCACCTGTCCCGCAGAACTCAGCCCAGACACCCCCTCCTCTGAGAGGCCTTCTCTGCCTGCCTCCACTGGGTCTCGTTCTGTGTCCTCATCGCACGGACTTCCGCACGGCAGTGGGGTGCCGACGCAGACTCAGTAGTGTGGCTCTTGATGAATGCCTCGATGGCGAGCCGCCTTCCGGAGGGGTGGATTTGTGCTCCCCAGCGCCCGGCACGGTGCTCGCCACTTAGTAGGCACTCAGTTAGCACTTTCTGCGGGAGTAAGTGAACAGCGAGTCGCCTGCTCGGGAGTGGGCTGCCTGACTCGTGGGGGCTGTCTTCACAGCACATGGGCTCGTTCTGTTTCCTCCTGTCACCTCCTTTTGTAGAACCTAACATCATCTGATCTGTGATGGTTCGCTAAGGGGCATGAACCCTACCTAACATCCTATGTCAGGATTAAATGAGGTAAACTGTGTCAAAGGCTCCCCATAGGTGCCCGGTGAGCGGCGGCCTTCATCCCACCGCTGTGGGGGAGGGGAGGCCCTGTTCCAGACAAAAGGGCTAAACGGTGCTCGCGATACTAATACATCCTCGTTGCTGGCCGAGCCACACACAGGCTCCCGTTCTGCTCAGGGGACCGTGTTCCTTTATGTCACTCCATCTATTTGACACATGCTGTCTTCGTACCTCCTGCCTGTCACATGGCGCCGGCCCGTGGAATGTGCCAGACGCTGCCCTGGGAGCCCTGGCTGTGCTCAGTGACGCAGCCAGGACAGGGACAAAAGCCAGGTTGCTCAGCGCAGGGGGGGGGGGGGGGGGGGGGGGGGGGGGGCGACACCCCCCACCGTGAGCCGGGGGCCCCCCCGCCCCCCGGGGGGGGGCCTCGGAGAGGAGACCGCCTCCGCCTCCCCCAAGCCCCCTGCGCAGAGGTCCCACCGGTGTAGGGGGCCTCTGGTTGTCGCGATGCTGGGACGTACGGTGGGCGCTGGGTGGATGGGAGCCACAGATGCCCAGTGCCCCGCGGTGGGGGTGCGGGGTGGGGGGGGGCGGGGAATCTTGGAGAGTGTGAAGTTACCCCCTCCCCCGGGCTTGTCCCCCGATGCCAGGCCTGGACAAGGTGGAGGCGAGAACAGGGACGGGCAGAGACTCTGAGATCCGGGTGACATCCGGAGGGGCCACCTCGGGGCCCGAAGGGCTTTGCGGGCGAGAGGCAGCGATGCCTTCGTAAGCCTCTGATGACAGCGTGTCTTGCTTCCCCTTTTCCCCTCAACCCGCACACAGGAGCGTTTCTCCTGGGAGGGATCCTCTACTCCTGGCAGTTCCCCCACTTCAACGCCCTGAGCTGGGGCCTCCGTGAAGACTACTCCCGCGGCGGCTACTGCATGATGTCGGTCACCCACCCGGCCCTGTGCCGGCGCGTCGCCCTGCGCCACTGCCTGGCCTTGATCGGACTGTCCGCCGCCGCCCCCGTCCTGGACGTCACCACGTGGACCTTCCCCGCCATCTCCCTCCCCATCAACCTGTATATTTCCTACCTCGGCTTCCGGTTCTACGTCGACGCGGACCGGAAGAGCTCCCGGAAGCTGTTCTTCTGCAGCCTCTGGCACCTGCCCCTGTTTCTGCTGCTCATGCTCACCTGCAAGCGGCCGCCAGGGGCGACCTGTGCCGGGGGGGAGCCTCGGGGTTGACCCCACGTGGGCGCGTGGGGAAACAAAAGCAAAAAAACGTACGGGGAGACGCACTTTTTTTTTTTTTTTTTTTTTTTTTGTGCTTTGCGGTGAGACCAGAATATTTTGTCAATTCTAGAAGCGGAGAAGGGAAATTGCCCGGTTTGGTAGGAGATTGTAAAATGATTTGATGCTCCGTGATCACGCGACGTTTTTTTTAATGGTAGCATCCAAGATGCGCCCCAAATGAGAAATGGGTTGGCTCAGGTGATTAATAAGAGAGAGAGAGTATTTTTCTCTTTAAGAGTCTTTGTAGATTTCTTCCTCTAACCCCCGACGGCCCCCTCCCCGTTGATTTTCTTCTTTGTGGGGAGGTACAGGTCCACGTCTTCCCTTTCTAGCCACACACACACGCACGCACACACTCACAGACAAACACGCACACACACTCCCGGCCCGCCAGTCGGAATGCTCCCTGGTGACCAGACGCGTTGATCAGGAGTACTCGGTCTGGACTTTCTGTGTCCTCAGGTCCCCGGAGGGCCACATCGGAGGAAGTGCGCCCTGCCGGCCCTCCCCGTGAAAGAGCCAGGGCCCCGAGTCCAGCTTTCTCACATATATTCTCAACCGCATACTCCCCCAAACAATAATAGAACCCGAAGGGTGTGCTGCCGGCCCATCGCCAAGGGAGAATTCCAAACGGTTGCCTAGGGGACCCCAGACGGGACTGCCAGCCCCTGGTCCACCCCCGTTACGTATCAGCATTTCAAAAACTCCAAGGAATCAAAGGCATCTTTATATAGTTCACTTGAAAATACAGGAGGTGTCTGAAGCGTTTTCTTTCTGGAAGGGTGGCGCCAGACTTCGTACCAGCCATCGGGCGGGCTCTGACCCCTTCGTGTCACCCGTCAGCCACCGGTTTGCTGCGCGGCTTCTCAAGGCCGATGGAGAAGCGAAGACAAACAAACAAACAAACAAAAACGTGAGTAGGCCTAGCCAGCCACAGAGCTCGCGTTCGCGTCCCTTCGGTGGAAAACGCCGTTCTCTCCCGGGATCTTCTGAACTCAGAAATCAGCCTCCGTGCATCCGGTGGCCAGAAGCTCGGGTCCGACTCTGGGCAGGGATGCGTCCGTCCTGGGAGTTGTGCGAGCTAACCTGGAGCCAGGCACGTGTGGTCCCTTCCATCCGTCCGTCCTTTACATATGGTCCTTGTCCGCTGTCGAATCCCACTTGCCTGAAGGTCTCGATGCTTAACGGGGTGTTTTCCTTGCTCAGTCTGTGGGGGCACTGCTGGGATTCATTGTGGGGAGTATTTAAGGCGACATTTAAACGGTCACTGCAGCCTGCCCGTTCTCAAAATTGTCTAAAGCGACTGCCGAGAACATGTGACCCCCGTTTCTACTTCTGTGCGGTATTACCTCCCGGCTGTATCCAGGTCCTTTCCTGTGGGGAACGTGGCATAGGAATGTCTGCAAAGAACGTCTACACCCTGTTGCAGCCCTCAGGTTTGTAAAATGCCTCCATTCTCTCCTGCTGCAATAAACCAGTAGGTGAGAACAGCAGTGGGCGTGATGTCGTGTATTTGTTCGCCTTGTACCGAGTTGACACGGGGCCTGGCAGAATTGCTAACACTCGACTCGCTTTTATGAGCGAGCAGGGGTTGGAGGGCGATCGGTATTTCTGTCCCAAGGTGGTGGAAGGAAGCGCGTTGGATTTTTTTATACCTGTACACCCGAAACAATAATGAGCATGCTTATTACTAATAAAAGAAGAAGGGCCATGACCCGCCCGCCCTTCCCCTACCTTCAGCTTGGAAACACCCAGCCTCTCCCTTCTTCCTACGAAACCAGCACCACAGACATCATCCTCCAGGGCTCCCAGACCTGTCGTTCTCCTGCTCGGAAAAGGTCAGTGGCCAGTGCACCATCTATCTGAGCAGCAAATGAAGTCACAGCTTGTCAACGCTCAGACCCAGTCTTCTCTCCAGGGATCTTCCATGTGAGAACTTCCCTTCATGTCCCCCACCGCCCTGAAGGCACCCTGTTCTCAGGTGACCCCACCAGCTCCCCAAAGCCCGGTGCCGTATGTCCCGGTGTGGAACGTGGATTTCAAGCTCCGGTGACCACCCCCTTTCCCCAGGCCAGGATGTCACTCGCTCACCTGGACTCCTGGGGCACCTCGTTTCTTCACACCTGCTACAGCCTCTGACCTTGACCACCTTTCCTAAGGAATGCTCATCAGCATTCCCCAGGTGCGTGAAGCATGTTCTTTAACGGGGTATCTTCGGGAAGTCATGTCCACGCTGCAGCACTCTTGGGGGCATCACCAGGCACAGTGCGTAGCATGGCCTCATGGGACTCAAAGTTAAGTAAAAATTAAAAACCTGTGTTTGCTTCCGCTGGCGATCCCCTAACGTACTAAGCAGCCACAGGTCCTTTCTCGGAACGCCTCCCGCCCGGTGCGTGGAGTTAGCGGCCTCCTGGAGCGACAGCCCGGGACGTGCCATCTGGACTAATCAGTTTTCACTCATGGTCCTTCAGGCCACTCGGTTGTAAGTGCAGGGGGGAGGCCCGGGGGCCGCACGTGCGGGAGGAGGGGCTTGAGCTACCAAATGGGGTTTCACAGGGAGGCCGCTTATTCTACAACACAGCTTAGGAGTGAAAAGGAAAATGGACACATCCGGCCCCTGAATTCATTTTTTTTTTAACGTTTTATTTATTTTTGAGACAGGGAGAGACAGAGCATGAACAGGGGAGGGTCAGAGAGAGGGAGACACAGAATCTGAAACAGGCTCCAGGCTCTGAGCTGTCAGCACGGAGCCCGACGCGGGGCTCGAACTCACAAAACCACAAGATCGTGACCTGAGCCGAAGTCGGCCGCTTAACCGACTGAGCCACCCGGGCGCCCCTGAATTCGCTTTTTTGAAAGCACAATTCTTAGCATAATATTACTTCTGACTCTGGGCAGGCTGGACCCACTTCCTTTTATTTCAGGAAAGCCACTGTATCAATTACCAGGATAAAACCACACGTCCCCGAAGGCTGTTAGGGGAATTGGCTTTGCTTGCTCCCGGGATCAGCTTTTCTTTTCAGACATGAAGCGGGCTCCGTCTGGCCCAGTAGGCTTGCTGACCCTGGTGTGACAGGAGGCTCACTCCTCTGTTTCTGCTGGAGCCGGGGTCTCTGACACCCGCCTCTCCCCGCCTCCCCGACACGCTCCGGGCGACAGGACACTTGTCACTGACTGCCGGAAATGCCCACTTGACCCTTCCGGTGACGTGCTCGGGTTCCCACGAGAACACCTCGTTTGACTTGAATGAAGACCGGAGTCTAGAAGAGGCCTTGTTGGTTCTCTCTTGGGAATCAGAGGCCAGCCAGTGATTACCCCCAAAGCTCTGCGTCTGTCGGCAGGCACACTTCCTCCTTCTGGTAGGATCAGTGGTATTAACCACCCAGGCATCGAAGGCAGGTGGAAATTAAACAGGTCCAGCAATGGCCGTGGACGCTTGGCGGGCCGCTCTTGGTTTTTCCCCAGACGCTGTCAAACCACAGGTAAGTTGATACCTGCCAAGCTGCCCAGAGTAGAGGCAGAAGCCTCTTCTTCGTTGGAAACTCAAATATAATAGACCTCATGCTGGGCACAATACAGTGTTCCAGCGTCTTTGGGCCACAGTTTGCCAACCAAACAGAAGATGCAAAGAGATGTTTCTGGATCAAAGAGCCTCTGGCCCTCACTTCCCGATCCGGGTCCTGTTCCGCAGTCTCTGGGCCCGCCTCGCCCATCCCGGATCATCGGAGATGCCGCCTGACCTCCCCAAGCTTGCGCTGTGACCGGCCCAGCCTGGGTCACCACCCCCTGAGCTCTGTCACGGAGGCCACCGGCCGGAAGACGTCTGCTGGCTGGGGCCACCGCTCACCCCCTCTGCTGCCACCAGCTTGCAGCTTCTACGTGGTTTGGACTTTGCCTTCTCTAACGTCAGACCACTGCTCCAGCCCCCACCATTGCTGCTGTGCCTGTCTCCCATCGGGCCCATCAGTATGCAACCTGCCTGTTGTGTTTACCCGTTTACGGTAAAATTTACCTGCTTCCCCAACAGCCCCGTTAGACCACAGCCCCAGTAAGGCAGGACTGTCTCTTACCGCTGTAGCCACTAGCCCCTAAAACCCGGGGTGACAGGGCAGACGCTCCATCGGTGACAGAAGGAATGACTGAGTGGCTTTAGGGGAGTGGCTGGAGGTGGAGGGTCCAGGAGCTGGAGACTCCTGGACCCGCGCTTGAGTGGGGGGAGGGGGGGATAGACCAGCACATGCCCCGTGTGACAGAATCTGGGGCAGGTGCGGCATTCTGTTTCTGGAAGAAAATCAGCCTAGTTGAGCCAGGAGGAGTTGCCGTCATTTCTACTTGATTTCGCTCAGTCTTTCTTCTCCAAATTGTGGTGAATTTTTACCATTTCCTTTATCTTTAGGGCTCTCTTGGCTCAGCCACTGAGCGGCAAAGCATCCTTAGGCAAGCTGACTTCTTGGACCCTGTTTCTCTCTCCCACCCCTCTCTCTCTCTCCTTCTTCTTCCTTTTTTTTTTTTTTTTTTTTTTGTTTTGGCTTTTTCAGATACATCAGCAGAGAATCTAGCGTCTAGCTCCACCTCCTTTCCCCAAAGTCACTGTTTTGACTCATCCCCGGCAACCGTGAGCTCAGCTAACACCCTCTGGCGTGCGACCGCCAGCCTGCATCCCGGGGGTCAGCTGAAATGAACGGACCCCCACCCGCTTCATAAACTGGGGGACCCTCCTGGGAAGTGCAAGCTGAGAGAATGAGGGCCCCCGAGCACAGAGAAGGTCGAGAAGGCAGGTCACCCAGATCGCGTGGGGGAAAGTGGGGCACCAGCGTCTTGGCAAAAGCCAGTCTGTCCTCAGCGGACAGCAGCCCGCGGTCACTGCGGCCTGGGGCACCTGCCAACCCTGCTCTTCGCAGACAGCTCCTGTCGCCAAAGCAGAGCCCAGCACGGAGGTGGGAGCTGGCAGGAGGAGGACGGGTAACCCCACCCCGCCCCCAAACACCTCAAGACAGCAAGGCAATGAAGACAAACAGTCCGAGAGGCATCGGGCAAGACGGGAGGCATCCGGCAAGAGAAACACACGAACGCAAACCCAGAGAAAGCATCAAGGGAGGGAGAGGCAGCCCACCCTCAGACGGGATGGTTAACTCAACAGCCACGGAGTCTCCTCTCCGCCGAGCAAATAACTGTCGGAGGGCACTGCGTGCCAGGCCTTCTGCGGGACGAGGGGATGAGCCAGGATCGTCCGTGACCCCTCCCCGAGTTCACTCTGGAGGTTGGCAGGGCGGGAGGACTGCGGTGGCAGGGCGGGGGGCACGGGGCCACTCCAGCCTGTGACTCCCGAGTCCTTGGATGGTCTCCGGGCCCCACCGCCTTGCCAGGGGATCGTCTCTGCTCAGCCCCTTCGGGGCCTTCTCCACACCGACTTCTCTGCGACCCTGGTTCTTGCGTCCCTTAGTTGGACTCTTTGACCCTGTCTTTGAGGCTCCGTACCCATCACAGGGCGGTCTGGCCGTACCTCTCACTGTCTCCTAAGGACATCCGAGCCAGACTTAGCCTACGACTCTCCACACCCCGCTCACACCCCCTTTTCTTTATGGGGCACACTGGTGCCAAGGAACCCTCCCAGCTGGGTTTCTGTGCCCAGGAAACAATGCAGCGTCGGCAGGCTGACTGTGGCAGGGGAGGAGAGCCTGGGAGCGAAGGCATTCCCCACACACACCAGGGTGAGCAAGGCCCCGCGTGCAGGAAGATCGCCTGGCCAGGTTTGTGTCGAAAAATTCGGGCCATGGCGTGGAAGGTAGATGGGGACACCCGGGGAGACCAGCTGACGATAACGCGTCTGAATCCGGGCCAAGGAGGGGGAGGGGCGGAGGGGAACCCGCAGGCCTGGCTGGGTGATTGGCAGAAAGGAGATCGGGGACATCCCAGGGTCCCGGCTTGGGAGCCAAGGTGATGCCGTTCACCGAGGGGGGAGTCCCTCTTCCGTGGTTCCCTTCTCGTCCTCTGCCTGTGTTCCCTGATGGCCTTGACTGCCGGTCTCATCTCCTGTGGAGGACCCAGGCTGCCCCCACCCGTCCCCGAGCCTCTGCCTGGCATCTCCCCGCTGCCTGGCACTCGAGAGGAAGCTTCTTGGCCAGGTGCTAGAAGAAGCAGCTTGCTCAAGACCGTGTGCCTTGGCGTGTCCCCTCCCTCCGGTGCCTCTGCCCCAAAGCTTCTAGAACAGGAGCTCCTCCCTCCCCTCCCCCCACCCACCCTCCTAAGGCTCTCTAATCTAAATAACCCACCAGCCAATTCGTTTGTTCAGACCCCCGCAGCCTGCCATTTGACACTTGTTCGTCTCTAAACTATAGATGATCTACCCAGAGCTAGAAAAAAATCACGGCTACTCTCTTGGCAGAGCGTGCCCTCATCAGATAACCGTTAACCAGCCTTTGTATCCGTGTGGGCTCCTAATTGCAAGTGGCCGGAAACCCAGCTGAAAGAGGCCTAATTAAGAGTAGAGATGTCTTGGTTCGTGTGGTTGAAAAGTCCAGAAGCAGGCTGGCTTCAGGCACGGCTGCATCCAGGAGGCACTTTGTTCTCCTTGCTGTGACACCACTCTGGGCAAGCTCTCTCCCCTTAAGAGGTGGGAACCTCTTGCCCAAATGATTCATTCTTTTAGTCACAGGTATTTATTGACTACTTACCTTGTGCCCAGGTGCTGGGGGTGCAGCAGTGAACAAAACAGTCAAACATCGCTGCCCTCATGCCTAAGACCTCTCTAGAAAATGAAAAAACAAAAGCAACAAAAAAACCCGGTAACTGTGGTTACCTCTGGAGTGGGGAATTGGTGGCTGGGAGTCAGCTTCTCATTCAAACCTAGTAAGAAAGGGAGCATGCTGGGGCGCCTGGGTGGCTCAGTCGGTAAAGCGTCTGACTTCGGCTCGGGTCATGACCTCGCGGTCCGTGAGTTCGAGCCCCACGCCGGGCTCTGTGCTGACAGCTCAGAGCCTGGAGCCTGCTTCGGATTCTGTATCTCCCTCTCTCTCTGCTCCTCCCCTGTTCATGCTCTGGCTCTCTCTCTCTCTCAAAAACAAATAAACATTTTTTTAAAAATGGAAGGAAGGAAGGAGACCCCAATTCACCGGATTGAGGGTTTTTGCACATTCTTGACCCACTCAGCCTGGTTCAAGTCAATCAGAGCCCGTGTACGGGAGGCAGTGATCCCCTCCCACGATGAAGGTTTGGGAAATGTGGTGGGAAGGGGGTTGAGGAACGGGAAACACCTTTGAGTTTGGTCCTCAGGGAGACTTTGGGGTCAGGGCACGGAGGAAGTGGACCTACGGCTGGAGCCCCACGAAAGAACCCCCAGGCCTTGTGGAGGGGTCCCCAGCGTAGGCAGGGCCCGGCTGCTGTGCAGACCCACAGACCCTCCCACCCATAACCAAGGTGACAAGCTGAAGATTTTGCCCTTGGCATGCTTGTCCTGACCCTCTGACGCCTGTGGCCCGGGAGCCATCGTAAAGAAAGAGCGTGTGTGTATATGCAGGTGTAAATTAAGGTCAATTTTATCACAAGGCCATTAGCGGGATGAAACCCCGGGCATTTCCCTACCTGCTCTTTGCACCACATCGGCCACGTCCCCTGAGATTTCCCAAGCCAGCCCCCTACTCAGGGAAGGCAGGGCCACCCTTCCTCCGAGCCCCGGTCAGGCCCTGAAAAGAACACCTGAATCAGTACCTTTCACCTTTCGTAACCTTGATCTCTAAATAAGATATTGCTCGAAAGACACTTGGCTATCCTAGGAATCCTTTAGGGAAAACGCTTCTTGATCCAAGAGCCAGAAATGAGCCAGCTGGGCCATTTTTCACAACCCCCCCACCCCCACCCCACCCGAGTCTGGGTATCTGCAGGGAGCAGAGGACGAGGCATTTCTGTCCCCAGGCCACCGGCCTGCTGGGCACCCGCTACCCGCGCCCCCCCCCCCACAATCCCGGCCCTCAGGAAGAAGGAAAACATCTGTGTAAGTAGCACCCCAGCTTCCCGGGCAGTGGCCCTGTCCCTCAGAATTGTCCCTGCTCCCTCAGCTAGAAAGGGACACTTGGCATTCTCTGCGAGGTATTTTAATGCTAATTTGTTTAGTCAAAAAGAGGAGCCCAAACAGATGTGGGCCATTTGGGGGGGGGGGGGATCATGTGTTAGCAAGGGCGAAAGCCTGGTTGGCAGGATATTAAATATTACCTTGGCCATTCACAAACACTTCATATTTCAAGAAAGGAAGGGAGGCAAAGACTGTGTCCTATAAATCAGCCTTTCAAAGAGGCAGAAGGAGGCAAACGTTTGATAAATCTCTGTCATTGTACCGGGAGATCAAAGGCCCCAACACATGTATTCGTGCAACTGGCTATCACACGCCAGGCCGGACAGCCTGAGAAGGAAAGAATTAGCCGAACTCTAATCTGCGATTAGCTGCTGTGTCTCAGGAGAGGTCGGGGGGGGGGGGGGGGGGGGGCGCCAGGCGGGTATGGGGGGCCGGTGGCTGGGTTCTCAGGGCCAGCTGCACCAGTGGCCGGGGAGGTGCAGGGCCAGCGACATCCACACCCTCGGTCGTGACCATGGTGTCGTCTGGTCCCTACACCTGCTCCAAGATGGAGGCCAGGCTGTGGGCACAGCGGGACATCGGGGTGGCCAACCCGGGCAGCGGGGCTCCCAAGCCAGCCCAGGGGTCTCGTGCTGCCTCCTGCCACCGTGTCCCCTGAAAGGCCCAGGTAGCCCCGTCCGATAGCTCTTGTTCCAGTGGCCGAAGTGTCCTCTGTCACGGTCGGGAAGCGTGGACGTGCGTGGACGTGCTCCCCCGGGCGGCTTCTGATGAAGGGCCTCCGTGCTTCTGGAACACAAGAGTCCGTTCTGCTTCAACAGGATGCTTTTTCGCATCGGCTGAGAATGGAGAGTCAGGTGGCGCATTGAGGTGCAAAGCTGTGGGGGACGCGCTTCAAACCCAGGCAGACCCCGAACGACCAGCGGGTGCTGGGGCGCCCCGGCCGCCTGGCTTCAAACGAAGGACTGGTGCTCCGGCCGCACCTGGTTAACATCCAGCCAGCGGTCACCTGCGACCACACCTTGGCCTGCATCCTGCTGCTCCTGCCCTTGCCCTTGATGGAGCTTACCCGAGCCCCGGTGAGAGCTGGCTTTCTGCCTGCCCTTCTGCTGAAGGTGGCCGGACGGGGACGCCCGTCACACAGGGTGACCTCAGTGCAGCTCACGGTCAAGGGATTCAGCCCGGCCTGGATGCGCCTGGGTCCCCTCACCGCCTCTGAGCTGCGCAGCCCCCACGTTCTCCTCTGTCCCCCAGCCACACCCCTGTTCTCTCAGCTGATGACCCCCCAGAGAAGCGGAGCGATCCGAAGAGATTTTCCACCGACGTCTGACTCATCACCCACCTCCCAGCATCTGCTCCTGGGAGTCCGTTGGCAGGCGGGCTTCCAGGAGGAGCCGTTCCCCCTAAAACCAGACCCTCCCCGCGTGCGCATTTAACCTGATCTCCCCGCATCTGTTCCCAGAAATGCTGCCCTCGCCTTCCTGCAACCCGGATTCCTTATTCGCTGCGGGATCTTTTCCACAAACGCACAAACGTGCCGTTGTCTCCCATTTAACAGGAAAACAAAACAACACAAAACCGAAAACCACCCCCAACTCCCGATTTCACTCCCTCGGCTGGCGGCCCTCCCGTCTCTTTGCTCCCCTCTGCAGCAAAATTCGAGAGAGTGGTCCCGTCCGTGGCTGTTTTCAATTACCTCCCTCCCGCGACCTCTTACGCCGTCCAGGCTTCCGCCCCCACCGCTCTGTTGTGCCCGCCCGTATCAAGGTCGCCCGTGACCTCCGCGTGGCTGCACACCCAGCGGGCAGTTCTCCATCCTCGACTTGCGTGACCTCTTAGCGGCGTTGGACCCAGCTGTGTGCTTTCTGTTCCTCTTGGCTCCTGGCTTTTCTTCCTCCTTCTCTGGGCGTCCGTTGTCAGCCTGGGCCGCTGCTTCTCCTTCAGTCTCTGACCCTCTTCTCCTTCCTACCCCCCCCCCCCGCCCCACCGCCTTGTGATCCCAGGCAGTTCCCAAGGCTGTAAACACCTGCTGTTCACTGGTGACCTTCTGAAGGTCTCTCTCCAGCTTAGACCCTTCCAGCTAATTCCGGACGTGTCTATCCAGCTGCCTGGCGGGCACTTCCATTTAGGTGTCTTAAGAGACACGGCAGCCTCAGCACACCCCACTAGGCTCCTGATCCTGCCCCCCCCCCACCATCTTCCCGCCCAGAGCATCCACATCTCGGGTGACAGCAGCTTTGTCCTCCGGCTGCTCAGCCAAGATCTTCACGGCCTCCCCTCTTTCTCTCGTCCCCCGTGTCCAATTCCTCTGAAAGTCCTGCCCACTATGGCTTCAGAATGTAGCCAGGGTCTGGCCACCTCTCACTGTCTGCATGGGTCACCGGCGTCTGGGGCGGGAGTGGCTCCCACAGCTGGCTTCCAACCTTGCCCCGCTTCGTGGTCTATTTTATCACCTCCGCTGGAGAGATCACTTTACTTCTTTTTTTTCAAGTTTATTTCTTTCTTTTGAGAGACTGTGTAGGACCGGTGGAGAGGAGGAGACAGCGGGGCTCGATCTCCCAAACCATGAGATCACGACTTGAGCCGCAATCAAGAATTGGACGCTTAACCGACTAAGCCACCCCGGCGCCCCTGGAGAGATTATTTTAAATGAGCTCCGCTTGACCTCCTACCGCGATCCTCCCCAACCCCCGCACTCAGGGTCAATGGCCCACCAGGCCCTACGTGATTAACACCCCAGGACCCTTCAGACCTCACTCCCCAGTACCCTCTCCTTTCCATTTGCACTCAAGCCACATGGCCTCCTTCACACTGGCCGGGTTCACTTTGCGAGACGGTTCCTCCACGCGGAACTCTCCTTCTCCAGACAGCCACGGGACTAGCCGGCCACTGGCCCTGCACCTGTCCTACTGTCCCCACAGCACTCGGGGCTTCCGAACGCACTGTGTCATCTGCTCATTTACTGCATTTCGGGTTGTCTGTCTCCCCCCCACGCTTTCCTCGCTACGCACCAAGTGCATCCGGGCACCATTTTTCTCTATTTTGGTTCACCTCTGATCCCAAGCTCCTCAGACAACACCAGGCCCATCGCCAATCCCATTATCGTGTTCTTGAATGAGTAGTCCTGAACGCGTGGGTAATTTCTGACCGAAAAAAATGTTTTTGCAGCGTACATTTCTCTTCCATTACCGCCTGACAAGCTACCACAAACTTGCGGCTTAAAACAACGCACATTGACTGTCTCCGGTTTCCGTGGGCCACCGGGGTGCCTGGCACCCCTGTGAGCTCTGTCAGGTTGTAGGCAGAATTCCCCTCCTGTGGTTGTAGGATCGGGGTCCCCTCGATGGCGCAGCTCCCAACCGCTAGAGGCCCCCCACCCTTCCTGACGCCACTGGACTTCCGCACAGACCGGCTCACGGTGTGGCATCTCTCTCTCCCGAGCCAGCAAGGGAGGCCCCTAGGCAAGGGCAAGACATCACGTGACCACGGGAGTGACATCTCGTCACCTGTACCACACTCTTTTGTACAGAGGCAGGTCACAGATCGCACCCGCTCTTCTAAAGGGAAGAAGATTACAGAGTGCGAACATGGGGACCACGTAACTTTTTCTGTCCCCTCCTTCAGGCTTTTTTCTCCAGATACTGCACAAAAAGGACTTTGAGAAGTGTTTCAGTTAGGATGGGCTAGTTTATGCTGCAGGAACAAGTAGCCCCAAAGGCTATTGGCTTATTTTTCTTAATGTGCTTTAAAAAAATTTTTTTCAACGTTTTTTATTTATTTTTGGGACAGAGAGAGACACAGCATGAACGGGCGAGGGGCAGAGAGAGAGGGAGACACAGAATCGGAAACAGGCTCCAGGCTCTGAGCCATCAGCCCAGAGCCCGACGCGGGGCTCGAACTCACGGACCGCGATATCGTGACCTGGCTGAAGTCGGACGCTTAACCGACTGCGCCACCCAGGCGCCCCTTAATGTGCTTTTAAAAAAAACTTGTTTTGTTGTTCAAACCACGTGTGCACTGCAGGTAAGCTAAGCTGGGGGTTCCGCCACATGTCCCTGACCTCTGACACTCAGACCACGAGAGGAGCCCTCTTCTTCAGTGTTGCTGATTACTGTAGCAAAGGGAAAGCAAGCCCCAGAAGTCAAGGGCAGTCAAGGGCCCCCACCTATAAATGTCACCCATTATTTCTATTCAAAATGCCTCACACGGGGCGCCTGGGTGGCTCAGTCGGTTAAGCGGCCGACTTCAGCTCAGGTCATGATCTCGCGGTCCGTGAGTTCGAGCCCCGCGTCGGGCTCTGTGCTGACAACTCAGAGCCTGGAGCCTGTTTCGGATTCTGTGTCTCCCTCTCTCTGACCCTCCCCCATTCATGCTCTGTCTCTTTATGTCTCAAAAATAAATGTTAAAAAAAAAATGCCCCACACAAGAGCCAGCCGGTACAACCTACTGTTTCTAAGAAGAAAAACTGAAAGGTTTGGGGAAAGTAGCGTGATACTCACAGGAAGACCGTTTACCGAGATGTAGCCAACGGGGAGTCTGTCAGTAAAAGAAGTTTAAAGGAGAAAAGTTACCGGAAGGACATTTCACGTCGAGCAGATAAGCATTAACAGAGCTCTCGACAGTCTCCATGGATCTAACTTCAAGGTAGGAAGTTCAAAGTTAGTACTAGATTATTTAGTGGTTGGTAATCGTAAACAATGAATAAAGGACAGCTCGTTGCCCCTAAATGTGCTTGTGTCTTCTTTAGGGTTATTGATTCTCATTTGTGTTTGCACATTTTTTTAAATTAAGACTTTTTTTGGTGTTTATTTATTTTTGAGAGAGAGACAGAGACGGAGTGTGAATGGGAGGGGCAGAGAGAGAGGGAGACACAGAATCGGAAGCAGGCTCCAGGCTCTGAACTGTCAGCACAAGAGCCCGGTGCAGGGCTTGAACTCATGAACCGCAAGATCATGACCTGAGCGGAAGTTGGATGATTAACTGAGGGAGCCACACAGGTGCCCCACACATTTTTTTTGATGTACCACAAATGTCAAAACTTTTCCAACATATTTTTTCCTTAATACATTCTCATTGCTCCTGAAGAAGGTAATCAGTACCTGGAATGGAATGGAATATCCATTCCTGGAATGGAATGGAATATCCATTCCTGGAATGGAATGGAATATCCATTCCTGGAATGGAATGGAATATCCATTCCTGGAATGGAATGGAATATTACAAATAGCAATCCCTACAATGTGGAATCATAGGAGTCAAAGTGAGCAGGGCTCCTTCAGTCTCTGGTTGGGACATTGGAAGTCTTTGTTACATTATAGAGTAGTGGTCAGTTGAATGTTGGCTTTCATACCTTAGAACTCAGCCCATAGGGTTATGGAAGCTACGAATTTGGGGCTACTTTCCAAAGACTTGCTGGGCAGATGAAAACGTATAACTGATAACAAAAATCTGAAGTTCTTTTCAACTCTGATATTCTTTTTTTTTTTTTTTTTTAATGTTTAATTTTGAGAGAGAGAGAGAGAGAGTGTGAGCAGGGTAGGGGCGGAGAAAGGGAGACAGAGGATCCAAAGTAGGCTCTGTACTCTCCGGGCAGAGCCCGACATGGGGCTCAAACTCACAAACCATGAGACCATGATCTGAGCCAAAGTGGGACGCTTAACTGACTGAGCCACCCAGGTGCCCCTCAATTCTGACATTCTTAATTTTTTTTTTTATGTTTATTTATATTTGGGAAAGAGAGAGAGTGTGCAAGCAGGGGGCAAGGAAGGCAGAGAGAGAGAGACACAGAATCTGAAGCAGGCTCCAGGCTCCGAGCAGTCAGCCCGGAGCCCGACCCGGGATTCAAACCAACGAACCGTGAGATCATGACCTGAGCCGAAGTTGGACACTCAACCAACTGAGCCACCCAGGCGGCCCCTGATACTATTAAATATTCTAAATACTTACGCCTATCCTTGAGGTGCTCTCTGATACCACACCATTAAAGGAAATGGCTGTTTACCCCCACCCTTGTGAATTACCCTAAGCTAGTCCTTTATTCATAACTGAATATTGCTTCAGTCTCACTGTGACTCAAACTTGTACATTGTCCTAGACAAGATTCAACAATAACAACAGATCTGGCGATCAGAGAAAACCCCGACTCTGAACTCACATACCAAGGAAGGCAACTTTGGTTTGCCGAGGGTCGGCAAGTGCCTGGTACTGCATGGGTCCGGTGGTCATTAGGAAGACACCTTGTATCCATTCTGCTCCAAGCGGTTAGGCTCTTGACCCAACCACTGCGATCCCATTTGCAATGGACTTGGCTTAGGAATGGGCACGTGACTTGATCCTGGCCAATGAGACATGAGGAGAGTGGGCTAATGGCTGCTGCAAAAGGTCTCCTCTAGTTTGTAAGACATGGGGCCACTCGTCCTCCTCTGAGCATGTGGTACCTGGATGAGATGCCTGCAAATGTCCCAGGGACTGCAGGGCCAGGAGACCCACAGCCAAGTACCAGTAGGGCCTCTCGCCGTGCTGTCATTTGAGGTGATGAGTTGCCTGTCGTTTGAAACAATTTCAGTCAGCAGCAGCCAAAAGCATCCTCATGGACAACATGAAGGGGATCCCACAGTCCTTCACTGTCTCCCTGCTTTGCACAGGGGTACTGTTGGAAGCCCCAAGGAATTGTTCCGGAAGCTCTGACCCGAGGGCCCCCTTTACCAGCCAATATGGATGAGAAGGCGATAGAGGCAGATGGGTAGGCAGCCTCCTCCAACCACTGCCTGATACCACCGATAGAACACGCTGAGCCATTTGGCCGATATTCGTGAAGATCACAGGCCGCTGCCCCCCATCTGCTGTCTTAACTACTGCCCGGAATCTTGATTTATAAGATGTCCACTAGGATTTTTCACCTAATTGCTTTGGATCTAATATGGTCACCTCAATGACCGCAATACCTGATGTACAGATGGATGGGGCTGGGAGTTTCACTCAAGAGTTAAGGAAGCAGAGATGCATCCGGGCCTCTTTTCCATGCTGGGGCACCAACCGGTTTTCATAAACTTCAAGGACATAAACGTCCTCTGTAGACACGGACAGAAATCTTTCCTCTAATGAGATGGGTCTCAGCTTCCATGGCTGCATTCTGATGCTAGAACAGGGTTTCTCATCCTCAGCACTACTGGGGTTTGGGGCCAAATAATTCTTTGTCGTTCGGGGCTTGTCCTGTGTACGTGACGTAGGGTTTTAGCATCCGTGGCCTCCGCCCACCAGGTGCCAGTAAGCGCTACCCAGTTACGAAAACCAAAAATGTTTCCACACATTGTCAAATGTCCCTTGGGGAGATGTGACCACCCTCCAATGAGAACCACTTAGAATTACTCTCAAATAACAAAGTACCCTATTATCTTCCCCACCAGGCTGTCCATTCACCTTTATTCCATTCACAGCTCCCTGACTTCCCTGCAAGGAACTACCCACTTTTGTTCTTAGTCCGCAGGGTTTGGATGGGGCTGGCTCTCCACCAGGTACCAAAGGCGACATGTTACTTGGGCTTGGTTGGTGGGAGTAAACATCCTCTCGGCCACAGAGATCTGTTCAGGATGGGTCACGTGGTCCAACTCATGACCGGGTGAGTCATGCCTAGGACTTCTGATTGAACTGTTGGACTTGCGCTTATGAGAAGGTAAGCCTGGAGTTTCTGGCTGCCATCTTGTCACCCGAGAGAGGGCTTCCCTCAGAACGTAACCACTACAGATGAAAGCAGAGCCAAGGGAAGGGGAGAGGCTAGTTCCCGATGACATTACCTGAGCCCCTGAGTCCAGCTGTGACTGGTGCTAGGGGTCACCCCTGGACTTTCCGCTTATATGAGCCAACCCATCTCTCTTGGGCTTACGCCATTTTGTGCTGTTTTCTCTCACTTGCAGAGAACCCTTACTTCCGCGTTTGATGAAGTTTGGTCTGCTTGCTGTCTAGAATTTTGCTTGACCTCCCCAGTATCCACAGCCTTCTTTTGCAGGAGGGCTATCAATGACCTGGACGATTTCACTTTTCTCCTTGCTGGAGAAAAGCGCCTCAGAAAGTTCCAGCAAAATGAGTAGGGCGTGTAGATAGATGCCAGGCTTCAAGGAATTTTATGAAAGTCTTTATGTAATTGGGAATGGCTTGGTAACTTCTGGGCTTGCTTTTGGGAGCATCTTTTCTATCTTTATATCGTAACTTACACGTGACCAGACCTGCCTGGACAGAAGTTGCCTAAACTGAAAAATAAAATGAGCCTATTTTATAGGTAAGTATTATAGACTCCTCCCAAAACACTGTCTTTATTTATTGATTTTTTTTTTTTTAGGTTTATTTACCTATTTTTGAGACAGACAGAGACAGTGTGAGCAGGGGAGGGGCGGAGAGACAGGGAGAGAGAGAGAGAATACCAAGCAGGCTCCGTGTTGTCAGCACAGAGCCTGACGCGGGGCTCAAACTCACCAACTGTGAGATCATGACCTGAGCCAAAGTCGGACTCTTAACTGACTGAGCCACTCAGGCATCCCTCTTTCTTTCTTTCTTTCTTTCTTTCTTTCTTTCTTTCTTTCTTTCTTTCTTTAAGTTTATTTATTTTGAGAGAAAGAGTGTGTGCAAGTGGGGGAGGGGCAGAGAGAAGGAGAGAGAGAGAGAGAGAGAATCCCAAGCATTGCAGAACCCAACGTGGGGCTCGAACCCACAAACCGTGAGATCAAGACCTGAGTTGAAGACAAGAGTGGGACACTTAACTGACTGAGCCACCCAGGCGCCCCTGGGGAGGTGGTTTCTTCATAGATTTTTGCCCTGCACTTTTCAAGCGTATTAGTTCCCGACACATTTTATCTCAGGCAGACAGCTTCAAAAGTTTCCGAGAGCACGTCTATTTGTTCAGTGCACACATGGTGGGAACATCATGCATTCAGGAGTCGGGCAGATCCGAATGTGAATTCTGCAGCTGTGTGCCTGTGGGAATATGCCACCACCCTCTGCGGGCCCCAGCCTGTGTCCCCGTCTATACTGCGGAACAATTCCTAGCCATTTCAGAAGTTAGGGTGAGCGATGGGAGTGAAGAGTTCACGTCCTTTGCTCTGTACTGTGCTGCCTCGACCGAACTCTTAGTCTGACTAAGGATTTCGCTGAATTGCCCAATTGCTTTGGCCTCGCGTAGACACGGTCAGCTGCTACGCGGTCGAACAAGCTAGAAAGCAAAATCCTAATGCCCTGGAGTGTAGGGTGTAGGCGTGCATACACATTTGCATGTTAGTGCCTGGCTGGGTTTCCTTGTTTGCTTTACCCGCTCACCCGAGGCATCCGGTCTCTTCCGTTTAGGAGCCGAATTCACCATCCGGCCGGCCGTACACACACACACGTCTGTCTTCACCTACAGTGCCTCCCAACTCTGCTTACCTTGTTTCCTGCTGAAGCCTTTACTGTGGCATTTAATGTGTCACATCCCTGTCCTTCTTTTCCAGGGTAAGCGTCTGCATTTCACGGGCACGAAACAGAACCTGCGTGTTGAATCGAATCTGACCGATGCCCCCCTCTCCTGTCCTCTACACGCGCCCCTAAATTCTCTCGGCCCCTCCTTCACGCAGGAGCCACGGTGTAACGTCCCTCATTCCTCCCCACCTCGTTCCCTAGCGCTGCTGTAACCGATTCCCGGAACACTAGGGGCTGAAGACCACAGACATTTGTCCTCGCGGTTCAGAAGGTCGGAAGTGTGAAGTCGGTATCTCTGGCCTGAAATCGGGATGTCTGTAGGCGCGTGCTTCCCTGGGAAGATGCCGGGGGAGAGTCCTTCCTTGCTTCTCCCAGCTTCCGGTGGCTGCCAGTTTCCCTGGGCTTATGGTGTATGGCCACATCATTCCAATATCTGCCTCATTTGTTATGTCATGTTCTTTGGGGGGGGGGGGTGTGCAAATTCTCCCTCCACCTGTCACGTAAGGACATGCATCCTTCATTAGGACTCACCCAGGTGCCATCATCCATGACAATCTCCCCATCTCAGGATCCTTCACTTAATCCTGCCAGTTTTTTGGTTTTTTTTTTTTTTTAAGGTTTATTTATTTTTTGAAAGAGAGAGTGTGAGCAGGGGTGGGGCAGAGAGAGAGGGGGACAGGAGATCCAAAGCGGGCTTGGGGCCGACGGCAGTGAGCCCAGGGTGGGGCTTGAACTCACGGACCGTGAGATCATGACCTGAGCCCGACGACGGCGGTGAGCCCAGGGTGGGGCTTGAACTCACGGACCGTGAGATCATGACCTGAGCCAAAGTCCGATGCACAATGGACTGAGCCACCCAGGTGTCCCGCGTCTTTTGCTGTGTTCCCTAACAGCCACAGCTTCTAGGGATTACAGCCGGTGGGGGGGGGGGGGTGCATTTTTCAGCCCCACAGGAGGGGCACCACCAGAGGGGCGTGCCCAGGGGGCCGTGTTTATTCTAAGCGACCCTATTCAGACAGGGCACCCGGGGCTGGGCCTCAGGTTCCTGGGAGGGACTGTCGCTTAGCAGTTCGAACCCAGGCACTCCCAGGTGCACCTGAGGTCAGGACACCGTGCGGGGGCCATCTCCACCTGGGTACCAGATAAAAGGAAGGGTCGGCAAGGACGCCGCAGGGGCTGGTCCTGAACGGAGGAAGGCAATGAGGACCTGCACCGAGTGGCCCGCACAAGAGAGCCCTTCGTCCCCTGGGGACACAAAGCCCCTTGTTTCCGGGCACCTGGTTCTAGTTCTGTGATCAGCCCCCTTTTCTGTTCCTTCCCTGAGCCACCCATGAAATTCACTCTCTGTCCTTATAAAACGTCCCATCGCCTTTATGGTAAAGCGAGCTGCTGTTCCTTACGACGCAAAGACCCCTGTCCCCCAACTCCTCAAGGCAGACTCCCCCTCCCCTTTCTCGTGGCCTCAGCGGAGCCCCTGTCCAGTCGAGGGCAAACTGTCTTAGACCCCCAACCTCCCTGCCCACCCGCCACCGCTCACCCCTGGCCACCACGTGCCCAGGGATGTCTAGGGCCACCGTCACACTCTGCCCCGTCCTTCTCCAGCCTCGCCACACCTGTCGCCACCACTCAGCCACCTCCCGCCAGCGTCACCTGAAATCCAAGCCGTTCATCTGTCCGATTCTTGCCAAGTAATCACCGCCAACAGTCTCTTCTCACCAGCCCTCACCTCCACCCCTCAGATCCTCTCTACCCTGTATTTATCTTTCCATGCTTCCTCACATCCCTGCCAGTAATCCCCATTGACAGCACCATCCATTTTCCACGAGCCGGGAGATGCCTTTGATCTCTTGGCTCCCAGCCTCCCGGCCCCACTTGACTTCCCGCCCCACCGTCCACCTGCCACCCACGAGGGGGGCGGCGCCTTGACCGCCCCGTGTTCCCCGCGCACGGGTCCGGGGGCCGGTCCTGTTGGACGCCAGTTTGGTTCAGCTCGAATCTCCTCAACTGTCCCCTCTCTCTTGTGTTCTTTCTTAAGACGGCCACCCTGAAAATCACCAGGAACTTGGTGCCTCGAAGCAACTTCTCACCGTTCCAGAAGGTGGAAGGTTGAGATCGAGGTGTGGGCAAGGCCTCCAGGGGAGGATCCTTCCTGCCTCCTGTGGCTTCTGGAGGCTCCAGACATTCCTCGGTCGGTGGCAGCCTCCCGCCCAGCCCTGCCTCCGTTTCCACACTGTCCTCCTCTGTGTCTCCTCCCTTCCCCTCTGAGGACACTCGTCCCTGGAGTGAGGGCCCCTCCCTAACCCAGAAGGATCTCCTCTTTAAGTCTGTAGAGACCCTTTTACCAAATAGAGTTCTCTTCCAGATAAAGGGGCAGGGTGGACAGATCCGTCGTGACACCTCCATTCAAACCAGCACATCTCTCCAGTTCCAAACTGGAAGACTGTGCCACGCTGGAGGGCTTGGGACCTGGCTGCCTACGGTCAACAAGGGGACAGATGATGGAATCTGCAGGTGTGGGGAAACAGCTCCCAAATGCCAAACCTTGACCACAGGAAAACGCGAGGAGGAAAGCAGGGGGATGAATCCCACCCCGCTCCCGTGGGCCCCCGGCCACACTTCTGGAGAAGGCAGCGTGCCGGTGGGCAAGCCTGCCCGCCAACCTTCCCAGTCTCTTCTGGAAGCAACCGCCCCCCCCCCCGGTAACACCTGTCCTCTCCCCATCCCTCCCCGCACTCCCCGTTGAGGCCCATCCGAACCTCCGTGGGACTGAGCTAACACGTTGTTAGCACCTCCCTCCCTGTCTCCAGCATTGCTTTTCCGGAGGAATCAAACTATGACTCTGGCCACCTAATGCCCCAAATTTCTGTTGAGCAGGAAGTGGCCCCCGTTGTCTCCTCAGAGAAGTCGCTTGCTTCTTGTGTGACTCTGCTTGTCACACAGACCACAGCTGGGGGGGCTGAGATCTGGGCTGCCCCAGGTCCTGCGATGGGGACCCGTCGTGCGGGGGGCCCGGGACTACAGTGCTGCCTGGCGGGGACAGTGCGTAGCAGGAACACCCAGAATCGCTGCGTGCTCGCTGCAGGGAGGGTGGCAGGGACAGGGTGACCGTTTTCCTGATTGGGCAACCCGTGCTTAGATCTTCAGAGGCATTGAGCGGCTTTGAAGGGCTCTTCCTGCACCTCCCTGTCCTCGGGGTCCCTACATCTGAGCCAAGGAGGGTACCCTGTCCCCTTGCAGCCTAAGGGAACTCCATTGACACAACCTGCCTGGCCCTTAACCTTCCCCGGAGCCCCCACTGAACATGCTCTTGGCGTCACCAGGCGTTTTCCATCATGGTGCCCTCACGCCCTTCCCCAAATAAGCCACTGTTCATTTGACCCACTTGGCCACCCTCTGCCACCAACATTGCCTTCTGAGGCTTTCTGGTCTTCTCGACCTTTTCTGTGTTGTTCCTGTCGTAGATGCCGGTAATCTTCCTTCTGCTTCTTGCTCCTTTACAGTCAAATAGGTGTGATGTAAAATTGATCACGCTTACC
Organism: Herpailurus yagouaroundi; assembly: GCF_014898765.1. NCBI lineage: Eukaryota > Metazoa > Chordata > Mammalia > Carnivora > Felidae > Herpailurus > Herpailurus yagouaroundi. The sequence continues at coordinate 4,802,132 of NW_024412439.1, read as the reverse complement.
GTTTTCAAGTGTGTACTTAGGAGTACATTCACAATGTTGCGTAACCATCACCACTTTCTGTTTCCAAAACACTCCCAGAGCATTTCTAAACCAGCAATGCCCATGAAAGACGAACTCCCCGTTCCTGCCTCCCCTGAGTCCCTGGCAACCTCCATTCTACTTTCTGTCTCCATGAATTTGCCTATTCTCACCTCCTCAAAGAAGCGAACCAGGCAATACTTGTCCTTCTGGGTCCGGCTTATTACACTTGGCACAACGTCTTCAAGGCTCGGCCATAACGCAGCATGTGTCAGAATTTCATTCCCTCTTATGATGGAATAGTATTCCGTTGGATGTTTTCTTCTGATAGTTTGATAGTTTTCACTGGTAAGTTTAGCCTCTGAACTATTTTGAGTTAATTTTTGTATATGATACAAGGTAAGGGTCCAACATCGTTCTCTGCATGTGGTTGTCCGTTTTCCCATAACTATTTTTTGAAAAGATTGTCCTTTCCCACTGAATGGTGTGGAACCCATGTTGAAAACCGACCTACCACATGTGGGAAGCTTTATTTCTGGGCTCTCTATTCTATTCCATTGGCCTGTATGTCTGTCTTTATGTTGGTTCCACACTGTTTTGATTACTGCTTCACAGTAAATTTTGAAACCATGAAGTTTGAGTCCTCCAAGTTTGTTCTTCCTTTTCAAGATTGTTTTAGCTATATGGGGTCCTTTGACATCCCACATGAATTTAAAGGTGGATTTTTATTGATGCACAAAAATGTAATTGGAGCTTTGATAGGGATCGCGTTGGATCCATATCCAACTACTTTGGGTAGTCCTATCGTCTAAACAGTATTAAGTTTTCCAATTCATGAACGCAAAATGCTGTTCTATTTATTTATGTCTTCCTGTAATTACTTTTAGCGATGTTTCATACCTTTCAGGGTACAAATCTCACACTTCTTCGGTGACGTTTGTTCCAAAGTGTTTTATCCTCTTTGATATTATTAGTGGAATTGCTTTCTTAAAATTTTTTTGGATTGTTCATCATGAGTATATAGAAATGCAACCAATTTTTGAGTGTCGATTATGTATCCTGTAACTCTGCTGAGTGTGTTTATCAACTCTGTTTATTTTTGTAGAATCCTTACGATTCTTGCGTTTATAAGGTTTTGTCGTCTGTAAACAGGGATAATCGTACTTTTTCCCTTCTAATTTGGGTGCCTTTTCTTTGTTTTGTGCTCAGTTGCTCTGGCTTAGCACTTACAATACTATGTAAAACAGAAGTAGTGAAAATGGACATTTTTTTCTAGTTCCTGATTTTAGAAAAAAAGTTTCAGTCATTCATCATTGAGTATGCTGTTACCTATGGACTTTACATGAATGACTTTTATTATGTTGAAGAAGCTCCCTTCTATTTCTACTTTATTGAGTCTTTTTAAAAAAATATATCATGAAAGGGTGTTTGATTTTATCAAATTTTTTTGCATCAATTGAGATGATCATGAGTTTTCCCCCCCTTTACTTTATTAACGTGGTGTATTACATTGATCCATTTTCATAGATTTAATCAATCATTGCATGCCAGGAATAACTTCGGCTTGGTCATGTTGTATGGTCTTTTTAATATGCTGCTAAATGTATTTTGTGATTATGTTATTGAGGCTTTTTGCATCAATCTTTTTTTTTTTTAATTTTTTTTTAAACGTTTATTTATTTTTGAGACAGAGAGAGACAGAGCATGAGCAGGGGAGGGGCAGAGAGAGAGGGAGACACAGAATTGGAAACAGGCTCCAGGCTCCGAGCAGTCGGCACAGAGCCCGATGCGGGGCTCGAACTCACGGACCGTGAGATCATGACCTGAGCTGAAGTCGGATGCTTAACCGACTGAGCCACCCAGGCGCCCCTGCATCAATCTTAACAAAGGATCATTTCATTGCATGCTAGAAGTTTTGCTATGTTGTTTGTCATTTTCATTTGTCTGAAAGTATTTTAAATTTCCCTTGTCGACCTATTTGCTGTTTCGGAATGTGTTATTTAATTTCCACGTATTTGTGAATTTTCCTAATTTCCTTCTGCTATTGACTCCTGACGTCATTCCACTGTAATGGAAAAAATACTCTGCATGATATTAATCTTTTTAAATGCATGAAAACTTGGGGCGCCTGGGTGGCTCAGTCGGTTAAGCGTCCGACTTCGGCTCAGGTCATGATCTCATGGTTCATGAGTTTGAGGCCCGCGTCGGGCTCTGTGCTGACAGCTCAGAGCCTAGACCCTGCTTCAGATTCTGTATCTCCCTCTCTCTATGCCTCTCCTGCACTCATGACCTTTCTCTCACTCTCTCTCTCAAAATAAACATTTAAAATCATTTTTTAAAAAGAATTTTAAAAAAACTTAGCTCCTCTACAGCTCCTTTTCCACTTCTTTCTGTTATTGATATTGCAAATTACCCCTTTATACATTGTGTGTCCAACAATATAAATATTTATATTTATCCATTTGTCTCTTAAATCATGTAGAAGAGTGGAGTTATCAACCAAACTTACAATAATACTGGCTTTTATATTTGCCCCTGTATTTACCTTTCTTGGAGTTCTTTATTTCTTTCTACAGCTCCAAGCTGCCCTCCAAGCATTCTTCCATTTGAACCTGAAGGAGTCCCTTTGCTGTTCTTGCAGAGCAGGTCTAGTGCGAACAAACTCTCTCCGCTCCTGTTTGTCTGGGAATGCTTTAATTTCTCCCTCGTTTTTGAAGGGCGTTCTTGGCAGATATAGAATTCTTGGTTGACAATTGTTTTTATCTCAGCTCTTTAAATATATCACCCCCTAGCCTTCTGGTGTCCCAAGTCTCTGTGGAGAAATCAACAAGTGATCTTATTAAAGGTCGCTCATATGCGTTAAGTCATTTCTCTTGTGGCTTTCGAGATTTTCTCTTTGGTTTTTTGTCAGTTGGATTATAATGTGACTTGCCGCGGGTCCCTTTGAGTTTATTCTACTTGGAGTTTATTGAGCTTGTTGGCTTTGTATGCTCAGATCTTTCATCAAATTTGAGCTGGTTTTTAAAAAAAAAATTTTTTTTTAATGTTTATTTTTGAGAGAGACAGAGACAGAATGTGAGTGGGTTAGGGGTAGAGAGAGAGGGAGACGCAGAATCCAAAGCAGCCTTCGGGCTCTGAGCCATCAGCACAGAGCCCGACACGGGGCTTGAACCCACAAGCTGTGAGATCATGACCTGAGCCGAAGTCGGATGCTCAACCGACTGAGCCACCCAGGCGCCCCAAATTTGAGCTGGTTTTGGTGATTAATTCTTCAAATAATCTTCCTGCCCCTTCTTCTCTCTCTCTCCATCCTCATTCTTGGACTCCCATAATGTGATGTTGGTTTATCCACTGGATGGTGTCCCTTGGGCTCCGTTCACTTTTCTTCATTCTTTTTTATTTCTCCTTCATACTTGGAATTTCAAATGTCATGTCTTTAAGTTTGCTGATTCTTTTTCTCTGGCTGCTCAAATCTGTTGTTGAGCCCCTCTAGTGAATTTTTAATGTTAATGATTTTACTTTTCAGCTCTGGAATTTCTGTTCAGTCCTTATTAACCCTTTCTCTCTGTAATGATATTCTCACTTTGTTAATGCATCTTTTTCTGATTTCCTTTAGTTCTTTGCCCATATTTTTCCTTTTATTCATATTGCAGACAGTTGTTTTAAAGCCTCGTCCTAGGAAGTCTGATGGCTGGCATTCCTCGGGACAGTTTCTGTCAGTTTATTTCGTTCCTTCGAGTGGGCTAGATTTTACTGTTTCTCTGTATGCCTTGTGACTTTTTGTTGAAAATTGCATGTTTGACTATTATAATGTTGTAACTCTGAAGATCAGCTCCTCTGTCTTCCTCGGAATTTTCTGGGACGTTTTGATTGCTCTATTGTGTTTGTTCTTATTGACGAAGGCTATAATAGCCCATCTGTTTTGTGATTTTCGAAACCATTTTTACAACAACTATTCCTTATCATATGTGATCATTAAAGTCTGTTCCTTTTGCTCTTGTTCGGCTAATGTTTTGCTAGAGATTTCCTTGACTACCAGGAGCAAACACTCACACACATACAGAAAACTAAAATAGCCCTCCTAGTCTTTGTAAATTGGCTCTCGGCTGGAACGCTTTGCCAGCACTAAGCTAGACTTGCACTGAAGCTAGGGATTAGCTCAAGATGAAATCTTTTTTTTTTTTTATTTTTTTAATGTTTCTTTATTTTTGAGAGAGACGGAGACAGAGTGCGAGCGGATTAGGGGCAGAGAGAGAGGGAGACACAGAATCTGAAGCAGGCTCCAGGCTCTGCGCTGTCGGCACAGAGCCCAGTATGGGGCTCGAACTCACAAACTGCAAGATCATGACCTGAGCCAAAGTCAGGTGTTTAACCAACTGAGCCACCCAGGTGCCCCTCGCTCAAGGTGAAATCTTAACGTCTTCTGAGGTCTTTTCTGAGCATGCCTCTTGCCCTGGGGATGTGCATGGCTTTAAATCTCCTCTCATGTGTGGTGGCTTTTGAATGACTTAATTTCCCAAAGAATCTCACCCCAGCTTTCCTTCCAGGTCTTAGGTCATCCATTTTATGTCACAGCCCACAACTTCTTGCCCCAGAGAGCCGTGGGTCTCTAGTCCACCTTGCTGCTTTCATGAGCTGTGTCTATCGTTCCTCTCACCCCAGTTCCAAGCTACGTGAGACAGAAATAAATGTCTTGCTTCACTCATATGAGGACTTTAAAAGACAAAACAGATGAACATAAGGGAAGGGAAACTAAAAGAATATAAAAACAGGGAGGGGGACAAAACAGAAGAGTCTCATAAATATGGAGAATAAACTGAGGGTTGCTGGAGGGGTTGCGGGTGAGGGGATGGGCTAAATGGGGGAGGGGCATTAAGGAATCAATGCCTGAAATCATTGTTGCACTAGATGCTAATTTGTTTGTAAATTTAAAAAAAATAAAAAATTAAATTAAAAAAAAGAAAGAAAGGAATGTACTTGTATCAGTCCTTCAAGTATCCCCCGGAGAGATTAGAATAGATATAGACAATAACTTGGGAATGAGGTCTGTTCTGCTCCCTCTGCTTGGAAGGACTGAGGTCCCAAACTGGGCACACAGGCTGCTGCTACTTTAAGACCAAAGCTTCTACTGTGCCAGGGAGGGGCGGGGTAAGGCCAAGTAAGAATGCCACAAAACGTTCCTACCGCTTTGAAGATCGTTTCTTTTCTTTTTCTTTTCTCTTCTTTCCTTCTCCTTTTCTTTTCTTTTCTTTCTTTTTTTTTTTTTTAATTTGACATTCACTTGATTTAAAAATTGGACTCCCTCCGCCCTCCTGCCCTGAGTTCTGACAAAGTTAAGTCAGTCAGTTTCCGATTTGTTTGTTTTCTGTGGTTGACCAAGAGCTTGGAGCTTCTTAATCCACCATTTTGCTGCGGTTTCCCTCTAGTCTTACTACTTGTTCATGTTAAGAAGACCGGCCACATTTTCTGAGTACCTTCTATGTGACATAAATACTAGGCATATTATAACAAATGAGACACAGTCTCTACCTTCATATGGCTTCTCTTCTAGTGGAAGACACCAGAAAACAAGTCACCTAGACAATTGCCATTTCTAATGTGTGCCTTGAAAAGGGGGAAAGGCTAATCTAATATAGAGAATGACAGGAACCTACTGGGGTCCTTGAGTGCTATTTTTCTAGTATCTTTCTTGCGTGCCAGAGAAAGTCTCCATGAACTTGGGTATTTGAGTGAGACCAAGGCTGGAAAGGAGGTCCCAGTGTAAAGAGTGGGGACAAAAAAATGCAGCCTAGTGGGCAGCATTGACAAAGACCATGGTGTAGAAACCTATTTGCGGCACTTAAGGGAGCCATCGAGACTTCAGGACCACGAATAAGGAGAGGAGGGCACAAGACAAGGCAGGCAAGCTGGAGGGCAGTTGGAGGCCACTTGAAATTCGATGGGCACCCATATGTCAAGCTGAGGGGTGACCCAGTTTGATTGGACTTCTAACATCATTTGTTGCTAAGTTGAGAACTGATTAGAGAATGGTATTATGGAAGCATGGAGGCCAACTCGGGGGATGTTTGTTACAGTCCAAGAGAGATTATGGTGGTCTGGACTATGGCGGTTGACAGGAAGGGTGCGGAGAAGAGGGAGACATGGCTGTGTTGGTGGTGGAGGATGTGGTGGGACTTCCTGATGGGTGGATTGGATGGATGAGGAAACAGGCAAAGGAGAACTTGAGGAGAGCTTCCAGTTTTCTATGAGAAAATGATACGAATAGACAACGGTGCCATTACGATGGAGAGGGAAACCTGGGCGGGGAGAAAGGGCTATTTCGAGGTGTCTTGAAATAACCCTAAGACCTCCCCCCAGGTGGAAATGTTGAATAGGGAGCAGAACATAACACTGTGGCTCAGACACGAGAGGACTGAGCTGGAATAGACACACAGATCAACGGAACAGAATAGAGCGCCCAGAAATAAACCCACAATTACATAGTCAATTAACCTTTGATAAAGGAGGAGGCGAGAATATGGGAATGGGGAAAAGCCAATCTCTTCAACAAATGGTGCCGGGAAAGCGGGACGGCGACACGCCAAAGAATGAACTGGACCGCTCTCGTAACACCATTCACAAAAATAAACTCGAAATGGCTGAAAAACCTCCGTGTGAGACCCACAACCATAAACGTCCTCGAAGAGACAACAGGCAGTAATTTCTCTGACGTCAGCCCTGGCAACAAAAAGAAGACTGAGCTACAGATGTAAATTTGGAAGCCTTTGAAACGTAGATGGTATTCTAACCCATGCGTTTTAATGAGGTCACCTAGGGAGACCGTGTCGAGAGAAAAGAGGTAGGGACCTCAAACCTCACATTTAAAGGCCAAACAGATGAAGTGAACCAGATACAGGAGCTGTCAGATGCTGGCTGGGCTCTGCCAGATCAGATCCCCGAGCCTGGATTCACGAAAATAAATGTCCTCTGGGATCACACAACGGGATCTGACTGCTCGAACCATTACTCAGTATCTGTGTTTATGTTCTGGGATCATTAAAGCCAAAGGCAGATGGCAGGTCATAAAACGCTGCTTTAAAAAGTCGGTAAATCCGGGGCTCCCGGGTGGCTCAGTCGGTTAAGCGTCCGACTCTTGATTTCTGCTGAAGTCATGATCTCGGGGTTCGTGGGTTCCAGCCCCACATCAGGCTCTGTGCTGACAGTGTTGGGATTCTCTCTCTCTCTCTTTCTTGCTGCTCTTCCCCTGCTCACATGCACACATGCTCTCTCTCTCTCTCTCTCTCTCAAGTTAAAAAAAAAAAAAGTCAGTAAATCCTTCTTAGATGGGGCAAAGAGATCCCGAAGGCCCCTTCCAGATCTATGCCCCTACAATGCCAACTCACCATGCAGGAATCATGCAGCCTTCCTCCGTTGCTTTAGGAAATAACTGTGTGTTTCTGAGCCACCAGAAAGGGATAGGGGGGCTGAGAGAGAGGGAGAGAACTTCCTTGTGTACAGGTGTCTCAGTTTCCATCTGAATTCGTTTCCCATCCTCGTGTTTAAATTGGTATGGTTTGGGGCGCCTGGGTGGCGCAGTCGGTTGAGCGTCCGACTTCAGCCAGGTCACGATCTCGTGGTCCGTGAGTTCGAGCCCCGCGTCAGGCTCGCATCAGGCTCTGGGCTGATGGCTCGGAGCCTGGAGCCTGTTTCTGATTCTGTGTCTCCCTCTCTCTCTGCCCCTCTCCCATTCATGCTCTGTCTCTCTCTGTCCCAAAAATAAATAAACGTTGAAAAAAAAATTAAAAAAAAAATAAAAATAAAAATAAATTGGTATGGTTTTTTTTTTTTTCTCTTTTACAATGAACATATGCCTTTATAATATCTACACTTAACACTGTCAAGATTCTTCTGTGGACTGGACTGTGTGTCTGTCCCTAACACAGTGCCTAGCCCAAGGGGCAGCTCAAGAAAGGCCAAATGAATGGACAAATGAATGAATGAATGAAGGTTTTGAGCTAGTGAAGGATCCAGAAACTCATTTACTTTAGAATCCAGGGGATCTAAAGCAGATCTGACATTATCTGTACATATCGAGTAAGTTGTTACTTTAATGCAATAACCCGACGGGCTTCATTACTTCAATTCCTTTGAGCCACAACAATTTGTTGGCCACTTGCCTAGGATGGTGGCAGGCACCAGGGTCAGGGCTAAAGAAGGCTGACAAAGGGGAAGAGTTGGTCCCTGGGCTGTGGGCTGGGAGATGCACAAATAGAGCAAAACGCCCAACACGGGAGTGGTTTGTGCACCCCCCTAAGGGCAGACCTAGACTGGGGAGGCCCCCGTGTGGTAGAATGGGTGTGTGTGTGGGGGGGGTGGGTAACAGCCTGCTTGGCCTCTTTGTTGAAGTCTAGATGACCTTGGGCAAGTCCGTTCACATCATTGGAAAGCAGCATCGTCTTCCATAAAAGGGAGTTCTTTGTCTCAGTAGTGCACACGGGAAGTCCTCTCGACTCCAACCTTGTCATTTTCTCTTTGTCGTCAGGAACTCTCTGGAAGGAACAGGGGCTTGTATAGGCCAGAGGGCGGAAGTTGGAGTTACAGGGGCCTGATGTACATGTTTGGGGCTCACCTATTAATGGTTCTTGGGGCTCCCTTCGAATTCTATTTCAAAAATGTAACATTTGAAATCATGTTCACATTTAAAATGCAGGCAACTTCACCTAAGAATCCAGTTTTCCCAGGAGATCCGACAGCACAAGGAAATGCTAGCCCTGCTTTGGACCCCTCTCGATGGTTTCTTACCAGTCCTAGTGGTCCAACTGGTGACCGAGGTTCAGAGCAGGTATTTGGAACAGGAGTTCAAGCCAGTGATGTTCCTGGAGGTATGTCCCTGGAGGGAGGGCGGGAGCCTTTCCTAGGAGGTAGATCAGAATGTCTGAGCGTGTTTTCGATCCCAGAGGTTCAGAAGGTACCCTCTTCCCACTTCCTTACCTGAAAATCAGCGGGTGGCATGAGCCACTGTACAGATGAGAGCGCGGGGCGGGGGGTGGGCGGGGTGGGGGGGGAAATGCACAGCAATCATTTACGCAATGGCGGGAAGAGCTAGCATCCATCGACTGCTGGCTTAGGTCTAGCACTGCTCTGAGCCATATGGCATTACCAGCCCCGTTTCACAGATGGAAACTGAGGCATCAAGACATTAGTTAGTCACCTTCTCCAGAGTCCTGGGTTGGCAGGTGACTGAGCCAGATACTTGTTCTGCAGATGAAATCAAGGTTGGGAGCTACGACTTGCACGACTAAAACCCACGGTGGGGGGAGGGGGCGTCTCTGAGCGGGGAGGGGGCCCGCTGAACCTGGTGTTGGTGAGCACCACTAATTTGGATGGCAGAACAGAGCGCGGGGGCCAAATGTTAGTTGACGTGGCGGTGATGAGTAGAAAAGCAAGCCCAGCAGAATATCGTTACTCCAACACGGAGTGTGTTCCTCCCAACACACTGTTAACCTCCTCCAGACAAATTCTTTTTTTTTTTTTTTAAGATTTAAAAAAAAAATATTTATTTATTTTTGGGAGAGAGACAGAGCATGAGCGGGGGAGGGGCACAGAGAGCGAGGGAGACACGGAATAGGAAGCAGGCTCCGGGCTCCGAGCTGTGAGCATGGAGCCCCAGGCGGGGCTCGAACTCACGGACTGTGAGATCATGACCTGAGCCGAAGTCGGACTGTCAACCGACTGAGTCCCCCAGGGCCCACCCCCCGCCTCCAGACAAATTCTTAAACAAACCAACTGAAGAGCCAGCTCTGGGTTTTATAAACCAACCTCTTTTACTATTATTATTATTATTATTTTTTTTTTGGAGGGTTCACATTCGTGCTGTTTGTCTGCCAGACGGAAATGGGGTTGAACGTCTGACAATAGCCTGTGCACGTGTAAAAGCTGAGCAGGACACTGTGGAGACAAAGCGCACCATTCAGTGACATAACTCATTTCCATGGATGGCTTATGAACGTCGGCATCATTACTCGTACTCTCAGTGTTCACAGAAAGCCCTGGGTGTCCAGATTTCAGGCAGGTTTCCCCCTGAAAGTTAAGAAATTCATAAAGTGCTGATGGAAGTCCAAAGGAAACAACAACAATGAAGCGATTCCTCGTACGACCGATTTTTCCTTAACGTACTTTGCAAAGCCAGGGAGAAGGGTGTAGCGTGTAGGACGACAGGAAACGGACTTGTCTATTACTTCGGCCTGTCTGGTGACTGCAGGGAATTGAAAATGAGGAATAGGTGGCAGAGGTGATTTCCAGAGGGAGAAAGAGTGGAATATGGAAAAGAAAGGTCAGAAACGGAGGAGGGGGGACACATCAAGAGTGAAGAGAATGTCGCGGGGCATTGCCGGGGAGAAGCGGGGGGGCAGCGAGGCATGGTATGGAAGCCTCTGGAATCAGCGGCCTTTTTGGATGAGAAAAGGAGCAAGGGATAGTGTGCATTTGCTTTTTTTTTTTTTTTTTTTTTAAAGCAGTTTGGAGACTCTGGTGACGATTCACTAAAACACGGTACCAAATCACCTGACTGCAGAGAACACACCGGTTGAACGTGTTTCAAGATCTCAGAGGGATCACTTGTTATATTTCAACGGGTCTGGTTTGAGAGACATCACCGTATGACTCCAGAAAATCTGGCGGTTGCTTAGCCAAATACTACGGCCAGTCACTTTCCTGCCACTTTAAGAGGAATCACTGTGAAATATGCGATGTGTCTGCAGACACTTGGGATACAGGTTATGAGAACCACCGTTCCCCCTGCCCCCCCCAGATACCACTGCACATTTTCTCTTTGATTAAAACAACAAGATTCCTTTTTAGCCAATAAGTAAAGTCTGGTTCAAAGGCTCTCAAACTGCCACCTGTTACTTCAAAAGCTCTTTCAATTCCCCCGAGCAATTTACTGTAGGGCTCTTGCACTCCTGGGTGTGGTTTCCATCCGTTTCTAGCCATGCTCTCTCCGTGTAAAGGAAGTATTGATCTCTGAAGGCAGATTTTTAGTAGAGACCTGTCCGTGGAGGTATCTGCCTGGCCCTATGGCTACGACGGTGGAGATGGAGAAAGGGTCCTATGGGTATAGAACAGGTCAAGATCTTCAGAGCATTGACCAGAAATCGAAATTTTGGTTCAGTTTTTAAAATTAAATGTGGAACTGACTGACCCATCAGGATGGCCCACTATAAAAAAAATAATAACAGGGGCGCCTGGGTGGCGCAGTCGGTTAAGCGTCCGACTTCAGCCAGGTCACGATCTCGCGGTCCGGGAGTTCGAGCCCCGCGTCAGGCTCTGGGCTGATGGCTCAGAGCCTGGAGCCTGTTTCCGATTCTGTGTCTCCCTCTCTCTCTGCCCCTCGCCCGTTCATGCTCTGTCTCTCTCTGTCCCAAAAATAAATTAAAAAAAAAAAGTTGAAAAAAAATAAAAAAAATAATAACAACAAGTCCGGGGGGCCCAGTCGGTTGAGCATCTGACTCTGGATTTTGGCCCAAGTCTGTGATCTGAAGGTCGTGAGATTGAGCCCCACGTCGGGCCGCCCTGGGTGTGGAGCCTGCTTGAGATCCTCTCTCTCCCATTCTCTCTCTCTGCCCCTCCCCCCCCAAAAATTTTAAAATAACAAGCCCTTGTGCACTGTTGGTAGGAACGTAAAACGACGGAGCTGCTGTGGGAAACAGAATAGTTACTAATCCGAGAAGCGGCACCTCAACTAATTAAACACAGATTCCCTATGGAAAATTCTGGATCTAGCAATTCCCTTTCTGGATCTATCGCCAAAAGAACGAAAAGAATGGAAAGAAAGATCGCTCACAGCAGCGTTATTCATAAGAGCCAACAGGCAGAAGCGACTCAGTGGACCATCCTTCACCCTTACAAACGAAGGAAATCCAGACTCGGGCTACAACTGGGATGAACCTCGAGGACATAACGCCGAATGAAATACATCAGACGCAAAAAGACAGGTACTGTGTGAGTCTGCTTACCTGAGGTGCCCAGAGTGGTCAAATTCACAGGGACGGAGACTAGAGTGACACTTGCCGGTGGCTGGGGAGGGAGGCTGGGGAATCAGTGCGTAACAAGTACAGAGTTTCAGTTTTGCAAGATGGGAGGAGTTCTAGAGATTGGCCCCACGACGTGAAAGATTACGAAAGATACGAAAGATTACGAAAGATACGAAAGATTACGAAAGATACGAAAGATTACGAAAGATACCAGGTGGCACGCTTCCCGGAGGGCCACGAGTGTCATAATCTACCACAACCATCAGAGAATGGTTTGATATGTATATTCAATCCATAATTTACAAATCAGTAATAGAACGAGGGGAGGAAATGTAGAAAATACAATCCAAGAGAAGACCAGAAATGAGAAAAAAAAAAAAAAAAGGCAAAGATGAAGGATGGAAAATAGGATCTAACATACCATGTAAAAACAGGCCATTAATTACAATAAATTAAATTAAAATAAAAAAGGGAAGACTTAACTGTCTCTTAATGGTTTCTTTGCTTTCCAATATGTTCAAGGTGTTTCCTAATTAAAAAAAAAAATCTATTTTAAAAGGAGCGAAAGGGAAAGCAAATTTAGAATTAGTTTAGAAATCTTATTAAGAAGGTAGGAGTAGATCTCACCAAATGCTGGCAAGGATATAGAGAACAGAAATTCTCATCCGTTGTGGGTGGAAATACAAAATGACACAACCACTTTGGGAGACATAATGTAGTTTCGTACAAAAATAAACATATTCTCATCAAATGACCCAGCGATTGCATGGCTTTGTATTTGCCTACATAAGATGGAAAATTATGCCCACACAAAATCTGCATATGAATATTTATAACAGCTTTATTTACAATTTATGGCCCAAATTGGATGCAACCCAGTAGGTAACACCAACAGACTTCGATACATCCAGACAACAGGATATTGTTCACCAGTGAAAAGAAACGAAGGGCCCTTGGGTGGCTCAGTTGATTAAGTGTCCGACTCTTGATTTCGGTTCAGGTCATGATCCCACAGTTCCCAAGGTCGAGCCCTGCATTCGGCTCGGCACTGACAGCATGGAGCCTGCCTGGGATTCTCTCTCCCTCTCTCTCTGCCTCTCCCCCGATCTTGCTCACTCATGCATGTGCACTTTCTCTCTCAAAACACACACACACACACACACACACACACACCCCTTAAAAAAAAAGAAATGAGCTACGAAGCCATGAAAAGACATGGAGAAATCTTAAATGCACATTGCTAAGTGAAAGAATCGAATGTAAAACAGCAACGCTATATGATATTCTGAAATCCAACTATATGATATTCTGGAAAAGGCAAAAATGGAGACAGCAAAAAGATCGGTGATTACCAGGAGCTTGAGAGGAGAGAGGGACAAGTAGATGGATGTGTTTAGGGCAGTGAAATTTTCCGTGTGGCTATAATGGTGACACGCATTTCTGAAAACTTATCGAGTGTGTAACACAAAGCGTGTTATACCCTAATGTAAACTATGGACTTTACATAATAATAATGCCCATATTGGCTCATCAGTGGTAGCCATTGTACTGCATTAACACAAGATATTTATATTAGGCAGAAATATGGGTGGAAACGGTGCTTGAGGAGATAAATGGGAGGTCTGTATTTTCCATTCAACTTTTCCATCGACCCAAAACTGCTCTAAAAAATAAAGCCGATTCATTTAAAAGAAAAGTGAGGAGTCAGAATAATCATTCCCTAACCTCTCAAGAAATTACAAGAGAAAAATTACTAATGCAATTCTTCTGAAAAATAAATGGGGTCAAAGAAGAGATTTGATGTTTTTAGGTAAGCCAGCTTTCCTTCTGAAGGGGCAGAAGCCTGGTCATCCCGGCCAATCTCAGATATCTCTGGAGGGCAATCTGAGCCCCAGAGTTTCCTGTGGGGTCAGCAAAGGATGTTGTGCCTGCAGCACAACGGGACTTCTCAACCTCTGACCAAGCCTGCTTCCTTTACCCCCTTCCTTCTGTGGTCCCAAGGGCACTCCCTCCTAAACATCCTGTAAACTCATCCTTCCCCAGCTACCTATTATCAGCTGATATCCTTGAGGAGCACGAGCTCAGGGAGAAAAACTAGACAATGAAGTTATGCCAATAAACAGTATTTAAAAAAGTAGAGACGTTGAATAAAACATAGACAGTGATTGAAGTAAAGTACTCAGGAGATGTTGAAGTGCAGAATGGATGCCATCCAAGAATGACCTAGCAAAACCCTATGCCAGGAGAAAGCAGAACAGCTATAACATTCTAAGTGGAAAACAAACAAACAAACAAACGTGTAACTAAAATAATTTTATACCCAGCCAAAGTTTTCCTCAAGTCTAAAAAGGCAATAGGCAGACATTCTCAAGGTGTCGAAGGCACAGCATTCTTGAACGCTTTCAAACAGTATCCACAATGGCCATTTATTCCATGAATTCCAATCAACTAAACATAGGTACCAGAAATGAAGCTCTCAGTTTCTTGGCTCTGTTGAATCACATAAAAATAAAAGCAAGGGTGCCTGGATGGCTCAGTCAGTTAAGCATCAGACTTCAGCTCAGGTCATAATGTCACAGTTTGTGGATCCGAACCCCAAATCGGGCTGTGCGCTGACAGCTTGGAGCCTGCTTGGGATTCTCTCCTTCTCTCTCTGTCCTTCCCCCACTCTCTCTCTCTCTCTCTCTCAAAATGAATAAACTTAAAAAAAAAGTGTCAATATTATCAACCTTGATAAAGTAAAGTATACGATAGTTAATTTTTTTACAGTTACAGGGGTGAAAACAGTATAAGTGTGCCAGTTTACCCATGTTTCAGAGCAAGAAGTGAATAAATATTGTCTCTATAAATAAAGGGCATACTTTCAAAAAATGATCCCAGGGGCGCCTGGGTGGCTCAGTCGGTTAAGCGTCCGACTTCGGCTCAGGTCACGATCTCGCGGTCCGTGAGTTCAAGCCCCGCGTCGAGCTCTGTGCTGACAGCTCAGAGCCTGGAGCCTGTTTCAGATTCTGTGTCTCCCTCTCTCTCTGACCCTCCCCTGTTCATGCTCTGTCTCTCTCTGTCTCAAAAATAAATAAAATAAAACGTTAAAAAAATTTAAAAAAAATGATTCCAAATGCGTGTATTTTATTTTCTTAACTTTAGAGGTACCTTTTAGGAAACCATAGTCCCAGGGATAAAGATATATTTATTACTTCAATAATTCCTTAATTTTATTTTATTAAAATCTTTTTTTGTTCATTTATTGAGAGAGACAGAGAGAGAGAGAGAGAGAGGGAATCCCAAGCAGGTTCCGAGCTGATTGGAGCCTGATGTGGGGCTTGAACTCACAAACCATGAGATGGAGAAGGAAACTCGGGGAGCAGGCCTGGGCAAAGTGACAAGTTCAGCTGTGATGCAGGCCCAACCTGCTTTGCCTGCCCCACAAGAAGCTCCAGGGCTGGGATAGCCCTCCAGAGGTGGCCGGGGGGGGGGGGGGGGGGTGCTGGGATGGCCAGACCTCTACCTCTGCACGGGTCACTGGATGGGGCCACCCTGGGAAGGAGTAGGCCATTCAGCCCAGCAAGCTGCTGTCTACAGTTCTCTGCAGTCATGGAGGGGGTCCCATCAGTGTCCACCACATGAGGGGCTGATGAGTTGGGGGAGATGGGAAAGAGACATCCTTGACCCAGGAATGGCGAGTTCCAGAGCAGTGATGGGGTCCCTCTGTGCTGGGCTGCCTGCCGGCTTCCTCCATTGTGACAAGAGGGAAGAAGGGGGATTGGGGTGGGTGTTAGTCAGTGTGGAGGTTTGGTGGTGAGAAGGTGTAGACGATCCCCTGTTAGCATCTATGTTCTCAAAGAAGCTCGGAGAAAGACTGTCTCTTGGCAAAGGGGGCCTCCTGGAGACACTTATGGGAGTTGCAGGAGGGTTAATGAGACCATAGTAGGTTTGCGGAGGGACAATTAGTTAGGTCCTGTCACCTCTGTGGCATGATTTCCTCCAGCACCCTGGGCTCTAGCCTGGAAGGTGGAAGACGGGATTGGCCTTGGAGGGTTCCGTTGCCCGCAGGGTACAAATGGAGGAAGAGAGGGGCCGAAGGCGTTTGCTGGGCAGGAGCACAATGACAGACAATGTTACTGGGGCTCAGAGGATTGTGTAACTTACTCAAAGCCACACAAGCCAATACGTATGTTGGCAACCAGTTTAGGAACAGGTCTGGTGTATCCCATTCGGGGCCCTGGCAGGAAAGACAGGGCACATTCCGAGACTGGGTAATAAAAGGACTGGGTAACTTCCAGAGACGCTGGAGGAGGGGAGGACACACAGGAACAGAGCGCTGCCTGAGCACTAGTAACGGCCAGGTCTGAAGAGGTGAAGGGGGCGGCCATGCCAGGGCCTGGCGACAGTGTGGAGAGGACTTCCCCGTGACTTCCAGGAAGGGACGCAGCCAGCCTTTGATGGCCCAGCCAAGAGGGACCTTGGCGTGAGTACCTCTCCCTCGGTCTCCCCACCATTCCCCGCCCCCCCCCCACACCCCAGTTTGGCGGAGGGCAAGGAAACTAACGGGCTCTGGGCAAGGTGCGAAACGGAATCAGCACAGCCTTGACGCCTCCGGATACAAGTCACCGAACCAGTCTGGGCATCAAGCTTCTTTTATCTGTAAGATCAGAGCAGTCACCTGCCTCCTGTGATTTGCAGAGGGCCCTTCCTGCCCCGCGGAGCTGACCGCGCAGACCCGCCGCGTAGCACCCCTGCGTGGGCCGGCGGGCCTACCCACACTGGGCTGCACGCGCGCTCCCTTCGGTGCAGGGGGAGCGCAGCGGTGGGAAGCGCTTCCTTGCCCTGGGGAAGCCCTCCAGCCGCCTCACCGGGAATTTCGAGCCCCGCCTCCGCCTGGCCAGCGGCCCCCGCGCGGCAGGGCAGGTGCCCCCCCCCCCCCCCCCCCCCAGAGCGGCGCCCTCCCCCCCCAGGGGGACGTGGGGATGATGCGGCCATCTAGACCACGCGGGAGACTTCGGAGGTCACGAGGACTCCGGGGCGCGCCAGGAGGCGCCGCAGGAGCCCAAGCGGGGGTGGGAAGTCCCCTTCCCTGTCCGCTCGGCAGCCAGCGATCCCCGCCTCCCGCCACCCGCAGCTGTCGGAGCGCCCCCTGGCGGGCGGGCATCGGAGGCGCGGCCCCCGCCGGACCCCGCGCCTCCCGCCGCGCGGGGAGGAGGGGGAGCGAGCTTGCAGCTGCGAAGCCCCGGGAGGCCTCCTAGCTGGGGTGCGGGGGTGGGACGGGGGCTCCGGGGAGCGGAGGAGGGCCCGGGTTCCGGTGACGGCCCCGCTGGGAGCAGCGCTGGGGCACCGACCCGGGAGGCCGCCGAGGGTCACGAGGCCGAGCTGGCAGCGGGCTCGAGCAGCTGCGGGCGCCTCCCTTCCCGAGGCCAGACTCGGAGAAACTTCAGGCGGAAAGTACCGCGGGGATCTTTGGGCTCAAGTCCCCTCTTTTACAGATGGGGAATTCTAGGGCCAGGGAATGACCCGACTGGGTCGCAGGGCGGGTCGTCGGCCGGACCTGGAGGAAGAGGAGAAGGGACTGGCTCCCTAAGGCGGCCCTGTCCCTTTGCTGCCAGTTTAGAACAACCCCCCCCCGTCCCAGGTGAGCACCCCATTAGGTAATCCCAAACCAACCAACCAAAATACCACATGAACCTCACAGGGTTACTCAAATGGAACCGGCTCCTTTCTAGGGTTTCCGAATGCAAACATTTTGCATCCTCTCACCAAAAGTAAACCTTTCTCCAGTTTTGGGGCGGCGCTTTAGCGGCCGGCCCGGCTCGGGGGTGGGGGGACCCGGCACTGCTGAGCAATGTTTAAGGACAGGGTTCAAACCGGGTTCACGGTCAGCTTCGCCACCAGCTCTGTGCGGGGTGACACTGGGGTTCCGCGTCCGCAGTAGGGGAGGATGGGGGAGGGACGGCGTTGGCCAAAGGCGGGCCCTGTAGCGGCAGCCCAGGCGTGGGGACTTGCGGGGCGCGTTCCGAGCCCGGCGGACCCACCAGCCCAGTGGACGGAAGGGCCAAAGGGCCGGCTGCGCCGCCGCCGCCTCACAGCCCGGCCCCGGCGCTGCACAGGCCGCAGATGACCCGCCGACCTCGGGCGGCAGAAACCCCTGGGCGCCGGGAGCGGCGAGAACTCCCCCATTGTTCTGGGGCGGATTGAAGGCGCGCCGGGAGGAGGCGGGCGGCGACCGGGCTCTGGGGTGCTCAGCTCTGCGGAGCGCCCGGGGCAATTTCCGATGCCCACGTTTTTGCTTCCACTCCCTCCCCCTCTTCACCCCCGGAAAAAAAAAAAAAAAAGCCCTCAATATATCCGGCGACTTGATTTGTAATTCCCTACTTGTTTTCTGTTACACTCGACTTCTCTAACCCTCAGGACACAGACCATTTTTATTAGGAAAATCCTTAAAAACAGACGCACACTTACAAGCTGTAAGATTCGCACCCAACCAGGCCTGAAGTTAGCCACACCGGGAGGTACAATTCGCCAGAGCACTACCGCTCTCTCCCCTAAATCTTCGCCTCCACAACCCCCTAGCTCCTAGCCCCCCAATACTATGAATTCATGAAAGACACATCCTTTGGAGATACCCTTTCCTTCTTGCATTTCCAAAATAAACCGTCGGTCTGATGCTCAGAAGAGCATTCTCGTGTTTTAAGAGTTCAAAAGACATTAATGATTAATTAAATTTAAAATGAGGCGAACAAGTCACTTCTGAAGAACAAACACAACATCCCAGCGACAGGGGAAAAGAAAAGTTGGAAAGAAATCCTCCCTGCGAACAAAAAAAGAGGCAGGAAAATCCTCTACCTAAATTACCCCCCCCCCCCCCCCCCCGCCCCCCCCCCCCCCCCCCCCGGCAGTTTTGTGCGAAAATGTCTGGGGCTCAAGGTAGTTAGTTACAAAGACGTGGCCCGGGGCACAGCTGGGGCGCGTGGGTCCCGTGGCGGCCTCTGGGTTCTCTGAACCCTCTCGGGTCACCGCCGCCTCCCTCTGGCACATTTTCGAACCGGAGGTGCTAAGGCCAGGCTGTGTCTTTGCCTGTTTGTTGTTGTCGTTGTTTTCCGTGTGCTCCCGACACTCGGGAACCGGAGTGGGGCTGCGGGGACTCGGGGCGCTTGGGGACATTTACTCCGGCAGCGAGAGTGCGCGGGGCTGGCGGCCGAAGTCTGGTGTCCGACGAGCAGGGCGGAGGGAGGTCAGTTGTGCGGTGCAGCTTTGCGCCGACACTGAAATGCAGCGTGGGCGGCGGCTCCGGGTGAGTCACCCCGGGGGGCGACACTCAGCCCCGGGGGCCGCGCTGGGGTCGGAATCGGAAGGAACGTTCTGTCCCGGAAAGGCGCGAAGCCGGGCGTTGGAGGCCCGGTGGCCCCGCCGGAGCCGCGTGTGCAGGCACTGAAAACTTTCTGAACACGACCGGCATGAACTTGAACATCCCGAGCTTCCGAACTCCAGCCGCCGGGGCGAGAATGCGGCAGCGCTGGGCCCCCCTCGCCCTCGCTTCCGCCGCGAGGGTTTACAGCTCCGCTCCCGCGCCCCGAGGGTCCCTTTGCACAAGAGAGCTGCTGGGGAGAGCGGCTTCCACTGGGTTTGGGCTTAAATAAAGAGCAGCTCAGCGACCGATTTGCTCCAAGCTGAGAAAACAACACCTGATAATTAGTGTAACAGGTCAGCAGACCAAACCGCCTCCTAGATGAAGGCGCATGGAAAGCTGGCCTTAACGTTTATTCAGGGAAAGGGGGAAAGAGAGAACGTTTTCTTAAACCCACGGTCCCCCCACAAACTCAGATCCGGACAAAACTTTCTGCGCGTGACGTTCACACTCCCTTTTCGACCACGAAGCCTTTCACCAGACTCTACCTCACAGTTCATTTTCTTCCTTCGCTCCCCCGACCTTTCCTGCCAGTTAGGGAGCAGAGGGAAGATTTTTCTTGAGGACAGTCTACACCGATCTCAGTGAGCTCGCAGCCCGAAAGAGAGCAACTCCTGGCAAAAAAAAAAAGAAAAAAAAAACTTTTTTAAAAAAGTTGACAGCCTTTTACAAACTTTCCACTTAAACTTCCGACACCGGTGCCTGTTCCGGGTCCCCGGCGTGGGATGGTCGCTTTGGGGGGGGGGGGGGGCTGCAGGCATCTCTGGCCTGACTCTCGCTCCTCCAACCCCCTTCCTACCGCACAACACACACACACACACACACACACACACGCCCCTCGGGCCCGCCAGCGAGACATCTGGATCGGGACTCGAGTCCCGACCCAAGGGCAACTACACGCCAAGGCTGGCTCCAGGGCAGCGCGGGAGCAAAGGCGCGCGGGAGCCGAAGCGCACGACCGCACCGCTTGGCGGGGTCGGACCTCTCCCAACCCTCAGCCGATCCAGCATCCTTCCGACCATCTGCTCCTGTCACCAGCTCCTGGCTCCGCCCCCCTGAGCCCGCCCCTTGCCCCGCAGCCAATAGCAACCTCCGACCTCTCTCCACCGCCCCAAACCCTTTCCACACCCCCACGTTCCGGGAGCCGGTTGGCTGCTGAACGCTCAGCGGAGCGCCTGTATTTGCAGAGCGCTCCGGGTTTCTGGTAGGTGGACGGAGCCGTCAGTCCGGAAGGCTGGGCCCGCCCACCCCACCTCGGTCTCGGGCTCTCTTCCTGCGCAGTTCTTCGCAGCCTCCGCGGGGAAGTGCCGGGGCCGCTCCCGAGGCTCAGTGGGCAGGACCGCGAGAAGGCAGCCCCGGCGAGCGGCCGTGCGCACCGTCTGGAGTGGCCGGGGAGCGGCGTCCTCTTGCCCGAGCAGGAGCACCCTTCGGGCCAGCAGTTGCCGCCACCCCGACTTTCGTTCCAGTTGAAGCTCCTCCCGGGCAACATGTCAAAAGCCGCCACCGCTACAGCTGCCGCCGCCACCTGGGGAAGAGCGGCAGCGGCGGCGGCGGCGGCGGCGGCCGCGGGCGCGCGGGGGCAATAAACCTACCCGCCCGGGCGTCCTGCGGGCCAGGGAACCCCCTCCGCGCTCACAGCTCCGGCGGGCCCCGCGCCATGTGCTGAGCCATGTCCCTGGCCGCGCCCCCGGGCTGCGCATGGGGCAGCGCCTGAGCGGCGGCCGATCCTGCCTCGATGTCCCCGGCCGGCTCCTGCCGCAGCCGCCGCCGTCCCCGCCACCGGTGAGGAGGAAGCTCGCGCTGCTCTTCGCCATGCTCTGCATCTGGCTCTACATGTTCCTGTACTCGTGCGCCGGCTCGTGCGCCGCCGCGCCCGGGCTGCTGCTGCTGGGCTCGGGGTCCCGCGCCGCCCACGCCCCGCCGGCCCCGGCTCCGGGTCCCGACGGGACTACCCCCAGGCTGCCGTTCCAGGCGGCGCCGGCCACCCCGCTGGCTGCGGGCAGGGAGCTGGCCGAGGGCGCCGCGAGCCAGGAGGAGCAGAGTCCCGAGACGCCGGACTCCCCCAGCCCCATCTCCAGCTTCTTCAGTGGGTCCGGGAGCAAGCAGCTGCCGCAGGCCATCATCATCGGCGTGAAGAAGGGCGGCACGCGGGCGCTGCTCGAGTTCCTGCGCGTGCACCCCGACGTGCGCGCCGTGGGCGCCGAGCCCCACTTCTTCGACCGCAGCTACGACAAGGGCCTCGCCTGGTACCGGTGAGTTTCCCCAGCAGGGCCAAGGGCAGGGGCGGCAGCCGCGATCCAGACCCGCAGAGGACGGAGACGTGGCATGTGCCGGGGAAGTGACAGGGGTGCAGCCTCCGACCCCCGGGGGGCGGGGTGGGGCAGACAGAGGAATAAAGCGGCGGCGCCCGGAATCCCGCCCCGGCATGGTACCGGGTGCTCGGGGCTCCACTCGCCACAACCCATAGAAACTTCTCGAGGAGGTCTGGCAGCTCCGTGGCCTGTGGTGCCCCTAGAATTAATCAAAGGGGGGTGGTCAGCGACTGGACCCTCTTAACTGTGGCCCTTTCCCAAAGCGACCAATCCAGATCTGGTCGTATTTTATTTTTTCTCTCGGAGCGCCGGGACGTTCTGCGCCCAGCCGGTCACGGTCTCCACCCTAGACCAACTTCCAGAGCGGTTTCTGCTCCCCAGATGGGGAGGGGGGTGGGACAGACCGACGGCGTCTGTAAACGTTTTTGTTACAGTCGAACTCCTGGCTGGAACCCGAAGACGGCCAGACCCGCTTGGCTGGCGGGCAGCTTGGGCTCGGGAGGGCGAGCTGGGCGGGTGGCCCGGCGCCTCCGCCCGGCAGCCGGGCGGGCGGCGCGGAGCGTGGAGCGGTGCTGGTCCCTGTCGGGCAAAGGCGCGCACTGCAGCCGGCGGGAGCGGCGCGCGGCTTTGAAGGCTCCGGGGCGCCGCCGGCGCTGCTCGCTCGTTTCCGCCTCCCGGGCCTGGGTGCCGGGAGAGCGCGGGCCGGGACGCGTGTGTCCGCGGGCCCTGCACTACGTCGGGGTGCAAAGAATGGGAGGGGTTCGTTGATTGAGAGATGTGCTTTTCCCGAAGGTCGGGCCTTTAGAAAATTTCGTTTTTCGGGTCAGGTTGTGGGGTCGGGTTGCCGAGGGGCAGCGAGCGGCCCTTGGGGTCATAATCGCGACCTCTGCCCAACGCTTTCCAAAGCTACCCGTCTTTGGAGTGAGCTTTTGGGTTGACCGAGCTTCCGGTGAGGCGCGGATGGGCAGTGGGTCCAGACTCCGGCCTTGGAAAAACTTGGTCGCCAACCAGGAGCCCGGCCAACGGCCTACACCCCTTCTCTCTGGTCCTGAGCCCCCAACCCTCGCGAGTGTGACTCTGGAGTGGCCGGCAGGCAGTCCTCCAGGCCCAAGATGCTCGGGACTTCGGGGAAACAAAAGGGGAGAGTCGAACCGAACCCGCGTTCCCTGCTCCCATCCCCCGCCCCCAGGCCCCGCGAAAGATAAAAGGGGGCTGACCCCGCGGATTAAAATCCCTCTCTTCCCAGCCTTGCCCTCCCGCTCCCTTTTGTCCTTAATGTTTTTATTATTGTCAGGAGTTGCCCGAGTCTCGAGGTTTAGCCAGCCGTGACAGTCACGCTTCCCACCGTTGCCGGGCTCTGGTGTCCGACGTCTGGATTCGCGTCCGGGCTCCGGCAGCTCGCTGGTGGCGCTGAGCCTCAGTGCTCCCATCCGCGCAGTGGGGATCCTGTGGTTGCCCCCGCCCCGGGCGGAGAGGAGCGCGCGGGTGCGCTCGGGTGCCCGGCGGCCACGTGGGGGCCTCTCCGGGTGTCAGTGCCGTCGGGTGCCTTGTTGTTCCTGCTTCTGCCACCACCTGCCCTCTTTCTCCAGGGATGAGCAATCTGGGGGCCGGGAGGGCTGGAACGTCTTTTCAGGGGGAACCCGCCGGGGGCCGGAGGCAGCCCGGCGTTTTCTAAGATCCGAAAGCTAGAGGCCGGGTCGGGAGGACCCGGCTGGAAAATCGCCGAATCGGCGGAGTCGGGCGGTTTTAGAAGCACCTGGGGCAGATACGGAAATCCCCACTGGAGGATTCGCGCGGTGTCTTAGGCGGTCGCGCTCCACCTGCCACGTTCCTCTCGATGGACTCAAAACTGCGGAATAAAGAGCGAAGCCGCGCTGGAAAGGCTCGCCGCGCGCCTGCAGCGGGCAGCGCAGCAGCCGGGGAGCCTCGGGCGGGACCTGCGCCCCGGGGGGGAGGGGGGGCGCGGGGCGACCGGACTTGGGGGAGGCGGGAGCCTCGTCGTCTTCCCTTGCCAGCTCCCGGAACCGAGGGGCCGGACTGACGGGGACCGGGAGGCCCAGGGCCCGCGGCGGCCGCCCCGCGGACCGGGGTGGCGGGAGGAGCAAAGTGCAGACCCCGCGGCTCGCCCCCCGCGCCGCGGTCCCGGGCTGCCCCAGCAGCGCCCGGCGGGGCCGCAGGCTTAGTGGGTGTCTCTAAGAAAAAAACAAGACAAAACCCAAGGCTTTTAAGGGCCATCTGCTTACTTCGTTTTTTTAATTGATGAAGGATATTCTGGATGTCTGGGCACATGGTGTGGACTTAATTATTTTGAAGGCAGCCGTTTTAACTTGAGACAGACCACACCGGGAGGAAACGCCTGTCCCGCGACGCTTTTCCTAAAATGCGGTGCCCGGGGAGCACCCCTCGCCCTGGCCGGAGTTCGTTCTCTGGGCTCAGCCAAGCCTAGCTCCTCGCCAGAGGTGTGTCCCATTGTATCTATCTCCCGCTGTGTCCGGACGGTCAGGCCGCAGACTGCAGAAGAGTGTAAATAATAATTAACCGGAGAGTTGCAGTTCGCGTACCGGTTAAAACGTGTCCTCAGAAGCAGAAAATAGGAGAGAGGGGAAGACATTTTGAAGGCATTTAGACATTTTGAAGGCACTAAGAAGGTAGGGGCACGGCTGGTTGAGTCCGAGAGTCAGGCGTGGCGGTCCGTGGGGGAACCGGGGTCTTGGCTGTGTCTGAGCAAGTCGTGAATGGGTTTAATCGGTTGATAACACACTGTTGCTCGTGGCCTAACCGGTAGCCCAGAGCCTGGGCAGATTTGCGTGAAGTCTTAGGATTTGATCGTAGGTCTTTTACCCTTGGCAGAATGAGACAGTAGCAGGCCGAGCTGCAGGGATCGTGGTAGGAAGGAGCCTACCAGGGTGGCGACACACGGAGCTGACCTTGCCACCCGCCAGGAATCAGGAATTTTCTGCTGCTTCACCTGCTGCTGCAGGGAAAAAAAAAAAAAAAAAATTTGTTAGTAAGTGCGGTTCATCTGCTCCGGACCTGCGTGTT
The DNA here is from genome assembly GCF_014898765.1 of Herpailurus yagouaroundi. Taxonomy (NCBI): domain Eukaryota; kingdom Metazoa; phylum Chordata; class Mammalia; order Carnivora; family Felidae; genus Herpailurus; species Herpailurus yagouaroundi. The sequence goes on along the minus strand of NW_024412439.1, from coordinate 4,777,353 downwards.
TTAGTCTGGGATTAAGACTCTTGGGGGTTTATTTTTCCAGTCCATTATCCAGCTCGCTCTTGCTCGGATCAGGCCTCCCAAACTTCACAGGTGCTTCGAGGACCCCATGGGTTGGCTTATCAAGACTTGGGGTGAAACCGGCCTTTACCTTCTGTTCCACGGTGGTGAAGGTGTTTAAGAAATAACGGGGGCACCTTACATACCCCCAGGTGGAGAAATCACCCACCGCCTACACTGAGGCTCTGAACACTGGTTTCAACTTGGAATTTAAAATTAAATATGTACATTTTGTAGTAAGTTTCTCTTTTTGATTTGGCTTAAGCTCGGTGGATTTTCAAGAATTTTAATGACCCCAGTTTGGGAATTAAGTTAGCTAAATATTGTGCTTTGATTATCGTGATTTTTTTTTTTTTTTTTAAGAGAACTACGCCTTAGATGTTACAGCGCCAGAACCCCTTCCCCGCCTTGACTCTTCTTTGCATTTTTGGTTGTACAAAGAAGCTGACACTTTAATGCTGTGGCCACCTTAGAAAAAAAAAAAAAAAGTATGGCGTGTGGGTGGTTTTATAATGTTGATAGCTAACACTTACTGAATGTTTTCCCTGTGTGCCAGGTGCTGTTTCAAGTTTTACAGGATTAGCACATTTAATCCTGGTTACAGTCCTGTGAAGTAGGTACTTCTATAGGCCAAGAAACACAGGCACAGAGAGGTTAAGCGACTGGCCCAAGGCCTCACAGCCAGAAAGTGACAGAGCTTAGTATAGCAACCCGGGAGGTTCTGATCCAGAGGTCACTCTGGGCTGTGCTTCCTCCTTGCTTAAAGTGACCAGGACAGGAGGCTGGTCATAGATGAGGAGTTCAGAACTGGGTTAGCTTTGGAAGAGTTTTGAGTTTTCTCTTGTACCTCTCGTGACCTCAGTGTAGACTGCTCACTTACATCAGCCCCAGAATAGGAGAGTTGCTGCATCCCATGTTGGCTTATAAACTAGAGTAAGGATAATTCTATTACTATAGAAGTTTCATTTCTATGCCTGCACAGGACAGAGCCAAAGGAGTCATTAAAATTACAAAAATATCCTCAAATACAAAGGCTGAGAAAACATGATGCCCCTACAGAGTGGATTTAGTCTCTTCCATTTGCCCTGTTTTTGTTTTTGTTTTTTTTTTTTTTAAGGCTGGGGAGGGGGGTGTGTGGGAGGGCATAGAGTTAAAATAAGATGTTCCAGAACTTTCTTGGGGTGAATTTATTCATTAAAAAACAAAAAAACAGTCCCCCAAATCAAAACTGAAAACTTGCACTTGCCAAACCAGAAGACCGTTAAAGCGAACACGTGGAGCAGATTTCTTTAGAATTAGATTCTAACACCCAGTAACTTTGGAAATCTCAGACTTGAAAGCCAGCAGCGGAAAGTAGCAACTTTTCCTACACTTCAATTTCCCAAATGCGGAGGAAACTAATTTCTCTTCTGTTTTCCTAGACTAGCTCTGAAAACTTGGTGGCAAGGACCGCTTCTGTCTTCACTGAGGGAAATTTAAGATACGATCTGATTGGAGATAATCCTTTTTGAAGTAATTGCACTTTCTCAGTCCTGGAGTTCAAACCAAATATGCAACTCACTTCAAGCTGCTGGGTGAAGATCAAAAATCTCCATTTATATGCAACAATTTGAAATACAAACCATCACGTTACAGAGCTGTCAAGATTTATTAGCAAGACAGTGCAGCATGTGTTGAACTCTGTTTTTAATTAGGCACCTAAATTAGACCATAAAATGGTTGATTAATCTTTTACAAGTTGAGGGGAAAATATAACATAAATTAACCTAATCATAAGTGTTTCCCCAGATGCTCTGAGTTAATAAAATAGTCAATATTTAATAGCAACCTATTTGTTTTAGATTAAAAAAATGCTGAAATGTAGGAATTACACTTCTCTTTCAAGTGATAGGGCATTATTGAACAGGCCTTTCAAAAAAATTAGCCTAAAAATTTTTTTTAAAAATTAAATTAAAATATTAAAAAATATTTACCGAAATAAGATACCATAATTAGGAATTAAGTGTGGAGTAAACTAGATTTTGCCTTTTTAACAGAGCCAGGAGTATTAAAAACTTAGCATTTAATAGAGACTAATATTTATAAAGACATGTCCCCAGCTAAAGTTGTATTGTTTGAGATTTTTGAAGTGATCTGTCACAGCTGTTTTTCTAGTTTGGGGGTTTTATTTTTTTGTTTGAAGCAAAACTTTTTGAGATTAAAAAAAAGTCAATGTGTCCCACAACCTCATTCCAAATGCATATGCTGGTTTTACCTTTTTGTTTAAAACGTGTGTTGTAGGATATAAGGTTTTCTGATTACATAAGTTGACCCTTAAGTAAATTTTTTTTTAAAGATTTTTATTTATGTTTGAGAGAGAGACAGAGTGTGAACCGGGGAGGGACAGAGAGAGAGAGGGAGACACAGAATCCGAAGCAGGCTCCAGGCTCTGAGCTGTCAGCACAGAGCCCGAGGCGGGGCTCGAACTCACAGACTGAGATCATGACCTGGGCCGAAGCTGGACACTTAACCCACTGAGCCACCCAGGCGTCCCAAGTTGACCCTTTTTAATCACTAACATTACTTAGAATTAAAAGTGCTCCAGGAATTTCAAAAGGAAAGAAAAAAAAAAAAAAAACCCAGCCCACTAGTGTTCTGAATCCAGGAAGTGGCATTTATTTAGAGCTTCAGAAGTGACCAAGATCGCTTGCAAGACTGCTTTCTGTGTCAGTAGTTTTTCAATACTTTGTGTCCTCACTCTATGAACATGGAAATTCACTTGATTGACAGAGATGCAAAATGTCTACTCGAAAGGCAGCGCATAATGAGCATTTCTTTTGCTGTGAATAGAGTTAGTTTCCAAATAGGGCGCTACCTCTCTCATTTAACAGTGGGTGATTTCAGACAGTAAGGGAAATTTCGGCGCTAGGCTGCTGGGACAGTCAGGAATCCCAGCAAAATGAATTCCCGAAGTATGTGGCATATTTTCAAGGGTAATGGATACAATATGGTGCCTACCTCAAATGAAAACATTTACCATGACGGAGAAGAAATGAGATACTGGTATCTTTGAAAGCTACTTGTAAGTAGAGCATGAAGCTTTTTCTAATATTTAAAAGATTACCTTGTTAGAAATCTCCGATTGCTCTCAAAGTATGCCAAAATAAAACTAACACCCAATAAAACTGGTGTTAGTATTATCGGTGTATATATATATATATATATATATATATATATATATATATTTTTATATTTATATATTTTATATATATTTTCTGAATTTAGATATGGGGAAAAGTTGAGAAGGGAGAAGCAATTACCAGCTTGAATAACATGATAAATATTTTTCATTGCAGCCAAGAGGCTATGTGTCAAAATACTGTTAATGCTAATAAAACCCATTCATTTTCTTTGCAGATAGAGAGGAGTTGCTGATTTCCCTTATATCTATATCTTAAATTCTTTAAACGCACACTTTTGTGGCTTGAAACGTTAAAAATAGCTTACATTCCTGGGTCACTCAAAAAATTTTACCTCATTGCATCATGGGTGTAACATGTTTAAATGACAAAGCTGTACTGAACAGTGTGTTCGCCCCCCAGAGAGAGTTGCTTTTAGAAACTGGTAGGACTGTGGATCCGGTTAGAGAGGCACTACAGAGGGCCACTGGGATTTTCTACTTGCATTGTAATAAAAGTATGTATGTACATACATATATTCACTGGGACTTTAACTTGGTATGTTTGTTACGGAGCAGATAAGCTCTTGGGGTAAAATATTTTTCTCCTAAATGCAGCAAATGTGTTAAAAGAAGACTCTGGTGTAGCATCAGGTTTGGTTGTTATTTAAGCCCAGGCTGGACTCCCGTCTTGCAGGGGATCAGTATTTTTAAACACTTTGGACAAGAGTGTGAATGATTCCATGTGTTCTTCAAGCAGCTTGGGGGCGGAGGATTGAGACCCCCCTGTTCTCCCCCCCCCCCCCCCCCCCCAAATCTCTGTCGCACTCAGTGCACGGGGTTACACTTGCTCAGAAACTCATACAGTGCTGTTAGATTGTTCTGGGCAACGTGAAGCTTGGGGGCAACAAATGGAGAGTGAAAGAAATACACATATATGGGAAAGAGAAGTGAGAAGCGGCAGATTTCTCACGCACACCCTCGACTGAATGGCGGAGGGGCAGGAGGGAAGATCTGATGACAGAAGTGTCCGGCATGGCCCCACAAAGACCCCCGGCGCGGCCACGTGTCTACCACCATCGGGGAGCTAGCCGAGCGCTCGCCTAGACCCGGCGTCTTGGAAGGTGGCACAGAAAATGGCTCCGCGGCTGGGATCCGTCAGCACGGTCCCTGTGTCGCGTGGGATCACTGCATCTGGTCCAGGATCGCTGAGCCCCGGAGACAGATGGCGGAGCTTCCCTTGTCGGGGGCGTGGCGGGGGCGGCCCCTCCGCCCCCGCGGGTCGCCCGCTGCATCCACGTGACCAGCCGGAGAGCCCCGCTGCAGCCTCACCTGTTGGGTCGAGCCGGGCGGAGCAGCCCGCGCTCGCGGTGGCGGGTGGCGGGGAGGGTGCCGGCGGGCCGCGGCCGCGCGCTGATTGGTCCGAACGGTTTCCAGGAGGCCAATGGCGCTCCGCCTGCGAGGCAGCCCCGCCCAGAGTGGGCGGGCAGAGCCGGGGCGGGCGGGATTTCCCCGCTGCCAGCCATCCCTCGGGTGGGGCTAAGCGGGTCCTGAGCCCTGGTCGTCCTCCCAGCCCGGCGCCCAGGCGGGTCCGTTTGCTCGCTTCCTTTCTTTCCCCGCCCTCTGTGTGCTCGGAACCCTCCGGCACAATTTCCCTTGCCTTCTGGAGGGGAGGTGTGTGTTCTCGAAGTATATGCCTCCGTCGGGTAGAGCTGGGGGTGCAGATCGGCCTCGGCCTCGCTGAATCACTGGCTTGTCGGGGCGCGGGCAGAATGAATGAGTTCTTGAGATGGGCGAGGAAACTGCCTTTTTAAGGAGAAGGGGATGAGATAGCTCGGAAGGAAGTGAATCAGCAGAGTCCGTTTTCAAGCAGCACGTGTGTTCTCTTTCTCTCTGGGGGAGGAACTGTGTTCTCCTGGGTTCACTCACTTCTGTAATGGGTGCCTGGAATGCGAGTCAGCAGGTCCCGTGGGCACCCCAAACTAGCTTTGTTTTTCCTGAATGGGGCCGGTTAAAGGGCAGGATGAAGAGAAAAGGTGGAAAAGGCCCCGGGTGGGGAGGAGAGGAGGCTAAGGAAAAAGCAAATAACCCAAGCCCCTTCTGATTCCTGAGTCTCTGCTGGACGGAGACCAGGTGGCTCAGCGCCCCCCCCCCCCCCCCGACAGTGCCCTGAGTCCAGCAGCTGCCCCCTACCCGCAGGGGGTTGGAATGGCTCCGCGTGTGCAACCCCGGAGCGCCCTTCTGCCCCCAGCCCCCAGCCTGCATACGGACATTCACAAGGTTACCCTTGTTTAGTGCAGCGGAAGGTTCGAAGGACCACCTTAAAACGCCTCCTGTCACGATGGATTTACACCATGCACTGGGACCACTGTGGTGCATTTGGAGCAGACCCTATTTTGGAGGGCGGATCTTTTGCAGAGATGCAGGAGATGATCTGTATTAAAAGAACGGGGCGTTGGCCTAAGACAATGCTCTTTGCTGCAGGAGATGTTGAAGAAACGCAGGATTTGGATCTCGGGTCCATTAAAGTGGTCTCCCCAGGGGAGAAGACACACTAAGCAGACAATTAAGAGAACAGTCTTATACCCCCAGATCACTCCCAGTTCCTTCCCCCCCAGCTGAAGGCCTCTCCCTCCCCCGCCAACTTGCTTGTTTCCAGACCTGGCTCAGCCCAGCCATTCCTCTTGATGTGCTGTTCCTAGGGTCCCTGGTGCCCTCCAGGCTGATTGTTCCAGAAATCTCCAGACACTTAGCATATGCTAGTGCTGCCAGTTAACACAGATACACAAAGAAGTAAACATCCTGTTCCCAGCCTAGAGCTTTTACAGAAGCCCCAAGTGGGTGAGTGGGTGTGGGGGGGAGGGGTGAGCACAGAGAATAGGGGAGGAGAGCCGATGGCTACTTTGTCACTGACTTGAAACACTCAAATGGAGGCAGTCAAAGGTGGTGACCATTTTGAGCCTTTTTCTGCAGTCAGTGAAGAATACATTCTCCTAAATCATGCTGACCTATTTTATCCCCACTCATTTAACAAGGATTTATTGAGCATTTACCTTAAAAAAAAATGTGTATTTATTTTTGAGAGAGCACAAGCAGGGGACAGGCAGGGAGAGGGGGCCAGAGGATCTGAAGCACGCTCCGTGCGGACAGCAGCAAGCCCAACGTGGGGCTCGAACTCACGAACCGTGAGATCATGGCCTGAGCCGAAGCTGGAGGGACTCTCAACCAACTGAGCCACCCAGGTGCCCGGAGCGCTTGCTTTTTAAAAAACATGCAGACTTTATCTTTCAAAAGCATTTTTAGGATCACGGCAAAATGGAGTGAAAAGACCAGAGTTCCCAGGTACGCCCTGTCCTCACAAATGCACAGCCCCCCTCACAGTCCCCATGCATCACCAGAATGGTACATTTGTTACCATTGATGACCTTGCATGACACATCATTATCATCCAAAGTCCTTAGCTTATGTTAGGACTTACAGAGTTTACAACATTGCTCTTCATGTCCTGTTACAGCTTTTGACAAACGTATAATGACATGTACCCATCGTTTTAATATCCTACAGAATAATACGACTGCCCTAAAAATGCCCTGTTGGAGCACTCGCTTTTCTCAAGTGCTATCCGTGGCAGCCAATGGAAATACGAGAGACGTGAACTCGTTCTTGAGGGGCCTGTTTGAACCGGGGAACTAAAAAAATCTACAGGTTCAAAGACGCCGCAAAGCAACTTAAGCACTGATTTAAAAAATCGTTTGTCCGGGGGCGCTTGGGTGGCTCAGTCAATTAAACGTCTGACTTCGGTTCAGGGCACGATCTCACGCTTCGTGAGTTGGAGCCCCGCATCGGGTTCTGTGCTGACAGCTCAGAGCCTGGAGCCTGCTTCGGATTCTGCGCCTCCCTCTCTTCTCTGTCCCTCCCCTGCTCGCACTCTGTCTCTCTCAAAAAAAAAAAAAAAAAAAAAAAAAGAATAAACGTTAAAACCAAACTAAAGTCGCTAGTCCTGCGAAATCACTGGTAATTCCGAAAACCCTTTTGAGGAGAACACGAAGCGTTCGATGAAACGGTGAAAATTGAAATGTGATTTTGTACAGTTTACTTTCCAGGAGCTTTCCAAAGACCGCTAAGCAGACGGGAAGGAGAGGGAGTGTCCATTACTATGTGATACAGTGGGGGGGGGGGGGGATGGCTCATTGTTAGTGAGTGAGGGCCTGCTGTGTGCAGGGAGTGATGCTTCTGTGTGATTCCCCCCCACATGGTGGAGGAGGAAAGGGAAACTCTCAGAGATTGGTTGCCTGAGGTCCTACAGCTGGATCTGCAGGTGGTCAGCCTCTCGAACCCAAAGCCCTCCCAGATGGCCCTTCGAACACCCCGTCTCGGAGCTCCTGTACGTGGCGGAAATTCCACCTGGTGTTCCGGGGGACCGCTTCAAGCCATCTCTTCTCTTGTTTTCCTCCTCCCCACCCCCACAAAGACACACAGACGTTTTCACATTAAAATATCCCCAGGGTTATAGTTTCCCTCTCTTTTTCTGTCCCCGTGCCTACTTTTCCTTCTGCCCGCACCCGCTCCTCAGCCTCAGCTCTGTTGGAATGACACGGGCATTTGATAGATGGCAGTTTTCATGATACCTATGTCACAGTCACTTTCACATCACCCCTGCAACCCCTACTCTAGTGCTAAGATCTGTGTATTTGATCCCCCTTTTCTGACCGCAACCTCCCTCCATTTCTTCACTTACCAACCTGTTCTCTTTCACCTGCTCTTTGAGCCTGCCCGCCACCACCACCGTACCCCAATTCTTGGTTCTCAGGATCACTGAAACTCTGCCGCTTGCTCCCTATGCCTTGTTGGCTTTCCTTCTGCGTTCTCTGACACCCTAACCACCGTTGTTCCTACCAGCGGAGACCTCTTGCTTTGTACTGTCCCCAGCCGCTGTGCAGGAGAAGGTCTTAACCGTAGCGCAGACCTGGCCCATGCTGAGTTTATGCCCTTGTCCAAGAACTTGGCTCTTACTGTGCAGCTTGCTGGCCGTTCAGGTCACCACCGCTTACCCATGTCAAGACCCGTTGTGTACAAAGGAACTTCGGGATAGCATCGTCTTCCTTCAAGCACCCGTTCAGAGAACTCCTACACGGGCAGAAACCACAGAGAGACCGTGGTCTCTGTAGGAACACCGCGCACTTAAAATCTTTTCAACGTGGCTTTAGTTTCTCTTTATTTTCTTTTCATTCAGTGTCTTTTCATTCAGTATCGCCTTTCTCCTTTTCCAAGACTTCCCTTCTTCATTGCTAAGAAGTGTTGCGTTCTCTCTTTTCTGCGTGCTTTGAAGAAAATCCAAGACATCGCATTATTTTATCTAGAGGCCTGGCTTTTTTTTAAGTCGAATTCTTTTTTTTTTTTTTTTTATTTTTGTTTTAATTTTTTTTTTTCAACATTTATTTATTTTTTGGGACAGAGAGAGACAGAGCGTGAACAGGGGAGGGGCAGAGAGAGAGGGAGACACAGAATCGGAAACAGGCTCCAGGCTCTGAGCCATCAGCCCAGAGCCCGACGCGGGGCTCGAACTCACGGACCGCGAGATCGTGACCTGGCTGACGTCGGACGCTTAACCGACTGCGCCACCCAGGCGCCCCAAGTCGAATTCTTATTTCATGTACCTACAAGAAGGTGTGCAAAGCAAGAATGTGCAGCCTGATGAATGTTCACAAAGTCCACATCCCAAGGTAATAGGGGCTTAAGAACTCACCCCCCCCCAAAGTCACCCTTGTGCCCCCTTCCAGTCGCTGTCCCTGTCCCAAGGACATACCAACCCTCCTACGTTCCACCATCACACATTGTGGAACTTAATATACATGAAATCCTGGAGCGAATACTTGCAACGTTTGGAAAACCTGTAAATTCATCGCTGATATTGACAGGCTCCGAAGTTTCGCAAGCAAATCTGGGCTTTCTGATTCTTTTACAAAGGGCCGGACCAACTGCTGGCTGGAACCGGAAGGCAGCCGCACCTGTGAATGGGGGCATGTTCTTTTCCCGTTTGACACAGTCCTCACTGCTCCTTACTGTCTCCCACTGGGCCGGCTTCGCTCGTCTGTTACCTGCCTGGTCCTGGGTCAGGTCGGTGCCAGAGTGCTGGCTGCACACTGTCCCCCTTCCCCCACCCCTTCGCCTCGTTTTTCAGGTACGCACTATTTCAGAACAACTATTTCTCGTTGTTTGTCGTGGACGGTCTCGTTAGATTTGGGGGTTAGCCATTTCTCGTTGGACTTGGTTTTTGTCGGGCGCCTCTGTAAAAATCCTGGGAGAGGTTGCACGGAGCTCCGAGGCTCGCTGGGGCCATTTGAAATCAGAATCCTCATCGTCAAATTTGTTCTCATGACCCGCTTCTATTTAAAAGATGTCTTGGGGGGGGTCACCCTTTTCCCACAGACTTTGTGACCTTCGGGAAGTCGCTCTGTGTCTTTGGTGTCAGCATCCCCACGTGTACAACGGAGGTGAGCCCGTATTTCCCCAGTTCACTGGGGATGTGTGGTCCTACTTCTCGTGACTAGTACACATCTCGTGCCCTGTGCAACACGCACGCTGGTCTATACCCCTCAGTGAGTTCGCTGAGCAGGACCTGAAGTGGGCTCCAGGCTCTGAGCTGTCAGCATAGAGCCCGACGCGGGGCTTGAACCCACCATCCGCGAGATCATGAGCTGAGCTGAAGTCAGACGCTTAACCACCTGAGCCACCCAGACGCCCCACTTAATGATAGCTTTAAATGCCGACTGTCCGGTGTTAACATTTATCTTCTTGAGGACGGTTAGCAGGTGGCCTGCCAGCCACACTCTGAGAAGTACTGTTTCCAGTTCCTTCAAAGAACAGAAAGTTCTGGAAAGATGAATAGGTGATAACGCGGAAGAAATGGTTCCGTGTTCGGGCGTTAAAGGTCCTGAGAAGCACTACGGCCCAAAACAAAACACAAAACCAAACCAAAAAAAGCCCAGACAGGACAAAACAAAAATCTGTTTTCTTTTCTTGGAGCTGGCATTCCCCGCCCCCACCCCCACCATGTACAGGATTCTCTTTTCATTCAGTATCACCTGTTACTCCACGAAGCGGTGCTTGTCCTGATGCCACTTTGGGGTACGTTAGCAGACCAGGTCCCCAGGGTTTCTTACACTTTGAAGAATTTGACCCCGGACCCTGTGCGCTCTCTGTCCACCTTTAAAAAAGTGCCCCTTTGGGGCGCCTGGGTGGCTCAGTCGGTTGGGCGTCTGACTTCGGCTCAGGTCATGATGTCACAGTCCGTGAGTTTGGGCTCCGTGTCAGGCTCTGTGCTGACAGCTCGGAGTCTGGAGCCTGCTTCGGGTTCTGTGTCTCCCTCTCTCTCTGCCCCTCTCCTGCCTGCCTTCTCTCATTCTCTCTGAAAAATAAAACGTCACAAAAAAACAACCTGAGGTGTCATCATCCCTTTAACCGCCCCCCTCCTCCTCCCCAGGGTGATAGTGCAGAAAAAGTAAAGAAAGAGAAGGGGTGGGGGGGGGGTGGGTCGCAGTAAATCAGGGGAGCCAGCCCGGGCGGAAAGTTGCTGAGGCTGAGGCCAGGGGAAACCGACTTGCTCATGAGGATTTCAAGTCGGGTCTCGCTGCAAGCTTCTTTAGAAGGCTTCGCCCGGCTGGTGTGCCCTGAGCAGGCTAATTGCTGGTTCAGCGTTCCTCCAAGAAGCTTATGTCTGCTTTCAAAGGTGAGGGCCCCGTCTCTGCTTGCTGGTGCAGGGGGGCGGGGGTGGAGGACGAAGTGTGTCTTATTGTATCAGAGCACCAGCAGGATTGCTCACACCCGGGACAGAAGGCTAAGGTCTCTGGGAAATAACCGTTCACTAGCCGCACATAAACATCAGCGCCCTTGAGCTGCAGAGGGAGCCAATCACTTTAAAAAACAAAACAAAAACAACCTTGCATTTTCCCTTTTGTTGTCTGGGGCCCAGGGGGAACCCTTGAAAGCGGTCTTACTACCCACGGCACCGGAAACGAAGGAAACTTGAAGATGAGGTGTCCCTGGGAAAGAAGGCGAGTGGAACCTTTTAACGGAGAGGGAGAGGGGGATTAATTTACCTGTTTGTACCAAACTTAAGTTACGGGAGTATCTGGATTTCCCCTCCAAGCACTCTAAACTTGCTAGATAGAATGACCTTCTTATCTGCAGATACGCTTACCATCGACTCCTTGTATTTGGGGACATTCTAACACCTGTTTGCATCGCCTCCCTCACCTCTGCCCTGGGCTCTCGCTTACAGGGGGGGGGATGTCTGGCGGGGGCTTTTCACGTGGTCTGGAGGCGCGGGCCGTTTCACACCAGAGTGGGGGCCCCCACTGACACGGACTTGACCAGCTTTTCATTCTTATCGCGCTTCCCTTCCTATAAAGTTACGTATGTTTTAGCGAGATATTTAATACCCGGCTTCTCTTTCTGTGGGGCCTTCTGGAAATCGGGCAGTAAGGCAGACTCCTCGCCAAGCCATGGCCAAGGCATCTGGATGGTAGAAAGAGGTGTGGGCTGAGCACTAGGGGATGGGGTAGGGCAGAGGGAGTGTCGGGATGGGGAGTGGAAAATGGCTCAGAAGTTGAATGTTATGTTGGGAGCGAAGCCTTTATCTTACTGGCCAGAGGGATTTGTTGGGGGGGAGGGGGGCGCGCAGCTGAGCCTCCCCTACTGAAGAAATTTACAGATGCTTACGTGAGTTTTGCCCTTGAATTCTTTCCGTGCAAGCATCTGCTCCCCGGGGTACTCATGAGAAGGGATGGGGCTCTCTTTGTCACTTACTCCAGACCCCACCTCTCCCTACTGCCTCCCTGGGTAATTTGGATGACTGTCCCGGAGGGCCTTTGCTCCGTGGTCTGAATTGAAGTGTTGGGGGAGCCTTGTCCACGTCAGCGTGGAAAAGTGACTGCAGGTATCCGTCCCATGTGGCTTAGGGGCTGCATTTCCCTGGGGGGGGGGGGTGTGGGGAGGCAGGGGGAGGGCTCAGGAGAGCACAGCCAGGGGGCTCCTGATGAGGGGTCTGCCCCATGCACCTTTCTCCTTCCCTCTGCCTTTCTTTTGCTCTGTCTCGTCTGGTTCCGTCATTCACAGTTATCCTTAGCCTTGTGTTTTCCTCCTGTCGCAGCTGGAAACAAATACAGAATGTGGCTCGTGGCTTTTTGTGTCTGTTCTATAAAAAGAGCATTTGCCGGGGAGCACATGTGCTGGCTTCCTCAGGACTTAAGCTTTTGTGCGTTTTAAGGTCTTTGATCAAAGAAGCCACCTCATCTGAACCCAGATGGTGTCTTTCGGGGATGTCAGTTGTGGGCGGGAGGGGGTGCATGGGCCCACCACCTATTGGTGCCTGTGCCCTGTGGCTCTTCGGCCTCCACCTGTGGCACATGGATGGTCCGTAGGTCCCCCCAGGCTCGAGGTGCGTACCCCGCACGAGCAGACAGCAGAGGTCCGGCTGCAGGGAAAGATAACACCGAGCGTTTGCACCGTTCAGGCCCAGCCGTGGGCTTTGGGTCCTACACGTTCGGCCCCACTCAGCGTTAAGCACGTGAGTGCCATGAAGAAGCTTCCAGCTGCTTGTCACTTACACTCTGACGTGGATTTGGTGCTGTTTCGTGGCCATGGCAAAAATCCTTGGGCTTCTCTGTGCTCGGGGGCGCGGATTGAGGGGACCGCCGGGAGGAAGCCAGTGTCAGGGACAGCCCTGAGGACCGTGTCCCCTGGAGCCCAGCGGCAGGGACGGAGAGCTAGGGAGGGCTTCCCTTAGCTCCGGGTACACGTGACCGTCCACTGGTGTTGCTTTTTGTTCCCGATGCTGCGTAGATCTGATTAATTTACGGAGCATCTACCCTGTGCCAGACTCTGGGGCTGCAAAGATGTGTTCATTTCTGAGATGCTGTTGCGTGTTTGTTTTATCAGCCCGGCGGGAGCCTGTCCTCGTGAAATTTGCATTCTCCTGGGGAGGCGGGCAGTAAAGGCATAGCAGGTGAACGAATAAAACTAGAATACTCCCACTGATAAGAGCCAGAGGAAAAGTAAAACAGGACGGGGCATTGGAGGGTTAGCGGGGAGGAAAGAGCTGCTTTAATTTTAGGCAGGGGGTCTTTTTCAAGAGGTGATGTTGAGGAGAGGCCTGAATGAAGAGAAGGGGTGTCCGAGGGTCCAGGAGGTGGGAACCTGCCCCCAGAGAAGGCATTGTGACCGCAGTGAAGAGATCAAAGGAAGTTGGGGGGGCGGGGAGGGAGGACAGAGAGGAAGCTCTTTATGTTCTTAATGAGGATGCCAGTTGGGGGCTCTGTGAATGGGAGGGCCGGGATCTGACCTACTTTTTTAGAAAAACCCTGACCACCCCATAGAGACTGGCCAGGCAGAGTGCGGCTGCGGGCAGGGGTTGAGATGGCTTAAGTACAGTGGACCTTGATGGATGCAAAAATGAGAGGCCTGGTTAAGGGGCGCCTGGGTGGCTCAGTAGGTTAAGCGTCTGACTTCGGCTCAGGTCACGATCTCGCGGTCCGTGAGTTCCAGCCCCGCGTCGGGCTCTGTGCTGACAGCTCAGAGCCTGGAGCCTGTTTCCGATTCTGTGTCTCCCTCTCTTTCTGACCCTCCCCAATTCATGCTCTGTCTCTCTCTGTCTCAAAAATAAATATTAAAAAAAAAAAAAAAAGAGGCCTGGTTAAGGCAGGAAAAGATTGCAGAGGGAGACCTGTGCTGGATGGGGAAGGATCTCTACTGGGAAGGCCTCAGAGAGGAGGGGGCACCCTAGTTAAGGTTTTGACGGGTGAATAGGAGTTTGTGTGCAGACCATGCGGGGAAAGGGGTCTTCTTGGCAGAAGGAATACAGGTGGAAAGGCAAGGAGGTCTACGTGAAAAGGTGTGGATGTGGGGAAGGATGGGCAGAGGAGAAACATAATAATTAGGGTAGGACAGCGTCAGAAGGATTGATGTCTTTGGTGAGTGAGCCTTAACTTCATGACTTCAAAGTGCCATTGGTAGCACTGTTTATCCTGCACCTTCCCCCCCTTCTCTCTCTCTCTCTCTCTCTCTCTCTCTCTCTCTCAAGTATTTCAACTTGGAAGTGGGATTTACAAGATGCCGTCGAGTAGCGTTCAACGGGCATCGCTCCCGCCAGCGATCAGAAGAGAAGCCGCCCAGAAAACCCGGCAATTGCCAGAGATGCTCACAGGATGTGTTCCGGGACCCACGTCCCCTAAGCCGGTTGCTTTTTTGCTTGTCTGGATGGAGCCTTTCATTAGGGTAAAGCCTAAAGCCATGTAATTAGAAATTCCACCGCTTGGCTCTCCGGACCTACAACAGAACAGCTCCGTGGACTCTCGGCTCCAGCATTCTTAGAAGCTGAGCAGGGCCGGGCGGCTGGTGCCCAAATGCCAAACCTGGTAATTAAGAGGTGGCTTGGCAGGCACACACCTGTTCTGGGTGTGCAATTAGTGCCTGCCGCCCTTGTTACTGGAGGTTGTACCTCTGCACCGACCCCTGGGGGGGGGTTGTAGGGGGTGGGGGGGGGTACGTATGTGTCGATTTCCCCCCTCCCCCTCTCCTCTTCCCACCCCCTTTCCTTTCTTCTTTACTCATCTGAAGCCATCTTTCTCTGTTTTGTTTTTTTCTGGATGCCACGTTTCCGATCGTTTAGTCCCAAGCCGCCCCTCTCGGGATTCCACCAGGAGCAACCCCGGTTTTATCCGAAAACCAGAGTAAGAGTAGCTTTCGCGCCTTTTGCCGTCGCCGTCTTTTCTTACCGTTCAGGAGGGCCGTTGCAAAGAAGGGGACCAGCTTGGAAGGCCAGAGGGGAATGATGCTTGGGAGGAGAGCATTTGGTGGTGTGGGGTTTTTTTTGTTTTTGCTTTTTTTGGTTTTTTGTTTTTTTCCCCAGGAGTTGCTCATCAGATACTTTTCCAGTCTGCATTCCTGGTTTATAGCCAGGCTAATTTAATTTCCAACTGAGAGGCTACTCCCCATATGATGGTAATCTCAAATAGTTAATGAGCTAGAAGAAGAGGCAGCCTATTGAATTGATTCGCGGGGCTCAGCTCAGCGGTTTCTCAGTACTCATTTATCAGCCTGTTTGTTTCTGGGTTTGGGAGGCTCGTGCAGCCTGGCACGGCCTCCTGGATCTCCCCGCTCCCAGAGGTGGATTGAGCTGTGCCTTCTGGCCTCTGGACATTCGGAACCAGCTTGCCTTTCCTTTTCACGCCTGGCTCCCTCAAAGGGAAGGAGAGCCGAGGAGATAACCTTGGGTCCGTGCGTCTGTCTAGGACACCTGTAAAGCACACCAAGAAAAATCCTGAGTCTCCTTTCCTTCACTCCGGCCAGGAGGGCGCGTATCACCGGCAGAGCCTTTTGGGCCCGCTGCTTTGAGCCGCGCTGCCCTGTCACACGGGTCCTAGGATCTGGGGTGAGGGCTTTCCTCCTGCAGAAAGCCGGCACCGCCGAAGAAATTAAAGGCTCGAATGCGCACCGGGAACAGTGACAGAGGAATTAGGGCCATGCTTGGGAGAAGCTGATCTGATTATTTTCGTTTGTGTGATCATTTGTTTCAGTAGGGTTGAGTTGAGAAATGAACTCGAATAAAAAGCATAAGAGCACGAGTGCGGGGAACCAGTAAGAGGTTTAGCTCCTAGTTTCTAAGTTAATCTCTCTGCGAGCGTGCGCACGCACACGCGTTTATTGAATGCAAGTAGGTTTATTTCATTATAATTTATGCCCCATGTAATTCCCCGAATTAACTTAAAACCAAGCCTTTTTATTTCTTATCATCAGAAAAGGCGAGAAGCTGGAAACCTTTTAGGAAGCGGATGGGTGCTACCAGATGGGTCGGTGGGTCAGGTGGATGACTGCTGTGTTGGAGCCTTTTAATCCTGGGGGCCCTTAGAAGTGTCGAGAACTGGGATGGACAGTGAGATCCGGAGCTGAACATTCTGATGTTCGATGCCAGGCTCTGCCATTGCCCCGGGTTTGATTTGGGGCGGCCCCGTTTAACCACCCCCAGCCTCAGTCTGCCCATTTCAAAGATGGCGCACCCTGCCCATTTCAAAGATGGCCCCTGCGAAGGTTGGTGTTGGAGAGGCAACCAGATCCTGGAGACACATTCCTTTCTGGTGAGTAAAGTGCAGAGTCAGTCTCAGAATTGACCTCCTCATGGTCAACGACGAGAGAACCATCTTCTGACAAGATGCCTCTTTACTAGAGGCAGTTGTTTTTCTTTGTTTCATTCTTTTTTTAACATGTATTTATTTTTGAGAGAGAGAGAGAGAAAGAGACCAAGTGCGAGCAGGGGAGGGGCAGAGAGAGAGAGAGAGGGGGAGACCCAGAATCCAAAGCAGGCCCCAGGCTCTGAGCTGTCAGCACAGAGAGCCTGACACGGGGCTCGAACTTGTGACCCATGAGATCGTGACCTGAGCCGAAGTCGGACACTTAACCGACTGAGCCACCCAGGCGCCCCCAGTCATTTTTCTGTTGCCTGAACTTTGAGTATTACAGTGATCAGTGTCTTTGTGGCTTCCCAAGGCCACGCGCAGACCCATCATTAAGCCAGCCCATCATCGGGATCCGTGCTAAAATACGGAGGTGTGTCCCATTTGTAGGCAAAACCTTAGCGGGGTGGTGAGCAAAGCTCACGGGGCCTAAGTGTGATGCTGACGATATTACGTGGACGGAGAATGAGTGTCCCCTGGGCTCTGGCCACTGACCTAATACACCAGCCATCCCAGTTGGACTTCCTACCGTAAAGCAGCAGACTGGTGGCTGGGACATTGCTGTCGGGGTCAGGGCGGGGAGGGGTCATCACCATTGTGTTGGGATATTTCTGTTGCCTTCTGTTGCCTTCCTCCGACGGATACCATATTTGTCTCCTAAAGATTCCAGATTCGTGGAGAGCGATGGGTGGGGCCCCGGCTTTAGGGAGCTTCTTTCTACACTCAGATGATTCCGAGTCTCAACTTGTTACCCAGTAGTGGCACCTGCCTCCAAATGACGAATGAATCAATGCGCATTTAGCGAGCACAGGGGTGGGGGTGGGGGGCGGTGGGGAAGCAGGGGAACTGCCCTTTGGAGGGGTTGGAGCTACACTAATTTCCCAAACGTGCTAATGGGGCAGCAGAGGGCCACACGTCTCTTGTTCTCTCCTTTAGGTGGTGTTTGCTCAGGGGCTTAAGTGCCCTGTGTTCCCAGCCCCCGGGATTTGGAAGTGGACTCATTTGGAAAAGTAGCAGCTTAAAGGCCTTTCTTTGGTTTTGTCCGTGAATGGAGAACACCACTGAGCCTCTCAGGGAGTGGCGGCCCACTCTCGGCACCCTGCCTCTGGCTCGCCTCCCAGAGAGACCGCCCGCCCACCCCAGGCTGACCCACCTGCCCAGAATTGGCCTTTCCGGGCCAGAATTCTAGCCAAAATTTGGGGGTATAGTTATCTGCGTTCTCTCAGTTTCTGTTTTCATATATATATACACACACATACACACATACATATGGACACAAAAACCTAAATCCTTGTTTGTTTAAAACACTTCTTGGGTGAGAACCTACATTTTGCTGCTGACTCTTCCCCCCCCCCCACCCCCATCACTCTGTGGGAAGCTACAACTTAATGCCCATGAATTCAGAGCCCATTAGTGCCATGCGCCACCCCCACCCCCCCCAACCTTGCTTTAAAAACTGCAGATGATCTGGGGGTGCCCGGGTGGCTCAGTCGGTTGAGCGTCCGACTGGGGCTCAGGTCATGATCTCGCGATTCTCCCTTATTGAAAACATACTTAAGGTGATTTCTTTTTATTTTTTTTGAGAAAGAGAGGAAAAAGTACAGCAGGGGAGGGCTGGGGGTGGGGGGGGAGAGAATCCCAAGGAGGGCTCCGCACTGTCAGCACACAGAGCCGGATGCAGGGCCCGAACGACCCTGACCTGAGCTGAAACCCAGTCAGATGCTTAACCGCCTGAGCCACCCAGACGCCCCTTATTTCACTCACGATTAATGAGAGAACCAGACAGGTGTTACCTGTGGTTCCGAGGAGACGTCAAAAGAACATAAATTCACTTGGAGTAAAGAAACGTTGCTGTGACTTTAGAAAGAGGGTGGGAATCGGGCTTTTTTCCCCAAGCGGTGGGAAGTGGAGAAGGAAATCCACAGAGCCTCCCCCAGAAAGCGTTTCTCCGAATGCCTGTGGTCAAGAGCTATATTGCATCGCTGTGTTGTTAATTTAGAATTCCTAGAGTTGCAGAATATTTCAAAGGCAGTAAAAGCCTAGAGTCAGCTAACTGGAAGGAAGACATCCCCCGCCCCCCCCCCCATGTGGGAAGTTTTTTTTTGTTCTTTTTAATTTTTTTATTTTTTTTTTTTTTTAATGTTTATTTATTTTGGGGAGAAAGCGAGAGAGGAAGAGACCGAGAATCCCAAGCAGGATCCCAGCGCTCAGTGCAGAGCCCGACGCGGGGCTCGAACTCATGAACCATGAGATCACAACCTGAGCTGAAATCGGGAGTCAGATGCGCAACTGACTGAGCCACCCGGGCGCCGCTCTTGACGTCTCCTTGTATCAGTCTCCAGTAGGACTCCCGGAGCCCAGATCTGTGCAATATGTGTTGCTGGGAAGCTCCATCGGCCACACTCCAAATAGATCTCTGTGCCACTCCCCTGCTCCGTCTGATGTGGCTTCCCACCGCCTTAGATCAAATCCAGCTTCGGTCTAGCATTTGTCCATTTACCCACTTACCTACTTCATTCATCAAACTCTGGGGCGCCTGGGTGGCTCAGGCTGTTGAGCATCCAACTTTGGCTCAGGTCATGATCTCACGGTTCACAAGTTCGAGCCCCGAGTGGGGCTCTGTGCCAGAGCTTGCTTTGGATTCTGTGTCTCCTTTTCTCTCTCTCTCTCTCTCTCTGTCCCTCCCCCACTCATACTCTGTCTCCCAAAAATAAATAAGCATTTTTTAAAAATTAAAAGAAAACAGCCCACTTATTGTTGCCACAGTGAAAATAATGCACAGTCCATTTCTTTGGGCGTCGGGATAGGAGATCATCACCATTTTCCTTCTTTTTTTTTTTTTTTAATGTTTATTTATTCTTGAGAGAGAAAGAGAAAGTACAAGCTAGGGAGATGCAGAGAGAGAGAGACAGAATCCGAAGCAGGCTCCAGGCTCCGAGCTGTCAGCACGGAAGCCCGACCAGGGCTCCAACTCGTGAACCTGGAGAGGATCTGAGCTGAAGTTCAGACGCTTAACCAACTGAGCCACCCAGGCGCCTCTGAGGTCATCACCGTTTTCCAACCTGGCCCCAAACAGTAACTTCTCATCCCAGGTTGCGTCCTCTTCTCTTTGGATATCTGCAAATGGCTTCCAGTCATTTAGCCTCAAGCATTGCTGGCTCATTTACGTTCATTCATTCATTTACTTGTTCATCAAGCACATTATTTGCACATCAAGCACATCCATTTTTTTTGCTGTTTTGTGTGTCTTTTGAAGATAAAGGTCCTCGGGGCGCCTGGGTGGCTCAGTGGGTTAAGCATCTGGCTTTGACTCAGGTCATGGTTTCAGAGTTCACGGGTTTGAGCCCCATGTTGGGCTTTGCGCTGACAGCACGGACCCTACGTGGGATTTCCATTCTCTTATTCTCTCCCCTTCTCTCTGCCCCTGCTCCACTTTCTCTCTCTCTCAAAGTAAGTAAATAAACTTAAAAAAAAAAAATCCTTAACATTCACAATCCGAACAGATACGAACAAAACATGGAGGGCGGTAAGATTGTACCAGACGTTTTGTTCTTAGAAATAGTCATTAGGCTTAAAAATAGTTACAGGGTTAGTGTTCCGCTCAGGCTGATGCAGGGTAAAAGGCTAATCTGACTTGTAACTCTTAGCAGCCTCTCTCACTCACCATTTAGTTATTTGATCTCTTTGGTGCTTAAAGTTTTGTTCCCTTGGGGGACTTGCGGTGTCTAAAAGCACAGAACTGCTAGAAATGTTAAGACTCACCAGGCAGGCAGGCTCATCCACCAAAAACTTCTCATTGAATGTAAAAAATCACCATGGGACACACACTCCCTGGAGCGTAGCATCAGCCTCCCAACACGTTCCATCCCTCCTGTCCTTCCTTGGACATGAAATCCACAGTCAAGTTGGACTCTACAATCTGTTCCAAATTTATTGCTTTTCTATATTAAAAAAAAAATGGCGGACCGTGACAAAGAACGGATGGGAATTGGGGAAGTTGGACTTTTCTTCTGCTGAAAACGGACCCTGGTGAACTTCCATGCTTTTTAAGCTGAGAATTCCAAAACGGTTGGGGGGTGGGGAGTTGGGGGACTTTGGTGAGTGTCTCTGGGGTTTCCATCGGCAATGTGGTGCCACTCATTTTCTTGAGACCCCTGTGTGTCAGTGTCAAGGACTTGGTCAAGCCCAACTGATGACGGTCAGGAGTGTGAGATAAGAACCAGCAATTTTTTCTTTTGTCAGCAGTTTCCTCTGAAGTTTATCCTCTCCCTTGGATATTCTCTCTGGGTAGAAAGTACTTCTTTTCTTCTCTAAAACGTTCTTGAGCTATTTAAAGCCTGCGATAAGGGACGTTTATTTGTAGTCATTTCCTTTTACTTTAGCTTGACTTCAAACTTACATCTCGGGATTTTTATTGGCCTAATTCACTTTATACGGTTTTCAGTTGATAACCATAAAACGGGGTCCTGTTTGTTATCTTGGACTTCAGTCTAGAGTTGACTGGGATTTCTCTGGTCCCGAACTCCTACTGGCCGCACAGCCGGGAGGCAGGAAGGTAACTGATGATATCAAGTCTACACTAGGTGGGTCTGGTTTCAGCCAGTTGGGCTATTTCTTTCCTTCAGCCTCAGATGGACCCCCGCCCCCAAACTGTGGCTGGTTTGATCCTTGTAAACATTCTCTGCCACGTTTAAAAAAAAAGGAAAGAATCTTCCCAAGTAGGTTGTGTTTCTATTGTATTAAAGGCTGCCTCATTTTCCATTCTTCTGTGGCTTGGATCACCACACTCATTCATTGAAGTCAACCCAAGAATGGGCACTCGATATTCCTTTGTCTCTGATGTCCTACCAGGGGACTAGGAGAGAAGGTGCAATCATGAGCTCTTTTATAGCACGAGTGGAGAATTAAGGGAAGCTGAGACTTCTTCAGATAGCTTGTTTTTTCATGAGCCTTTGAATTTGAGAACCAGTTTAGTATTTTCTTTTTCCTTAGCAGTATTTCCGCAGAAATACCCCTAGGATTTACAGCCACATGCCAGAGGAGATAATAAAGAGATACGAGTGGGGTTCATTCCACCTTACCTTTGGGTAGGGTCGTGCTGCTTTAAGAGCTTTTATTCACCTGCAAATGACATCCAATTTTATTATTATTATTATTTTCTTGTAAACTAGGCAGGACAAATCTTTCCCCTTTACAGATGAGGAAAGGCAACTCCGAGATGTTAGGCACTTTGCCGGAGGCCACACAGCCTGACCCTGAACCCTGCTTTTCTTTCCAGCCCACCAGGCACCAGGCTATTTAATAAGCGGGTGCATAGATTCAGGGCCCGTTGAACATTGGCCTCTGTCTGAATTCCACCCCAAGGTGTTGTTGGCCTATACCGGTGCCCCTGAGATGTAGTTAATGCATGTCAAAGAAACAGATCTCTCCATCCGGGTTCGACTTCACCCCTGCCAGCTTGGGTCAGACCACTGCTGGCTGAACAGGAAATGGAGGAGGGGTGCGGTGGGGAGAGATGGAGATGATCAGCGTCATTTTTCAGATTCTGAGAGCCCAAGAACATCCTTTTAGACGAACCCATTAACTTGCATATAGAGGGAAACCGAGCCCAAAGCTTTGAGTGCCTTCCTGTCCAAAGCGGGAGCCAGAATGCACAGCCTCGTGTGCTCTGTAGCCTCTGCTTTTTTTTTTTTTTTTTTAACAGTCTTAGAAAGCCCCCTCCCCCTGCCCCCCTGCCCTGTGTGTTCCCTCCCCCAGCTTCCCGGGTAAGGGGTAGTGCTTGCCCTTCGCTCTGTGTCCACAGCTAGTGCTGTTTTCTGCAGCTCTTGGGCGGGGGCCTGTTTACAAACATTTGCACCGAGTTACCAAGGGCACAGGGAAGGCAGATTGTCTCGGGATGAGGCAGGGAGCGATTTACAGGAGCCTGTGACACAGAGGAGGCGGGCCCTGTGCTGCCAGGCAAGTGCGGCCCCTTTTTCTGGGCCGGGGGCGGTGGGGGGGGCGGTCCCTGTCCGCCCCACCAGCAGCCCCCCCCTAACCCCCCCCCCCCCCCCCCGCAGTGCTGAGGCTTCCCTGCCCCAGGAGCCTGTGCCAGACCCCCAAGCCAGCGCTGATCAGAGACCACCGCCTGGCGCCTGGCCCCGTCGCCGCCCAGGAAGCCTTGCAAAGCAGGAGCAGGACCGCGTCACCTCGGGCTTTGCTCACTTGGGGTCAGGTGCCCCCCTCCCCTCCTCCACGCTTGGTCCTCTGCCCTGTCCCTCTCCGCCCCACCAGCAGGGCTGGATTAACTTTCTTAAAAAGTCCGCTTCCCTGAAAACTCTTTTTCTTTCTAATGATAAAAAAAAAAAAGTGCGTGTGCGTGTGTGTGTGTGTGTGTGTGTGTGTGTGTGTGTGTGTTTCCGGGAAATGGGACACGTTACTCTGGTTGCACAGGATTGGTCCCGGCACACAGTCAGGTCCAATAAACGCAGGAGCGGTGCCCCAGAGAGCTCATCACAAAAGCCTATTAGCTTCTAATTGAAACCCTCTCTCCCTCCCCCGCCTCCACTTACCCCCCCCCCCCCCCCAGCCCCTTCCAGGAACAGGAACTCAGGCCTTTGTGAAGCAGCGTCTATAACAGAGGATTCTGCCAAAAAGAAAGGCATCTTGAGTTGACCCAAAGGACCGAGATGCTCTTTTGCGCCCCACCCCCTTATGGCATTCAGGGGCTTTTCATTTTCTGAGCAGTATTGAAATTCTAGGACAATGGAGGCCAAATCCTTGCAGTGGGGGTTGGGGTTGGGGGTGGAGAAAGGAGAGGGGAGGGTTGCAGGAGGAGGAGGCCTGGGGGAGTCCAGCCTTTTGTTACTTTTCTTCTTTTCTACCCATTACCTTAAAAAAAAAATTATAAAAATAAAAGGAAGGGGGAAAAGGCCCCAGTAAACTTTGTAATGAGTCATGACATCACTTCCGGCAGCCCTAGCGATCCGGCTTGGGGACCCGGGAGACCCCGAGAACAGCAGACTATTTACAATTTCATTTTAAATTATTTTTAAAACCCTCCCAAAGGAGTTCTTTGATATGCAAACATCTCCCCCAAATGGAGATAATTATTTATGGAGATGTGGCTCTTTGAACGGGTGGGCTTTGAGGCTCCCTAGGAAAGGAAGAAGGTTCCAGATAAGGAGGGGCCAGAGCTGATACGCATCTCCCGCCCACCCTTCCTCTGGCCTCCCTCGGGGTTTTGGGGGGGGGCGGTTAGAAAGCGGCTTTAAAGAAGAAACTTACCCAGAGTTAAGACCCACTGTTGGGAGTTAAGGTCTCTCCAGCGTTGTCCACAGTCAGGGTTTCTAGAAGTTTCTTCCCTGTCCACGGGTGCCTGGGCTTTCTGTAGGAGAGGAAAGGGGAGGCTGATAGGCTGCAGCTTGTGTGTGTTTGACCCTGGAGGTGCGCTATAACTTACAAGGTGACGAGATGGAAAGACACGGGGGGGGGCGGGGGTAGTTTTTTTAGGGGGTGCCAGATAATTAGGGTTGGTAAGAGAGGCCCCCAGAAGAAGGTACGAGATTAGCCCACACTTGTTACCAAAGTCCAGCGACCAGGACCGTAATGACCCAGGGACCTCCTCTTTCCCTTCCCTCTGAAAATGCTTTAATGTGGCCTAAGGTACCAAGTGCCCAAGAAACCTGGGGGAGACACCCCCTCCCCGCAACCTGCCAGCGACTTGTCTTCCAGCTTTGAGCTTGCCGCCCCCCCCCCCTTCCTGTCCTGTCAAGTTGGCCTCCCCGCAGTGGGGATACTGAGGCATTTAGCTAGCACTGAGCCTGAAGTAAAGCCCCCAGCTGATGGCTCTGGCTCCTTCCCTTCCTCCCCTGGGGAGTAGAGGGGCTTGGACAGCCCCAACTCTGCAAGATGAGGGGACAGAGCAGTCCCATTCCTAGTGATCCAGGTGTCCTTCCATAAAATAAAGACTGTGTGTGTGTGGGGTGGGGGGGTTGCATATATTTTCAAGGCAGAAAGCTTGACATGTTTCTCGGACCTTGTCTCGTATGTCTTAAGAATCTCGGTTTTTCTTTTTATCCTGGGTGGTTGGGGCAAGGGGGTGGTGGTGGAGGGGCCAGAGTGGACCGGGCCACGCAGCTGGGCTCCCTGCGTCCCAGGAAGAGCCCTCAGCTCAGAGGGAGAGTGAGTGTAGACGGACTGGACTGTGGCTAGAAGGCGACAAGTCCCCATAGGGTGGTGGCCTAGGCTTAGGGGTGGGAGGGCGTGAGACCCCATGAATTCCCCAAGGAGGAAACCACCGCTCACAGAAAAGAAGCTGAAGCCCGATGAGATCCTCAGGGTCCTTTGGGGTTCGTGTTGCGGCTTCAAGTAAATTTCATTTTTTGAGACCAGTTTCGGGTTCGTGGCAAAATTGAGGGGAAGGTGGGGAAGGTGCCGAGATTTCCCTTAGACACTTCTCCCCCCCCCCCCCCCCCCACACACACACACACACACACACACACACACACACACACACGGGACCATCCCCCACCATCCACATCGTCCACCTGAGAGGGACATTTCTTACAGCTGATGAACCTGCCTGCACACGTCGTAGTCTCCCAAGTTCCAGTTTTCGGTAGGGTTCATTCTCGGTGCGTACATCCCATGGGCTTGGGCAGACAGTTTCCCCTGCCCTAAAAATCCCCTGTGCCCCTCACCGTCTGTTCGTGTCGCCTCGCCCCCTAATCTCTGCAGATCCCCCTGTCTTTGCGCGGAGCTGCTGGTACGTGTGGGTTTATCAGGTGGCATTCTACTTGCCTCACCTTTTTTTTTTAACGTTTATTTTATTTATTTTTGACAGAGAGAGACCGGGCGTGAGCTGGGGGGAGGGGCAGAGAGAGGGGGAGACACAGAATCCGAAGCAGGCTCCGGGCTCTGAGCTGTCAGCACAGAGCCCCATGCGGGGCTCGAACTCACGGACCCGGACCGTGAGATCGTGACCTGAGGCGAAGTCGGACGCTTAACCGATGGCACCACCCAGGAACCCCGACTTGCCTTTTGAAGGGGACATCCTTAGGTCCTAGACAGGTTTGGGACTGTGCAGGTATGAGGAGGGAGGTGGTTTGGTTTATTTTATTTTATTTTATTTTGTTGTAGGCGTGGGGGGCATAACCTTTCTAGAAACCTCGATTCTTCTGTTTCGTGAAGCTTGTTCTGTTCTTGCTTTTGCGTTCCGAATTCTCAGAGGCTAGGCTCCCGCTTCTTCAAGGAAAAGCTAAAGTAAATGTAGCAGAACAGGTTCTTGGCTTGTGCCCCAGGAGGGTCACCCTTTGTCGGAATACCCCGAGCCTGGCAGCCTCCTGGTCATACTAACTTTACAGATCGGAAGCTGAGGCCCAACGTGTCAGGGATGCCGCCAGGGAGTCATGCCAGTTAGGAGCGGTACCAGAACCAGAAGAGAGGCCTTCCTGGAGACGAGTTGGTTTTTTTGTCTTTTAAGTCAACGGTTATACCCGTGAGGTCAAAATACCTAAGTCCCGGTTGAGCATTTTCTGATGCATAAGGCTAGACACCAAGGGTGATGAGTTACTTATATGTAAGTTTGAAAGACATTTTTATTTTTAGTTTTTTTAATGTTTATTCATGTATTTAATTTTTTTTTAACGTTTATTTATTTTTGAGACAGAGACAGAGCATGAGCAGGGGAGGGGCAGAGAGAGAGGGAGACGCAGAATCCGAAACAGGCTCCAGGCTCCGAGCGGTCAGCACAGAGCCCGACGCGGGGCTCGAACTCACGGACCGTGAGATCGTGACCTGAGCCCAAGTCGGCCGCTTAACCCCTGGAAGAAATGTTGAAAAAGAAAAAAAATCTTCGTTGGAGTTTGGACAACATGGGGGTATTTCTGCAACCGAGCGAGGCCCTAGTCATCCCGGCAGGGGGAGGAGAAAGGGGCAGGCCGAATGTTCCCTGGTCTCTTCCCCCGGTCTCTTAGGTCTGAGCGGGAGACTGGCCCTCCCCGGCTGACTGTGGCTCACAGCTTTGTCTCCCCACCCTGGAGGGCATTCGCTTCCCTCCGCTTTGCATAAATGTCTCCGGCATCTGCCAGGCTGTGCGGAGAAGGTTACACCCATTTGAATAATCATCCTTTTTATTGTTGTGTAATTTGCCAGTTCAAACAGTAAGTTCAGTTGCTGGACCACGGGAGCAGGGGCGTCACCCGAGGAGAGAGAAAGAGACGCAGGGCAGGAAAATTAGGGCCACATTGGCTGCTGGAGAACATCACTGTTGTCAGGCTTTTTAGAACTCTGGTTCATTCGAGTTTCCTACGCCTTTGGGCCTGAAGGTTTGTTTTTAATTGTTTGCTTTTAGAGGAACATATTAGAGCCAGCCCGCCTGGGGCCTCCGGTACCCTGCTCTGTGGCCCAGCTCTTGGTGGGGGGGGGTCACCGATATTCCCAGAAGATCACTGTGCTGGTCATTGCTGGGTTTTGATGGCGGTGACACGGCTGCCTTGGCATCTGAGGGTTCATTGAAGAAGTGGGGTCCTTTCTGCTCTCTGACCTGGGGGATCTGCCTGGTCGGGATCCCTTAGGCTTGTGCTAAGGGCATTTCTTGTGCATGTGAGCGTGTCTTCCTTGGACTTGCAGCAAAGGCACCGTCCAGCCCTGTGGGCTTCACAAGTGCCCGATGGTGACACGTGCCGCGTGTGGAAGAGGGGGCTGGGGCGGGCACCGGAGGGGGAGATCTGTTCCCACAATCGCTAATATTCCCAGGCTCGGCTGACCGCCGGAGACTGTGGGCCTAAGACGTCTATTGTTTTGAAATCTGACTCCTATTTGAACAGTTACGATCACAGCCCTCTGATTCTAGCACTGAAATACCTATTATTAAGATCCTAATCTAGGAGGGGGGGAGGGGAGGCAGGTATCTATTTAAAGAGAGGGGACGTGTGTGTGGCCCTGTGTGCTCCTCATCAGATTGAGAAGAAACAGGAGGTTGGGAAGGGGAAGGAGCCTCGGAGGGGTGACTGGGCCCCCACCGCCCACCTGCAGGTCGGTGACCTGTGTCCAGGGGAGCCACCCTCTCTCCTTCGGCGTGTTTCTTCATTGGTGAACTGGGGATCGCAGGACACCCCCCCCCCCAGAGGCGCGTCGTGAGGATTAAATCAGATAATGCACGCGAGAGTTTCTCTGCAGGCTCACAAGCACTATATAATTATTAGCCGTGATGATCAGTTTGAGAAACTGGCTTGCATAACGAGCCGCTCAATTAAGCTGCAAACCTCCCCCCTGGCCTGAGGCCGGCTTGTCCTGCTGGGGCCGCTGGGAGGGGCACGCAGGGCCCACGCGCGGGGGAGGGGCTTGCCCTTGGCCATGTCATCGTCTCCTCGTTTCTTCTTGGTACCACTTGTGCCCAGAGAGGTTTTGGGTACCGGGACGGGAAGCCCGGCCGGGGAAGGGAGGGGGGAAGGAGGGAGCCCCAGGAAGAGAATGGAAAAGGCTTCGTTCCAGGACCTGGGGTTGGGGGCGGGGGGGGGGGGGGGGGGGGGGGG
>NW_024412439.1:4718435-4749294 GCF_014898765.1 Herpailurus yagouaroundi | reverse complement strand
TGCCTGGAAGCTGCCGGAAGGTTCGGTGCCAGGGATTTTCCCACACGGTCCTCAAGCCGTGTTCCCCACCCAGTGAACCCACGGGGCTGTGCTGGGAGCTGGTGGGCTCTGTCTTGAGCACAGGGCCCGCCGTGGAGGACCGCCCCCCCCCCCCCCCCCGCCTCCGGAAGCCTGTGGAGGGGACTCAGGAGGCATGTGCGGAGATGAGGGAGAACCCACTTGTGTACTCCACCATCGGCCACGAAGCAAGGGGGGAGGAGCCCACAGGCTCCAGTGGGCAGGGGCTGAACAGTCTGTCACGGCACGAGTCCGCTGGCTGTCATTTGCAGGATCAGAGAAAGTCCTGGGGGCCCCTTGTGTGCTCTTTGCCACATATGTGCAGACTGCAGACCATTCTGGGGAGAGAGGGATCCCCTTGGAGCTGGTGGCAGCCAGAGTGGCTTGGGTGACCCCCAGGCGGTCAAGCTCAGGAAATCCGTCCGCCGTTCAAGGAATCTTTTTTTGTGGCCAAGGAGGTTTTGCCTTTGGACTTGGGGACAGTGAGGCTCTCCCGGTTTCTAGCTCTGTTCTGTGGTGT
Organism: Herpailurus yagouaroundi; assembly: GCF_014898765.1. Classification (NCBI taxonomy): domain Eukaryota; kingdom Metazoa; phylum Chordata; class Mammalia; order Carnivora; family Felidae; genus Herpailurus; species Herpailurus yagouaroundi. The sequence goes on along the minus strand of NW_024412439.1, from coordinate 4,748,717 downwards.
CTTACTCCCGTGGCCCAGTGAGCCATTTCGGTTGCTGCCAGACCCTTTCTTTAAGGACACGGCGGTGGGGTTGGGAGGAGGTGCCTGGGTGGCTCAGTCGGTTAAGCGGCTGACTTCAGCTCAGGTCGTGATCTCACAGTTCATGGGTTCAAGCCCCACATCGGGCTCTATGCTGACAGCACAAAGCCTGCTTCAGCTCCTCTGTCCCTCCCCCGCCCTGTCCCTCGAGGCTCCCCCTCTCAAGAATACGAAGAGCTGTGGTGGTTGGCCTTCTTTCCGTCGTGATGGAGGCACTTTTACTCTTAAAGAATGTCCAGATGTCCAGTTGCCAGTGACTTAATACCAGGGGCAGAGAGAGAGGGGGACAGAGGACCCGAAGCAGGCTCCAGGCTCTCTACTGACGGCAAGGAGCCCGACGCGGGGCTCGAACTCCCCAACCACGAGATTGTGACCTGAGCCGAAGTTGGTCGCTCAACCGACCCAGCCACCCAGGCGCCCCTAGACTCCACCCGCTTTTGAGTGAAACGCAGAACAGACTGACAGCCAGGACTCTTTTTCCCTCCATCCCATTAGCCCCACGACACTGCCACGTTCACCTAAGTGGTTAATGGGCAAAGTGGGTCAATCCAGCCTTAGCGCAAGCCAGGGATGTCTCCAGGGCTGTGAAGCGGCCGTCCTTGGGGACGACCTCCTTCCCCCGAACTTGTTTTTGAAGAAGGAGCTCTCCCAGCATGTGGCCCTTTCTGGCTCGTGCGATAGAACTTTCTGTCGTTTCCGTAAATGTGCTTATTAGTAAGAGGAGCGGTGCTCTCAGTAGATGAGGGGTGGCTTGAAGCTGGAGGTTTAGGATGTCCTACTGGGAGGTGAATATTTGGTCAGAAATGATGTGGGAATTGCCTTCTGTAAAATTCCCGGGCCCACGTAGAAATCTCTATCCCATGGCTAACGGAAGATTGTGCATCCGGGACCAAAACTGAGTCTCCAGTTAGTTCACACGTCTCCTTTCCTTTTGATGTGCACACATGTGCTCAATTTTGTCCCACCATATGCTGTAAACTGCGGGCTGAACACAGTAATACTGGAAATAATCCTCTCGTAGGAGCAGCAGTTAGTATGTATTAATTACATATGTTAAGCATGTTCAGAGCATGTTATGTTTATTAATGGTCTTACTCCTCTTCCAACTTCCATGAAGTAGGTACTGTCACCTTCATTCTTACAGATGAGGAGGAGAAGCCCAGAGAAGGTAAGACAGTTACTCAAGGTGGCACAGCATACACGCTGAAAGCTGGGATTTGAACCCAGGCCATCTGATGTCTGAGCCCACTTCCCTTAACTGTTTAAACTGCTCTGGCTTTACTAACCTCCTACAGACACGCTGAACGAAGTACCACTGTTCCCACATCACGTGGTGAAATGCTCTAGGCCAGGGAGCATGTAAGTCACAACCTTCCATCATCGGTTAGTGTTATTTGCAAAGCTAACTGCCACCACAAAACAGCTTTTTTTCTTTTTTAATGTTTATTTTTGCGAGAGAGAGAGAGAGAGAGACAGCGTGAGGGGGAGAGTTGCAAAGAGAGAGGGAGAAAGAAGAATCCGAAGCAGGCTCCAGGCTCCGAGACATCAGCACAGAGCCCGACGCGGGGCTTGGACCCACGAACCGTGAGATCAGACCTGAGCTGAAGTTGGACGCTTGACCCACTGAGCCACCCAGGCGTCCCTTTGTAAAGATTTTCTTAATGTTTATTTATTTTTGAGAGAAAGAGTGTGAGGGGGGGAAGGACCGAGAGAGAGGGAGACACAGAATCGGAAGCAGGCTCCAGGCTCTGAGCCATTAGCACAGAGCCCGACGCAGGGCTCGAACCCACGAACCATGAGATCATGACCTGAGCCAAAGCCGGATGTTCAGCCCACTGAGGCCCCCTCCTCCGCCGGTGCCCCCAAAGCAGCTTTTTGGTGCCAATATCATGGCCTGCATCTCTTATAGGTTGTTAACAGTTTTGTCGGCATACTTTTATTTAAATTAAGGCTGTGATAGAGATCTTACGAGCCCCCCCCCCTTTTTTTAATGGAATCTAAAGTATTTTTTGGAAGCTTCTAGAGCTGGGTCTTGGGAATTTCCTCTTGGCAAGTTTGCGTCCGTTTATATACTTCCATCCGATTTCACCTGGGTTTTAGGTTGCCGCGTGCTTTTTGCTGTGAAGGCGTTTTTGTCCGTGGTCGCCGCGTTGAAGCAGGTATGGCCTGGATGGGCCAGGGGGACCTCTTCCTCCTGGTTCCCGCCGCACATGTGCCCAGGCTTGGTGAGCACACGAAGCCAGGCTGGTGGGGACTCCCGGACAGCACTGTCTCGGGGGGCTCCAGGTGCTGTTGTCAGGAAGGGTACATACCCAGAGGCCAGGGGCCTTTGTGTTGTGACCCCTGATGTTTGGGGCGGTCCGGAAAGCTGGGCAGCCTGCACAGTGAAGTCAGGGGTGGTGCCCATGACAAGATCGGGAGAAACTCCCCTCTCTTCCTTCCTCTTTTCGTCTCGGAGGAAGGTGCTGTCATACTTCACGGAGATAGCATCTGGCCTCCGTGGGGATGTTAAGGTACCTTCCGGGGACGACCCGCTGTTGGCACTCTCTCGCGGTTCCGCAGCCGGTCCCGGTAACAAAGGGGAAGCCGGGATCAAAAGTGTCGTCTCGGAGACGAGACGCGCGGCCAAAGAGGCGTCCCCTCCTGAGCCGACTTTGCTCTGCTTGCTTTTCCCCAGGGACCTGATGCCGAGGACCCTGGACGGGCAGATCACCATGGAGAAGACGCCCAGCTACTTCGTGACCCGCGAGGCGCCCGCGCGCATCTCGGCCATGTCCAAGGACACCAAGCTCATCGTGGTGGTGCGCGACCCGGTGACCCGGGCCATCTCGGACTACACGCAGACGCTGTCCAAGCGGCCCGACATCCCCACCTTCGAGAGCCTGACGTTCAAGAACCGCACGACGGGCCTCATCGACACGTCGTGGAGCGCCATCCAGATCGGCATCTACGCCAAGCACCTGGAGCACTGGCTGCGCCACTTTCCCATCGGCCAGATGCTCTTCGTGAGCGGGGAGCGGCTCATCAGCGACCCGGCCGGCGAGCTGGGCCGCGTGCAGGACTTCCTGGGCCTCAAGAGGATCATCACCGACAAGCACTTCTACTTCAACAAGACCAAGGGCTTCCCCTGCCTCAAGAAAGCCGAGGGCAGCAGCAAGCCCCACTGCCTGGGCAAGACCAAGGGCAGGACCCACCCGGAGATCGACCGCGAGGTGGTGCGCCTGCTACGCGAGTTCTACCGGCCCTTCAACTTGAAGTTCTACCAGATGACCGGCCAGGACTTCGGCTGGGACTGATGGGAGCCCCCCCCCCCACCCCACCCCGCCGCGCGATGTGACTTTCCTACTTGGCTTCTATGTTGACAGAGATTATATGTATGTAAAATGTACAGAAATCTATTTTATAATAATTTATTTTTAATTCGTAAGCAATTAATTCACTAAGCTGCCTAGCCACACTCTTCAGAGGGTTTAGTTTCGTAATCCGTTCACATTCCAAAGCGTCTCATGGGTTCTTTTCCTCACAGTTGATGGTGCTTCCGTGTGGCGCGGGGGGGGGGGGGGCCGGGCGAGTTAAAAAGAAGAAAAGCACAACTTGAGATTTTTGTCGTTACGGGTACGCAGCCTCCGATCGCTGGCTGAATTCGCTCTCCGTCTCCTTGTGTCTTGGGTTTCCTAGTGCGGCTCCCATTCCTGTCCCTGCCTGCACACCTCGCAGGAACGCGACACCCCCCTCCTCCCCCCAGAGGGTCACGTCTCCTGTGGCAGCTTCCTCGCCCCTGTGTTGACATTTCCGAGGACGTGGACGCCAAACCACAGCGCTGAGGCTTTTCCCCCAAGTCTGCTCAGCTCGTGGGGGACATCCCTGCCTTTGCGGGGACGCCCACCTCCTTTCTGGGGAGTCCTTCGTGCCAGGGTCCAAACGTTTACTTGGGCGTGGGGTTTTGAAAGATGGCCCTGTGTCGTCTTCTGCCCCAGTCCCTGGTTCATTAAGCAGCTCGAATCGTATGCAGACGGTAGCTCCTCCTTCCCAGGCCCCGTGTGTGTGTGTGTGTGTGTGTGTGTGTGTGTGATGCTGGGATGCTGCTTTAGAAATAAAGACGACCTCTGATTTGCACGCATACGCCATGCCCCGTTCTCCAGGCCAGACAATTCTGCTATGACACACCAAAGAAATCCCCTAGGCTAGCAGAATCTCCTGGCACAGACCGCACGGGTCCAAAGGGGTCAAGTGCATCCCACCCCATCAGAGTCCGCCAAGGTGCTGCTAGGTGCACAGCCAGCCCCAGTTGGGCACATCCCAGTAGACTGGGAGTAGACCACCTCCGAGGGGAGAAAAGACAAACCCCCACCAGAAAGGCGGCCAGCAGAAGTGAGTCGTGGCCCCCTCGCTTGATGTCTGGAACTCTCCTCCTCGGAATCCCTGGCTCATCCCAGATTGACAACACAGTCTGCAGCCGACGGCCAGACTGCAAGAACGAAGAGTGGCTCTTGTAAAGACAGGCTGGGAAAGCTGGCCCCGTGTTGCCTGGAGACACTCACGCCTGCCAGTTGTGAAGATGTCCCCTTGTTTGAGCTAGGTCCCGGCAGAAGGTTTCCAGCGTTGTTGCTGCTGATGGCCGATTGCTCCCCCCTCTCCCCCCCCCCCCCGTATCTCTCTGCCGAGCGAGCAGTTGGAGGTCATTTTTGAGGACTTAGCCTGTGGCAGTTGGGTAACCCTATAGCAATGTCACGTAACGAACATACTCCCCGTATCCTGTTTCCCGAACCGCAACTGCTTCTGCCATCAGAGGGTTTTGATTCGAGTTCTGCTTTCGCCGGGGCACATGCGGGAAGGTAACGCGTCTCGTCAGAATGGTCGGGGCGTGATGGTCACGAAGTCGCTTTCGTGTGTCGTTGTGGGATAACTTGCCCGACAGAGTACGAACACTTGTATGAAAGGAGAGAGATGGTCCCTCTTTAGCAATCGGTCAGGATGTCACTGGTCATTAGGTGATGTCTGGTTTGTGTTTGCCCACAAGTTTCAGCCCGGGTGCGCCCAGCTCGCCCTTAGCAGCAAAGCGATCGTGGGTCGGGGGAGGTCTGTGTAGGACGATGGGCCGGGGGGGGGCTCCGTGCGATCCTCAGATGTTCTGTTCGTTTCAAAGCTCTGTTGTCACTGCCTCTCCCAGGTAGCTTAGCACCTGCATTTAGGGGAACACCCTAACCCTGGCGTGGGTCTTTCTCCCTTCTTGCTGCTTTGGCATCAAGACGTCTGCAGAAGGGTGCTGATGGGTCGTGTGGTTTTCCAGTCCGAAAGCTCACTGGCAATAAAACCACCGATGCTGCTTTTCAGTAACAGAGTATCGTTTCAAGTAAAAGCCAGTGTCCACCCCCTCTGCCTCACCCTGCCCTGGCCACACTCTGGCCAAATGCGAGCCCCAACAGGGCTCGTGGTGGAGAGTTGCAGAAAGGTTCGGAGGAGGGCTTGCGACAAAGCAGCCCGCCTTCGGGTCCCCACCGTCTCTCCAGGCTGGACAATTTGGATGAAGTTGTTTATTCCCTGCCTTAAAACAGAAACAGGAAGTTTTCAGATAGAAGGAGGGGAGGGTCATTGAGTCATGAGCCCTGAAGCGAGTCAAGATTCTATTCTGGGTCAAATCCTTGAATCCAAACAGATGGCGCTAATTAGCAATGACGGACTAGAGCACGTTTTTCTAGAGCAGACAAATAAATCAAACTTCCTGCGCATCTCTTCATAGAGGTCTGATGGCTCGTAATTCCTGACGGATCCAGACGCGACATCTGCCCCCAGGTTACACCTCATCGTGTGATAGTTATTGTAGAGCCCGAACCCCCATGCCTTCCTCCTGTAGGAGTTAAGCAACACAAACACATAAAATTCAGCCTTGAGTTTCTTCCTGTTCTAGCAATCTCCAAGGCCACCGACTCAAGTTTTTTAGCTGTTAGAAGACAAACACGCATTTCACGTTTTGGCCTTTTGTCTCCGCACGTTTTGGGTTTCTTCCAGTTTAAAGCTCTGCTATTCAGTGGGGTACTTGACCCCTCTCGGTTTTGTCTTCTTTATTAAAAGCAAAAAAGATAAAAATAAAATGGGAGGTTTTTTTACTGTCCCAGAAATCCGTGCTCGCTTGGAGGTGTTTGTATCGTAGTCTGGTAACTTGGTAGGTCGTACCTGGAAAGGTATTTAGGTATATTGGCTGCCTAAGAAATACTTATTTGGATGATGGAGGAAGAGAAATTATCTTTTTCATAGGATTCTCTTTGGAAGTTATTTCGAGTGACAGTTTAGACTTTTGGAGAAAGTTTCAGATCCTGCCAGGATATTTATTTACGTAAGAAAGGAAAACAAGGCTCCGGTAAACTAGAGATACTTAAGTGTGGGTCTCAAACACAGACATGTCCGTGTCATTTTTTTTTTTCGTTATTCTCGAGAAGGATGGTCCCTTAAACTTAAAGGTGTGGTTAGATTTTTTTTTTTTCGCTTTTGTAACCTTAATTTATGACGGAGTTCATTCAGCCCAGGAATCTGAAATACTGTGCAAATTCTGGCGACGTGTCTTCTATAACCTGGATGTTAGAATAGCCAATATGTACAAAAAAACAAAACAAAAAAAAAAAAACAACTAAATCAAGTATTTTGTCCTATGTATAACACAGATTAATTTTACACAGAGAAAAGAGGTTTCTAGGAAAATGAAAATCTGGTAATTCATACTATTTCTTTGTATGGACGAATAAAATATATTTTACCAACTTGTGGGTACTTTTATGTCTTACGGCGTGTTGCGGAGGGACGGGGGCCGTGCTGGTTTGTTGAATAACCAATCAGATGCGCGCGCGCGCACACACACACACACACACACACACACAGGCATTCTGAGGGTAGGTTGATTGGCAGACTTCAAAATCCAACTAATCTACAAATATATGAGGCAGGTTCTTTGTAAATGACTCTCAAGGCTACGAGATCAGCGGGGAGACCCCAGCCGCCCCCCGCCCCCCGGAGGAACGTACGTGGCCCTCCAAGCACACCAGGGCTGCTGTGTGCTGCTGTTTCTGACTGCATCAGGCTCCAGCCAGGGTGGCAACCTGGAAGCCACCATGTGGGGGGACCTGTGTCACGCTGCAGGTACGGTGAAGCAGAGCTTTGGTGGCTGGGTGATCTGGATAGAGGTAGCATTCCCTTCCCACGTGCACAGAGTATCCTCACTGCCGTTCTCTATCTTTGGCCCATAGCAGGAGACTTCCTGTTTCTTTCCACGGGACACACCCTCTGGAAGCTGATTATTTACTATTTTTTTATTTAAAAAAAATTTTTTTAAGTGTGTTTTGAGAGAGACAGACGGCATGAGCAGGGGAGGGGGGGGGGTAGCGAGAGAATCCCAAGTAGGCGCGCTCTCAGCACAGAGCCCGACATGGGACTCGAACTCACAACACCGTGAGATCGTGACCTGAGCCGAAACCGAGGGTCGATGCTTAACCAACTGAGCCACCCGGCCGCCCTGATGGTTTACTACTTTAAACATTTGGTTCATTCTTGTATCTTAGTTTTATTTTCAATTTTCAATTGAGATTTAGGTTGCTGCCCCTCTGGTTGAGTTTTAGAGCAGCTGACACCAAGTAAGGCTCAACCCGGAGAGTTGATAACCCCGAGGCTTGATAAGGCTCAACCCCGAGAGTTCTGCCTTCTTCGTTTTTTGGAAACCACTCTGTTGAGGTCTGATGGGCCTACAAAAAGGGAACATACGTAATATAGGCAAGCCAATGAGTTTCGTGGTAAGTATTCACCCATGAGGCCATCACCACTATCAATGGCATAAATCTCTCCATCCCCTCCAAAAGATCCTTCCTTCCGGCCAGCTTTATTTTTAGGTGTGATCAGAACATTTCACATCAGGTGTACCCTCTTGGCCAATGTTTAAATATTCTGTATGGTGTCGTGAACTCTGGGCACTGTGGGGTCCGGTCATTCCTGGGACACCCGTCATTTTGTACAACTGAAACTTCACCTCATTTCAAAAGGGAATAGGTTACAGTCTTGGGTGCAAAGGCCATTATCTCTTGCCAGGGAGAGGAAGTACTCAAAAAGACATAAATACGATGAAAACAAATCAATGCTAGTCATTTCTGGCTAGATCTAACTCCAGCCTCGCTTGCCGTGGGCTCGCCCGCTGTTCCTGGCAATGGTGACTCCTGGTGAAGGCTAGAAGTTGACAACTTTGCATCTTGCCCTGAAGGGTGGAGAATTCAAGAGGGTATGACTTGGTGCTGTCTGGTGTTGAGTTCGTGAATCCCTGAAACCCGAACATCCCCTAAATCGTCTCTGGGTTTTCTCACATTAAAAAAAAATAACGTTTATTTGTTTTAGAGGGAGAGAGAGTGCAAGCAGGGAGGTGCAGAGAGAGGGGGAGACCCAGAATCCGAGGCAGGCTCCAGGCTCTACGCTGTCAGCGCAGAGCCCGACGCGGGGCTCGAACTCACGGACCAGGAGATCACAAGCTGAGCCGAAGTCTGATGCCTAACCGACGGAGCCACCCAGGTGCCCTTCACGTTGTTGGAAAGCGTGGTTCGTGCTGAGAAAGCACCTTGTGTGGAGGCACAGAGTTGGACGTCAGCCTAGCAGTTCAGGAAGGCGGTGGAAAAAACACCCCACCTAAGTCGAGAACGCTGGGCAGGTCAGGCAGGAAACAAAAATGCTGGAAGCCCTAACACACCTCAGACCAATGACATTCGAATCTGTAGGAGGTGAGGCCCCAACACTGGTAGGTTTCAAAAGTTCCCCAAGCACGGACCTTGAAGGCATTATGTTTGCTGAACTAAAACTGAGGGAAGACAAAATACTGCACGGTCTCACGCGTGGAATCTAAAAGAGAAACACTCAGGGACATAGAGGGTAGAGCAGCGGTTACCAGAGGTTGGGGGGGCGGGGGGTGTGTGGGAGAAATGGGAAGATGATTCATGCAAAAATTTGGGACTCCCCACTAGGGGCATAGGCTTCTTATCATTCCATTCTGGAACGAGAGACCTTGGATCTCTCTGATCAAGCACATTGACCTTTCACCAACCAAGGCAATTATGAAGCCGTTCACCCCCTTGTCCCTCTGGGTCTCCTTTTGGAAAGTCTGGATCAGTAGCTGTCTCTGGGTTTCAGATAGTGGTCACTACTGCCAGGATTACCCTCATTCTGCTGGGTGCCGTTTTTTTTCGGGAGGCCCCCATATGGTCACCTCTAACGTATTCCTGTGAGTGGAATGATAGATGTGTATATCACAGAGGATCTTTTCAAAGAGGGTTAAACTCCTTTGGGGCGCCTGGGTGGCGCCGTCGGTTAAGTGTCCGACTTCAGCCAGGTCACGATCTCGCGGTCCGGGAGTTCGAGCCCCGCGTCGGGCTCTGGGCTGATGGCTCAGAGCCTGGGGCCTGTTTCCGATTCTGTGTCTCCCTCTCTCTCTGCCCCTCCCCCGTTCATGCTCTGTCTCTCTCTGTCCCAAAAATAAATAAAAAAACGTTGAAAAAAAATTAAAAAAAAAAAAAACTTTAACATGCCACTTTCGGGGCGCCTGGGTGGCCCAGTCGGCTAAGCATCTGACTTCGGCTCAGGTCATGATCTCACGGTTCACGGGTTCGAGCCCCGCATCGGGCTCTGAGCGGACAGCTTGGAGCCCGGAGCCTGCTTCGGATTCCGTGTCTCCCTCCCTCTCTGCCCCTCCCCTGCTCCCGCTCTGTCTCTCAAAAATTAATAAACATGAAAAAAACAATTTTAATGCCACTTTCCACCTCACCTTCTGCCTTCAATCTTCAACAATATATCCCCAGCATTTCCTATACGATAGACAATGATTTCTTCTCATCCTTCGCAACGGACTCTACGCTTGACCCCCAAAAGCCCACTGACTTAAGGCTAGAGACTCCATCTGCCCCTCGTGTTCTCAGCTGTGATGGGCGGATCTAACTAGCTCTTAATAGCAGCATCTAGTTTCATTTTTCCATTCTCGCTCATTTTTACCATCGCTAGGTATGTATGCCGGGTGAGGGGGCAGTCTCGTCGCAGAAAGTCAGCGGTGGTAACATTCCGGTGGGCTCGAAGCCCGCGTCTTCCATTTGAGAACTTGGCATCTTGGCTCCGTGCCACAGTCTAGTGTTTGTGTGGGAACTGAAAAGGGACTTGAGACCTCGGTGCAGAGGTGCCTGAGAGGCCTGGAGAAGCTTCCCTGCAGGGACTCCCCTAGGCTCCGCCTGTTTTCTCTTTCAACACATTTAGCAAAAGACAGATGATAGAAGACGCCAAGACTGCACTGAAATCAGTAGACAACAGAAAGTCTCCGGAGCTTCTTGAGAAGGGAAGGCGTGATATTCCGTAGGAACCGGGGCAAGAAGGGGCTGGAGTCAGAGATCGGCTCATTCATCCAATACGTATTTAAGGAGCGCCCACTGCTGCTAGGGACACAACCTTAAACGCCACACGCTTCCTGCTTCAGGGAGTTCACATTCCAGGCGGGGAGGATTTGAAGGATGTGTGCAGATAACAGCGGGATGCAATATGGCAAGGGCCGTGGCGAAGCGCCATGGGAAGTCGGACCGGGAGATCCTAACCTGATCCGGGGCAGGGGAGGGGGAGGGGTCGTACCTACAGGTCTGGCAGGAGGCAGCCAGGTGATGGGTGGAGGGCGAGAGGCAGGCAGAGGGCAAAGAGAGACGTGAATAAATGCAGCCAGTTGTGGGGGCAGGGACGGAGCCCGGATTGTGTGGGGGAAGGGGAGAGGCTGGGTCTGGAGGCATCGGCAGAAGACTGTTTTGCAGGCAAACGAACAGCGGTTCGGCGGCTTCCGAGCTCTAGTCTCCTTCATCCGGTTGCCTACCTGCTGCCTGCATCTGGACGTGTCCATGAGCGTCTCAAGGAAAAGCATGTCATAAATGGAACCCTTGGTTTTCTTTCCTGCACCCGCTCCCCTGAGCCTGCTGCCTCCGGGGCGTCAAGCCAGAAAACTTGGAGTTGTTCTTGGCATCTCTTTCACATTCTTCAAGTCCAACCCGCGGTCCCTCGCCTCCCTGTTCCCCAAGCTCCAGCCACAAGAGTCTTCTTGTCTTGTCGCTCCCAAGGAAGCCAAGGTCTTTGGGGCCGCCTTGCTCCCAACTCCTGGCCTGGCAAACTTATGCTCATTTTTCAGAACTCAGCACCACCCCCGTATGCAGGAACTCGGCCCTTGGTGAGGTCTTCTCTAACTGTGGTTACCCCCCGTGAACCACACGGGCGGGCGTTCGCACCCTTCGGTAGCCTTTTCCCACACTGACTGGGTGCCGTGTTTCCGAGTGCTTTAATCATCAGGAGACAAGGGAAACAGGGCTGTGCCCACGGCATTTCATTGGCCTGGCCACCTCTGCTTCCCCTCTCTTAGAACACTTGCGCTTTGGGGCGCCTGGGTGACACAGTCAGTTGAGCATCTGACTTTGGCTCAGGTCATGATCTCGAGGTTCATCGGTTCGAGCCCTGTGTCGGGTTCTCTGTTGTCAGCGCAGAGCCCGCTTCAGATCCTCTGTTCCCCCTCTCTCTCTGTCCCTCCCCAACTCATTAAACATTAAACATTAAAAAAAATTTAAAAAACATTAAAAAAATTAATAAATATTTAAAAAACATTAAACATTAAAAAACAGAAATAAACATTAAAAAAAAAAAAAAAGAACAATTGCTCTTGGGATGCTCCCTCGGGGAACCCAGCTGCCATGCTATAAGTAGCCGAAAACAAATGGAGACACCATGCGTGTTTTGGGTAACAGTCTCAGCTGGGCTCCCAGAAGACAGCCGGACTCAACCGCCAGCCATATTAGCCAGCCACTTTGGGGGTTCCAGCTACCTGTACCCCTCCACCGACTGTGGCTACAGTCAACCTCACATGGATTAGAAGAACCACCCAGCTGAGCCCAGTCAACCAACAAAATCGAGCGAGATCATGACCGCGTTTGGTCTTAGGCCACTAAGTTTGTGGGTGCTTTGGATAATGGAGAATTGTGACGATCCCCAGTCTAGATGAACTTATGCTCTTCTTGTAGCTCAGAGAATCCAATCTCTTTCCTCCATAGCACTTGCTGCACTGTATTGATCTGGCTGTATTTCATGGACGCAAGATGCAAAAAAATCTTCCAATCTGTTCCGCCATCTTGGTTCCTCCCTCCGCTCTTACTGCAATGTATAGCAGTGCACGTATTTGTGTTCCTTTGTGGTCTTTTCCCAGCACTAGTCCTCCATTTCCATGACAGCAGAGACTATGGCTTCTTGTTCATCAGTAAAGGGTCTTCAAGGTACCCAAACCCAAGAGCTGCTTAACTTCTCTGTTGGATGAAGGAAGAAAGTGTTGGGATTATATTCTGAGGGTGAAAGGATAAGAACTTTAAACAGGTGAGTGACGACGTTGTTTTACATGGAGGAAAAGTGATATCCTGAAAGCTAGCTTTTCATGAGGACGAAATACTTCTTAGCTTTCTTATGGTTTAAGAAACAGTAAAGACTTTGGGTTTTAGAAAGAGAAGGCTTCGACATCCAGGTGGCCGACCGACACACGAAAAAATGCTCAACATCACTCATCATCAGGGAAATACGAATCAAAACCACAACGAGATACCACCTTGCACCCATCAGAATGGCTCACATTCACAACTCAGGCCACAACAGATGTTGGCGGGGATGCGGAGAAAGAGGATCTCTTTGGCATTGTTGGTGGCGATGCAAGCTGGTACGGCCACTCTGGAGAACAGTATGGAGGTTCCTCAAAAAACTAAAAATAGAACTGCCCTATGGCCCCGTAATTACACCACTAGGCATTTATCCATGGGATACAGGTGTGCTGTTTCGAAGGGACATATGCACCCTCATGTTGATAGCGGCCCTATCGACAATAGCCAAAGGATGGAAAGAGCCCACATGTCCATCGATGGATGAATGGAGAAAGAAGATGTGGTCTATATATACAATGGAGTATTACTCGGCCATCAAAAAGAAGGAAATCTTGCCATCTGCAACCACGTGGATGGAACCGGAGGGGATTATGCTAAGTGAAATGAGTCAGTCAGAGACAAAAATCATATGACTTCACTCGTATGAGGACTTTAAGAGACAAAACAGATGAACATAAGGGAAGGGAAACAAAAAGAATATAAAAACAGGGAGGGGGACAAAACAGAACAGACTCATAAATATGGGGAACAAACTGAGGGTTACGGGAGGGGTGGTGGGAGGGGGGAGGGCCCAATGGGGGAGGGGCACTAAGGAATCTACTCCTGAAATCATTGTTGCACTAGAGGCTAACTAATTTGGATGTAAATTTTAAAAAATAAAAAAAAAAATTAAAAAAAAAAAAAAAAAAAAATGACTTAAAAAAAAAAAAAAAAAAAAAAAGAAGAGAAGGCTTTGGCCTTGAGCCTGGGAAAGAGACGATGAGACAGGCAAGAGAGACCAAAAGTTACTGAAAGGTAATGTTAAAGGTGGCTTCTTTAGGCAGTGACAAAACTAAATGAAGGGATTCTAATTTTTTGAGATGGGCTCTAGACAGACATTTAGGGAGACAGGAACCTGAGGGAGGAAGAAGACACAGAGAGAAGCTGGGTTCTGAGAACGTCCCCCAGGGACACGGGAGAGGCCGGGTCCCAAGGAAGAGTGGAGCGGACTTTTTACGGTAGAGTTGGAATGGTTAGGTCTGTGCAGGTGCTTCCTGTGGCTGCTGTGAGCAGGGACCACTAACTGGGCACCTTAAAACCGTAGAAATAGACTGTCTCACAGGTCTGGAGTCTGGACACCTGAAATAAAGGTGCTACCCCTAAAGCCTTCAGGGGAGGATCCTTCTTACTTCCCTCCCCCTCTCTATCTTTCTTTTCTTTTCTTTTCTTTTCTTTTCTTTTCTTTTCTTTTCTTTCCTTCCTTCTTCCCTTCCTCCTTCTCTCTCTTTCTTTCTTTCTTTCTTTCTTCCTTTTCTCCCTCCATTTTTCTTTTCTTTCTTTCTTTTCCTTCTTGCTTCCTTCCTTCCTTCCTTCCCTCTCTTTTCTTTTTTCCTTCCTTCCTTCCTTCCTTCCTTCCTTCCTTCCCTTTCTTTCTTTCCTAAAGAGAGAGAGTGGGAGAGAGAGAAAGACAGAGAGAATCTTCAGCAAGCTCCACACTCAGCACGGAGCCTGAGGCGGGGCTCGATCCCCCGACCCTGAGATCATGACCGGAGCTGACATCAACATTTGGACGCTCAACCCACTGAGCCACCCGGGTGCCCCAGCTGTGGTTCTTTCTTAATATCTCCAGTATGGTGTTCCGTTCCACGAGCACACCGTACTTGATGAATCCACATCACTGTTAACGGACACTTGGATTTTTTCCCTTGATTTCTTCTTCTTCATAGTGTCTAACTACCACTAAGCATAGTATTTAAACTTCTTCTTCTTCCACTAACTGAATACAGGGGAGCAGAGACTGTTTTGCACAAGATTCCCAGAATCTACAGAATGCCTGGAACACAGCAGGTGCTCCAAATATGTGTTGACTGCAGGAATGTTTACCTAACCTCCTCCTGGTTACTCAAGGTGCTCCTCCAATATTCCCTCCTCCTCCAAGCCCTCATCCACTTCTCCAGGCCGACTTTCAACAACAACAACAACAACAACAATAATAGTAATGCCCCTTGTTGAGACTCTGCAGCTTTGCAAGCCTCAGTCACCTGCCCAAGGTCACACGGTTGGGAAGGCAGGAGTCGAACGAGTGGTTGACTTCCGAGGCCAGGTTCTGACTGCCAACAACATAGTAACACCCCCTAGACTAGTCCTGTCCAGAAAGGTGTTCGGTTTGGCCCGCCAGGGTCTTGACATTAAAAACAAAAAGTGATTGCTAATATTAAAAAAAAAAAAAAATTGGAGATTTTCTTACAGGGCTGTGGCGCGAGCCCTCATCACCATATTAGAGATAGTTTGCAGGGAGCCGAGCCCGGGATGAGACTCTAGTTTGAGTCGCAAGTGTGTCTTCTTTCCAGTAGAACTTTCTGCCCCAACTTTTAAAGCGAAAGTGGACCTGAAGAATACTGCGTCCCTGGGTCCCTGGATCCTGTCCCTGACCCCGTGCTCTCCTCTTTCCCATGGCTTGTTGTCTGGGCTTTTACCTGAAGTGCTATTGCAAGTTAGAAAATCTAACCAAATTCTTCATGGGTCATTCACATCTTTTCCTTTTTTTTTTTTTTTTTTAATTTTAAATATTTATTTATTTTTGAGAGAGAGAGAGACAGAGAGAGAGAGAGACCGAGCATGAGCAGGGGGAGGCAAACTCTGAAGCAGGCTCCAGGCTCTGAGCTGTAAGCACAGAGCCCTATGCAGGGCTCGAACTCACGAACCATGAGATCATGACCTGAGCCGAGGTCAGACGCTCAACCCTGAGCCACCCAGGCGCCCCCATCTTGGCCTGGCGTCCTGTGAATGGACTGGACTGCTTGAGAGGAAAGACACATAAACGTGTCTCTGAAAAAAATAAATTTTGACCTAAAGAGTTTGTAAAATTCAAGTCATTATCTTCTGGATCATCTCCAGTCCCTGAGTTGGTGAAATAACATTTCAAAATGTCATTAAAAAAGAGAGAGAGAGAGAGAGAGAGAGAGAGGCCTGGGCACGCCGTGATGGATCTGAAGGGTTTGACACCTCTAATGCTTAGCTGGGAATTTATGAATCAAAAGCTTTAAAACTTAACCCAAGAAAGTTTTTTTAAGCACTACTATTTCCACCTAATTAAGGACTGTCCTACAAATATGATTTATTTGTAGCTATCACTCATGTAGAGACTAGAGCCATCCAAGGCTTTTTAAAAAAAAATTTCTAATGACTTTTATGCATTAGCTCAATCAAAGGGCTTTCTAAAAATATTATCTTTCCTCTTCTGGAAAAAGAAATTAATGCCTCCTTATCATATAAACTTTAGAAACTATAGAAAAATATAGTGAGGCTATAAAAATTACCCAGAATCTTACCCCTTGGCGATGATCGTTGTGGACCCTTGGAGGAGGATACCTTCCATTCTTTTCTATGCACACTTGTATATAAATGTATATATGTAGTCTAAGAATTAGTAAAAATATACATTATGATGCGTCTTGCTTTGTGTATTTCACATTGCTTTTGTGCTCTATTAAGCAGACTCATAGCTGTAAACATTGCTAGGACACGCAACTTTTTATGACTTTTGAGATGGTCTATCTTATGGATTTACCATAATTTGCTTGCCTTTTCCCTAGTTTTGGAACTTCTGTTTGCTCCCAATTTCTTGCTGTTACAAACAATGCTTTCATGAAAAACCTGGTACACAGTCTTCCCTTTGTTGATTATTTTGTTAGTCTAGGTATAAACAGAATTCGTCGGATGAATACACAATCAAAGTTTATGATCTTTATTTTTTTTTCAACATTTTTTATTTATTTTTGGGACAGAGAGAGACAGAGCATGAATGGGGGAGGGGCAGAGAGAGAGGGAGACACAGAATCGGAAACAGGCTCCAGGCTCTGAGCCATCAGCCCAGAGCCCGACGCGGGGCTCGAACCCACGGACCGCGAGATCGTGACCTGGCTGAAGTCGGACACTTAACCGACTGCGCCACCCAGGCGCCCCAAAGTTTATGATCTTTAGAAGGACTTCAACGAACTGCTCTCTTTCTCAGCGAGTCACATGGGGAAGGTGGTTCTTTCGTAGTATTGGGTGGAAAAATGGGGGTATGGAACTGTTAACTTCATTCGCCAGGCATTTGGAAGACATTAACATACGTGTCCTAGAAGGTACATCCCAGCGATTGCCTCTAGATACCCGTGCTAGGAGGAGGTACTCAAATGATTGCCTTCGAGCAGCGAACAGTTTTGTTGTTGTTATTGTTGATTTGCTTTTTGATTTACTTCTTCAGATGTTTAAACTTTTATACAGGGCTTCCTGTGGAGTGTTTCTGCCCCCCCCCCCCCAGGACACAGTTATGGACCACCACAGCACTCCGTGCTCATCTTGGTCCACGCACTAATTTGTCTTATTTTTCTTTTCGTTTCTTTTTGTATTTTTTTTAGTGTTTTTTTAGTTTATTTTTGAGAGAGAGACACAGAGCGTGAGCGGAGGAGGGGCAGAGAGAGAGAGAGAGGGAGACACAGAATCCGAAGCAGGCTTCAGGCTCCGAGCTGTCAGCACAGAGCCCGACGCGGGGCTTGAACCCACAAACCATGAGAGTATGACCTGAGCCGAAGTCGGACGCTTAACCGCTTAACTGAGTGAGCCACCCAGGTGCCCCTCTTGAGGACTTAAAAAAAAATTTTTTTTTAATGTTTATTTTTGAAAGAGAGAGAGAGAGCATGGGCAGGGGAAGAGCAGAGAGAGAGGGAGACACAGAATCCGAAGCAGGCTCCAGGCTCTGAGCTGTCAGCTCAGAGCCCGACGCGGGGTTCGAACTTACGAACCCTGAGATCGTGACCTGAGCCCAAGTCGGATGCTTAACCCACTGAGCCACCCAGGTGTCCCTCTTATTTTTCATTCTCCACTTACTTTTTTCTACCTTTTTTGAAATGCTTATTTCTTTAAGGAAAGTGATGCATGTCAATTAATTCTTCGAGATTCCTAACCCAAATGACATCCGCCTCCGCTGCCCGCCCTACTTCCTGCTCCTCAGAAGACACTCGGCTCCAACTCATTTCGTGGATTGTTTTAGACTTTATTCCCTTCAAAGTTTGCAGTTGCCAGATTCCTCTAAGATCCCATTTTATTAGTGGACGCACAATTAGTGCTGAAGTCTGAAAAGTTTCTGGACGTTAATCATGTCAAAAATAAAGGTTCAAGGTAAGTGAAAATGAGTTTTTCTCAGGCTGGGCGCACAACCAGGATTAGGTCAACCCGTGATTAAAGAGCATTTAATTCTATAGAGAAAAGTACTAAATTATATGCAGGTCCAATTACAATTACTTACAATTGTATATAAGGACTGAATTGTTTTAAAGCATATTGCCTTTTAAAATGTTTTAATTAATCAATTTCTTCAGAATATATTTATTGAAGACCATATTCAGACAGTGGGTAAGAGAATGGGGTGTGGCCTTTGACCTCATGCAGGTGACTTTTTTTCTTTCTTTAAGATTTTTTGTTTATTTTTGAGAGAGACAGAAAGAGAGACAGAGAGAGAGCACAGGTGAGAGAGAATCAGAGAGAAAGGGAGACAGAGAATCCCAAGCAAGCTCCGTGCTGCCAGTGCAGAGCCTGATGCGGGGCTTGAACTCACAAGTCGTGAGATCGTGACCTGAGCCAAAACCAAAAGTCAGAGACTTAACCGACTGAGCCACCCAGGCACCAAGTGGAGGTGACATTCTTACTGAGAGGTAATACGATTCTAGTATCAATTTCAACGTGTGGGAGGTCAGATCTCACAGGTTAAGGGTTGAGCCCCACGAGCTGCCCCCCATCCTCAACTTCGGATGCCAATCACAAGTCTAGGTTGTCACCTGAGCTTCTGACTAGCTATAGATTGGGGGTTCCAACCATCCTCTCCTTGGGTTTGATGAATTTACTGGGGTGGCTCACAGAACTCAGAGAAGTATTTCACTCGCTGGATGACCAGTTGGTGATAAAGGGGTAATAACTCAGAAACAACCAGATGGAAGAGATCCTCGGGGCGAGGTGTGGAGAGAGGGCACGGAGCATCCATGCTCTCTGGGCACACCATTCTGCCCCTTCATTACATACGCCCACTGGATGAAATCTTTGGCCACTGGTGATTCAACCTCCAGCCCCTTTCCTTTCTCAGGAAGTCCAAGTGACATGGAATATTCCAACCTTCAGACACATGGTTGGTATCCCCTGGAAACCAGCCACCCTCCTCAGGTGCTTTCCTGGAGTCCCCTCCTTGATATAACCAAAGACACCTTGGACACTCTCTTCACAGGAAATTCCAAGGGTTTCAGGGAGTCCCGTGGCGGAAATGGGGATGAAGGCCGAATACATATATTTCTTATGAATCGCAGTATCGCGGGAGGAGATGACCATTCAAGAGATAACCACAGGTAATTGCAAATCAATTTGCAATTACAAAATGTGGTAACTATTCATGGCTTTATACATAGAGGAGCATGATTTCATCTGAGGAAGTCAAGAGAGGATTGTGAGCTAATATCTGAACAAATAAACAGATGTGATGCGGGAAGGAATAAGAGGAGAGAAGGTCACAGATGCATAAACTATATGCAGAGGTCTTCATTTCCAAATAATTTTTGTACAACTCATGATACAAAGCTACCATGGCTTGGGGGCACCTGGGTGGCTCAGTCGGTTGAGCGTCCAACTCTTGATTTCGGCCCAGGTCATGATCTCACGGTGCGTGCGATCGAGCCCCGGGACCGTGCGATCGAGCCCCGCGACCAGCTCCGTGCTGGTGGTGCCTGCTTGGGATTGTCTCTCTCCCTCTTTCTCTGTCCCTCTCCCACTCATACTTGCTCTCTCTCTCTCTCTCCCTCAAAATAAATGAGTTTAAAAAAATTTTAATAATTAAAAAAATTTAAAAACAAAAGTTACCACTGCTTGAAGACTGTCCTTTTGTGTAGATGAGCGACCTTGGTTGGCAGTCCCAGAGATGAATCATTTTGGAACACTTTTCACGGTAGTGGCTATACTGTTATGGAACGTATTAAAAAATAAAATTCAACGGAGTACATTAGAAAGATCTTACTGGCTTTATTCGACGCTTCATGAATCAGGCAGCGTCCCATCTAGCAGACAGAAAGGAGCTCTGAGGAGCTTGTGCCACGCGAAAGAAGTTTCCAGGTAGACGACGGTGGGGACAAGAGAGCTATACCATCAAAAAAAGCAGGTTGGTCATTGCAAGGTCACTTTCTTTCAGGGAACGCCAGGGGTCGATCAGGCAGGTGACCCAGTTGTGCTGATCATGTGGTACCTGCCTGGTTCGAGAGTCTATTTCTGAGACCGCTGAAACTGTAGTTACGTCTCAATTTGGTGATGTGGGGCTTAACAAAAGCAATTCCATTTTGGCCTTGCTGTCTTGTTTTCATTGCCTGCACGTTGCACACGGCATTGTTTCCTACCCAAAGTTCGCTTTATGAGCTATATACTTTTATTCCTATGCCTATGTTACGTTATTGGGTTTTTGGTTTTGTTTTTTATAATTTACTGTCGAGTTGGCTAACATACAGTGTATACAGTGTGCTCTTGGCTTCAGATGTAGATTCCCGTGATTCATCGTGATACAACACCCAGTGCTCATCCCGACAGGCGCCCTCCTCAATGCCCAGCACCCATTCTCCCCTCTCCCCCGCCCGCCCCATCAACCCTCAGTTTGTTCTCTGTATTTAAGAGTCTCTTATGGTTTGCCTCCCTCCCTCTCTGTTTGTAGCTGTTTTTTCCCCCTTCCCCCATGGTCTTCTGTTAAGTTTCTCCAGTTCCACATACGAGTGAAAACGTGTGATACCTGTCTTTCTCTGACTTATTTCACTTAGCATGACACCCTCCAGTTCCATCCATGTTGCTGCAAAGGTTATGATGCCTGTTTTAGAGACGAGGAAATGGTGGCTTGGAGGGTTGAAGCAACCTATCCAGAGAACCCTGCCTCATAGATGGAGCAGCCAAGACTTGAACGCGCTCATCTGATTCTAGAACCCGCGGCCATTACTATGCTGTCCTGACTCCCGTGCTTAACTGACTGAGCCACACCCAGGCACCCCGATAAATAAACTTTTTTTTAAAAAAAATGATTGCTTCAATTTCCACCTTTCTGTGCCTGTGTTCCACAAGGTGGCAAATTGGTTAACTGAGACTGTATATTACTGACCTTTCCCCCGACTCCATTGTATTTTGAAAATAATGTGTATTTATGCAACCAACAAATGACATGATTTACCTCTAGGAACATAATGTTGTTTATAAAAATAACAGTGTATTTAGTCTTCCCAATTAACCTTGATTACTTCCTTTTCTGCCTCAGGGACAAAGCAGTGAGAGAAAGTACCTTTTTCCGCACCTTGTCGGAAGCCTGTTCCAGTCCCGAACCGGTTCTTGGGTTCTTCGCCAGGAGGTGGGCGTTCCCATCTGACCTTTGCCCTCGAAAGGCGAATAATCTGGGACTTTGGAAGAGCCACAAGAGTTAAAGTGTTTTCCGTACTTTAGCTTTGTCTGAGAAAGAGAGAATTTCCCCGAGGGTACATTTATAAATATATAGATATATACTGTTTTTAGAGTTGTAGGCTTTTTCCAGAATGTCTATTTCCAAACGTGTTTCAGCAGAAGGTAGAAAGAAACGGAAAAGTTGCTACGTACTTGTAAACAAACAGTAAAAACCACTTACTTTCTCCCCATCCCGATCGATCCTTTTCACATATATATGTGAGATACGTACAGACGTCCGTAAAATGGTCATCATGCCTTCAAAATTGCTCTAGAAAAATTTCCTTTTTACTCGATGAAATATCACGCTATGTCAATAGGAACATTTCTTTCAAGAGAACCATTTCTTCTATTTCAAATTTATTTATTTGTTTGTTTGTTTGTTTGTTTGTTTGTTTAGAGCGCGCGAGAGAGAAAGTGCACGTGAGCCTGGTAGGGGCAGAGAGAGAGAGAGAGAATCTCAAGTCCCGTGTCGGGCTCTGCTCACAGCGTGGAGCCTGCTTGGGATTCTCTGTCTCCCTCTCTCTCTGCCCTACTCCCTCTTGTTCTCTCCCTCCCTCTCTCTCTCTCTTTCAAAAATAAATATATACACATTTTGATAAAGTCGTTTGATGAACATGACTCAAAATAAAGGCAAAGAGAGAATTCAGTGACATCAAAGATGCCAACAGGTTTGCCAGAAAGAATAGCGTTCGAAGTCCGTTGGCTCTAGTCTCCCTGCTTTCGCTCCGTCCTAAGGACAGCCCTGCCATTGAGATGGGCATCGTTTGCAACAGGTGGTTACCCTGGGCTGCCTTTGGATGGAGCTGACATTTACCTCTGTAGCCTTGTTCTGTTCTTCCATTCCCGAGAATTGCTTCCGATGCACGTAGGCTCATTGGTTTGTTGCTTTGTTGATTCTCGACGTGGGCTGTTGTACAGTTTTCTGGCCACCCGATCTCCTTCAGATGACCTTACACGGCTACTATCTGACCTGTGAAGCACTCATTATCACCCAGCTCTTTTCATTTAGCAAACATAAATGGGCCAAGCCAAAAAAAAAAAAAATCGACGTTACGGTTACTTGCTATTTTAATCAGGACCCGAGTTACAAGCGACAGAAGCCGGACGAGGCTCAGCTTAGGGAAAAGCGAGAACGTTTGTTTACTGGCTCGAGGATGAAAAGCAGAGGAGTGATGGAGTTGCAGCTGGACAGATAGCCAACTGGAATCAGGATACTAAGGCCATCCAGCTCCGGTTTTTCAGTGTATTATGGAACTCCGTTGGCTTCAGGGCCTTCCCACTGTTGACCAGGGAATAAGAGTGAGTGTGTGTGTGTGTGTGTGTGTGTGTATCAGCAGGGAGGAGATGGTCTGTAGATATGACTCCGCAAAGTTCCAGACGCAAGACCTTCGTGACATGAGCAGACATCCACGGGATCTTCCCTGCCCCTTCCCATGGAAATAAAAACTCTTGCCAAGAATTCAACGCATCCAGCTTGGGTCACGTGCCCCCAAGAAAGGCGAGCGATATATCCGTTAGCAACACATGGTTGAGTGGAACATTATCCAGTAGAATTTGGTTTCTTTCCTGTGCACGCAAAATAGTATATATTCACCATGCGTGCCTCTCGTTGAGAAGTAGTGGGATGGGACATCGTTTAATACCTTTATCGGCTGTTTCTAGTTTGTCTCTTGTGACTTTTCGAGTCGGATGTTTCGTTCCTTATGAAAAGCCCTGTAGCCGTCATTCTATTGTCTGTCCCTGTGAATTTGGCGACTCTAGGAACCTCATCCAGTCTTTGTCCTTTGGTGACTGGTTTATTCCAGCTAGCATGGTGTCTTTAAAATTCATCCATGTTGTCAGGAAGTCCTTCCCTTTTTTTTTTTTTTTTTAATGTTTATTCATTTTTGAGAGAGATGGTGTGAGTGGGGGAAAAGCAGGGGGAGGGTGGAGAGAGGATCCAAAGCGGGCTCCACACTGACATCAGCAAGCCCAGTGCGGGGCTCGAACTCACCAACCGTGAGATCATGACCTGAGCCGAAGTTGGACACTCAACTGGGGGAGCCACCCAGGTGCCCCAGAAACACCTTCCTTTTTATGGCAGACTAATATTCCGCTGCGACACGGCATATTTTGTGTATCCATTCACCTGTCCACGGACGCTCAGGCTGCTTCCACTTTCTCCCTGTTGCGCATTAAGCCGCCGTGAACACGGGCGCGCAAACATCTGCTTGCGTCCCTGCTTTCCATCCTTTTTGGCTTCCAATTCTCTCCTCCTCCCCAGGAGAAGCTCACAGGCATAGGAGTCCCCCTCCCGATTGACAAGCGAGAGGTGGATGTGGCTCATGCGAGGGGGTGGACAACTCTCTGGGGCTTATGGGGGTGTTTCGCGCCCTGCACGTAGGACCCTCTAATGACTCTCCAGAGTGCGCGTTGCTCCGATCTGCAGGACGGTTATGGGAACTCCGGGCTGAATGTTTTGCCTGACCTCTGCCGCCTCTCCCTTAAATGGTCGTAAAAGTGGGGGGAGTGTGTGTGTGAGGGATTATTGTTACCTTAATTATTTTTGAGTCTTGAGAAATTAATCAGTGTCCCAGTGATTGCTTACATTAGGCCGTGCAAGGGCCGATCCCAGGGCAGCCAGTTCCTCCAGCTGGTCACAGATGTTGAAAGGGGCCATCAGGAAAATCCAGCAGGCTCGTGAAGAGTGGAGCTGAGGATATTTTCCTAATGATGTGTAACTAGTCAGAGAGGGACGGCTTGGTTTCTACCCCAAATTTAATTCAATCCATGAGGCTGTAACACTCGGAGCGGAGGGCGCTGGAAGATACACCCTGGTTACAGGACCCCTTTGGAAATGGTGACTTTCTTCCTGGATAGATACTTCCCTCTCCCTCACCTGAAAAGTACGTGACCACGCTACGAAGGCCTGGGTTTTGCAGGGTCCGTTGTCTGTAGGAATGGGAATAACGTGCAAACAGCATCGGATTGTTTTATGGCAATGGGATGCAAGTTTGTCCTTGAATTTGTGCCTTACCTGTTCCTCTCACGGGCTTGTTTATACTGATAATTTCACGTGCAATGAGGAGACGGCTTGCTCCAGGGGCGCCTGGATGGCTCCGTCGGTTAATCATCTGACCTCGACTCAGGTTGTTTATCTCGCGGTTTGTGAGTTCGGGGCCCCGCATTGGGCTCTGCGCTGACAGTGCGGAGCCTGCTTGGGATTCTGTGTCTCCCTCTCTTTCTGTCCCTGTCCCACTCTCTCTCTTTCAAAACGAATGAGTAAACTTTAAAGAAAAGAAAAGAAGAGAAAAGAAAAGAAAAGAAAAGGGCCTGCTGCAAACTGTTAATCCCAAACTAGCCACATTGAGAATGTATTCACTTGTCTATCCACTCAACAAATACTCGTTGAAAAACTATGAAGCAAGTATCTCAGTTGGGCTCGCTCTGAAACAGAGCCTGAGGCAAGGATTGAGTACCAGCGGTTTATCCGACAAATAAGCAGGAGTGGCGGGGGGGGGGAGCGGTGAGAAATGGGGTGCGGCAGGGGTGAGGAGAACCTATGTAGGGCATGTTAATGAGTGGGGTTCAGTCATGCTGCAGACACCCGAGAATTCAGGTGGGGCATCTCAGAATTGCCCATCTACGGGATGGGGTGGGGAGTATTTATTCCTATCTCTTAATGGTTGAGAGTTACCACTGGGGGTGTGAATCTGCGTACCTCTAGCAAACTCTGGAAAAAGCAGGTACTGGACGTGGGGGGCAGTCAGCTTGCAGAAACCTGTACACGCAAAGGTGGACCCGGGTGATATGAAGCCAGCCATTGACAGTGTCTGTCCTACCCTCTTGGACTAGCGTTAGGGATACAGTAACGCACCGATCGATACCTCTCTGCTCTCATTTATGAAGCAAGACAGAGTTTAAGGCCACACGCACACACTGACTGTAATTGTGATAAATTCCTGCAGGAGAAAGCCATGGTAAGTGCGTAATGGGGGGGGGACCTAACCTCCCCTAGGGATTAAGGTTGCTTCAAATTCTCGGGGCGCCTGGGTGGCTCAGTCAGTTAAGTGTCCGACTCTTGATTTCAGCTTAGGTCGTGAGCTCGTGGTCCTGAGACAGAGCCGTGTGTCGGGCTCCCCGCTGAGCACGGAGCCTGCTTGGGATTCTCTCCCTCCCTCCCTCTCTCTCTGCCCCTCCCCGGTTCACTCTCTCTCTCTCTCTCAAAATAAATGAATAAACATTTTAAATTTAGTTATTTATTGGAGAGGGGGGTGGAAGAGGGGAGCAGGGATGTGGGGCTCGAACTCACGAACCACGAGTTCACGATCCAACCCAAAGTCAGATGCTTAACTGACTGAGCCACACCCAGGCACCCCAATACATAAACTTTTTTTTTTAAAAAGATTGCTTCAATTTCCAAATAAATGGAGTCTTAGTACGATTTTATTGACTACTTATTTACATACTGTAAGAAAAGCTTA
The DNA here is from genome assembly GCF_014898765.1 of Herpailurus yagouaroundi. Classification (NCBI taxonomy): domain Eukaryota; kingdom Metazoa; phylum Chordata; class Mammalia; order Carnivora; family Felidae; genus Herpailurus; species Herpailurus yagouaroundi. Next base: position 4,723,033 of record NW_024412439.1, on the reverse strand, counting down.
AAATTTGGTGTTGTGAGCTAATGCTTACCAGGTGGTAAACTAATTCTGAAGATAAACTAATTCTGAAACATTTTGGAGGTTCTGACAGCCTCATCATGGTGAGATTGCTCTGATTAGATTGGCTGAGCGGTTATAATGGAATGGTTTACACCATTTTAAAAACTAATATTTATTTTTAAGTATATTTTTTAAAGTTTATTTATTCATTTTTGAGAGAGAGAGAGAGGGAGAGAGAGAGAGACAGAGAGAGAATGAGCAGGGGAGGGGCAGAGAGAGAGGGAGACAGAGAATCCCAAGCAGGTTCCTCACCGTCAGCTCAGAGTCCGGCGTGGGACTTGAACTCACGAACTGTGAGCTGGTGACCTGAGCTGAAATCAAGAGTTGGATGCTTAACGGACTGAGGCACCCAGGAGCCCCTATTTTTAAATACACTTTAAAATGGGTGGACACTTTTAAAAATATTGATTTTCTTTTTGTTTTTTTTTAATGTTTATTATTTTTAAGAGAGAGAGACAGAGAGAGGCAGAAAGAGAGAGAGCACAGGCAGAGGAAGGGCAGAGAGAAAGGGGGAGGCACAGAATCCGAAGCAGGCTCCAGACTCCGAACCGTCAGCACAGACCTCGATGCGGGGCTTGAACCCACGAACCGTGGGATCATGACCTGAGCCCAAGTCGGACGCTTAACCGACTGAGCCACCCAGGTGCCCCCAAAATATTGATTTTCTAATTATAAGAATGATATAGGTTTCCTAGAGAAAATAAGGAAATAGAAATATATAATACAGTACATGTACATAATAATTATAATATATGGTGTATATAATAAATAATTGAAAAATGTACTATTTAAGGGTAATTTCCTTCCACTTTTCTTATTCATATGTACTCGGCAAATGTTTAACAACTATCAATTTAACATGCATTTCCTCTTCTCCTTGGATGATCCCAGTGCAAACAGTGAGTTATAAAACTACGGAGGTGTGGATTCGAATCACATACCACGTGAGCGCATGAGTTCTAGCCAACCCGTCAGCAAGTACGCTCATTTTATGAGAAAAGTTCCCTTCTTTGGTGGTAGATGTAAATTTACGCACAAATATTTGGGCCTCCTCTCCCTTGTGAATGTCGTAGTAGTATCATCCGAGAACGTCAAGATCATATGTGTGTGTGTGTGTATTTCTTTCACTGTTGTTGTTTTTGTTTTCTTGAAATTTTAGTTAACATCCCGTGCCATATTGGCTTCAGGAGTAGAATTCCGTGATTCGTCACTTACATACAACACCCGGTGCTCCTCCCAAGAAGTGCCCTCCTCAGTACCGTCACTCATCTGCCCATCCCCCACCCGTCTCCCTCCATCAACCCTTGCTTTTGCTCTCGAGCATTAAGAGTCTCTTGTGGTTTGTTTCCCTCTCTCCTCTTTCTGCCCCCCATATGCCCATCTGTTTTGTTTCTTAAATTCCACATATGAGTGAAATCATACGGTGTTTGTCCTTCTCAGACTGACTTATTTCGCGTAGCATAATACATTCTAGCTCCATCCACGTTGTTGCAAATGGCAAGATCTCATTCTTTTTATGGCTGAGTAATATTCCATTGTGTATAGATATAACCTCCGTACTATTCTCGAGCGGCTGCACCAGTTTGCGTTCCCACCAGCAGTGCAAAAGAGATCCTCTCTCTCTGCATCCTCGCCGACATCTGTTGTTGCCTGAGTTCTTAATGTGAGCCATTTGGACAGGTGTGAGGTGGTATCTCATCGTGGTTTTGATTTGTATTTCCCCGATGATGAGCGGTGTTGAGCATCTTTCAATGTGTCTGTCGCCCATCTGGATGTCTTCTTTGGAGAAATGCCTGTTCATGACTTCTGCCCATTTCTTAACTGGGTTGTTCGGTTTGGGGGTGTTGAGTTTGAGAAGTTCTTTATAGATGTTGGACACTAACTCTTTATCAGATATGTCATTTGTAAATGTCTTCCCCCATTCCGCCATTGCCTTTTAATTTTGTGCATTGTCTCTTTAGCCGTGCAGAAGTTTTTTTTTATCTTGATGAAGATAGTTCATGTTTGTTTTTGTTTTCCTTGCCTTGGACAACATTGTCTAGTAAGAAGTTGCTCCGGCCGAGGGCAAAGAGGTTGCTGCCTATTTTCTCCTCGAGGATTTTGATGGTTTCCTGTCTCACATTCAGGTCCCTCATCCATTTTGGGTTTATTTTTGTGTCTGGTGTAAGAAAGGGGTCCAGAGTCATGCTTCTGCATGTCGCTGTCCAGTTTTCCCGGCACCCCTTGCTGAAGAGACTGTCTTTATTCCATTGGATATTCCTTCCTGCTTTGTCAAAGATGAGTTTGAGTTGACCGTATAGTTGTGGGTCCATTTCTGGGTTTTCTGTTCGGTTCCATTGGTCTATGTGTCTGTTTTTGTGCCAGTACCACACTATCTTGATGACTACAGCTTTGTAATATAGCTTGAAATCCAAAACTGTGATGCCTCCAGTTTTGTCTTTCTTTTTCAGGATTGCTTTGGCTATTTGGGGTCTTTTGTGGTTCCATACACATTTTATGATCGTTTTTTCTAGCTCTGCAAAAAATGCTGGTGGTGTTTTGATAGGAATGTGTACATATTTCTTATATATGTGGTTGAAATTACACCAAATGTGAGCTTTACATTCTATTTTAGTCAACATTATGCTTTGGGCATTGCAATTTGTTTTCATTATGATCATTTGATGGCTGAATGGTATTTTGTAGCATGAGTATATCATAATTTGCTTTTCTATTAGTAGGATATAAATTGCTTCCAGGTTTGTGTGGCTATAGTCAATACTGCAGTGGATGCCTTGGGCACTAACCTGGGTCTGAATTTTTGAAAATTTCCTGGCATAGATTTTTAAAATTTCAATTTCTGAGTTAAAAAAAAAAAAAAGAAAAAAATTTTAATTTTAATGTTTGTTTTTAAAAGAGAGAGAGAGAGAGAGAGCAGGGGAGGGGCAGAAAGAGAGGGAGACACAGTATCCGAAGCAGGCTCCAGGCTCTGAGCTATCAGCCCAGAGCCTGATGCAGGGCTCGAACCCACGGACTGCGAGATCATGACCTGAGCCGAAGTCGGACACTTAACCGACTGAGCCACCCAGGCGCCCCAAAATGAATATTTCTCAGGCTTTTAATAAATGTTGTTAAATTACTCTCCAGAAAAGTGGAAGTGTGCATGTAAATTTTTTAAAACATTACTCAAATTTTTAAAGTGGTAGAATTATAGTGATGAATCAGTTTTGCCAAAATAATCGATCTGGTTATGTATTCAGAGTTTTTAGATGCTTTTGGTTTCATTATAAAAGCCATAGAAAATTGTTAAATGATATTGGGAAAAGAGGGAATGAAAAACATCATCTCTAGCTCTAACTTGCCAGATATAACACCAAAGTTCTTTTTTATACAAATGTAACTAAAACATATTACAATTTAATTTTTTTTAAAAAAGTAGGCTCCACGCCTGATGCGGAGCCCAATGTGAGGCTTGAACTCATGACCCTGAGATCAAGACCTGAGCTGAGATGGAGAGACAGATGCTTAACCCACGGAGCCCCCCAGGCGCCCCTCTTTGATTAGTATTTTTTTTTTTCAACGTTTATTTATTTTTGGGACAGAGAGAGACAGAGCATGAACGGGGGAGGGGCAGAGAGAGAGGGAGACACAGAATCGGAAACAGGCTCCAGGCTCTGAGCCATCAGCCCGGAGCCCGACGCGGGGCTCGAACTCACGGACCGCGAGATCGTGACCTGGCTGAAGTCGGACGCTTAACCGACTGCGCCACCCAGGCGCCCCTGATTAGTATTTTTAAACTGGGAATTTTGAGATGGTTTCTGAATGACCTGTTCATATCCTCACCAAAAGAACTGTTTAAAAATTTTTTAAAAATGTTTATTTTTGAGAGAGAGAGAGAGACAGAGCACAAGTCAGGAAGGGGCAGGAAGAGACAGAGGCACAGAATCCGAAGCAGGCTCCAGGCTCCGAGCTGTCAGCACAGAGTCTGACGTGGGGCTCGAACTCACGCCCCGTGAGATCATGACCTGAGCCAAAGTCAGATGCTTGACCTACCGGGCAACTCGGGCATCCCTCACCGAGATAAATTTTGAAGACCTGATTTACCAGCCAGAGCACGGGACGTGGATGCCTTAGGGAGGAATTGGTTGTGTTTTCTAAAAGAAGTTTCCAGAATATTTTAAAGGCTCCAGCTGAGATGAGCCTGACGCGAGAACGTGTGTTTGTGCAACGACAGCTCCCTTTCATGAGGTCAAGGCTGCCTTGAGCTTCCATGCCTGGTTTTTCAGGTAGTGGGTTTCTCCTCCTCTCAGATCAGGAGGGAAGGCCAGGAGGCCTTGAACTCGTGGGCTCTTGTATTTATTTACCAGTTCTATCAGGTTGACCATTGGAACCAATGAGTCGATTAGGGGTAATGGTTGACCAATGCAAGTTAAACAAGTGACCTGCTCTAAAAAAGAAGAAAAAAAAAAGCGCCACCTTTTCCCCCCTCTCGAACCGCTCCATTGACCGGGTGCAATGCTCTCCCTCCTTCCGTTTTCATTCTGTGTTTGTGCGGTGTTGAC
>NW_024412439.1:4633670-4718425 GCF_014898765.1 Herpailurus yagouaroundi | reverse complement strand
GGGGGGGGGGGCAGGTGTTGACCCAGCCCAGCTGCACTGTCTCCTCTCTCACCCTGGTGAGAACTGGCCCTCTGGAATTCTTCCTGGAGACCCAGTAGTTGCTGAAAACTGAAAGCAGCTGGGAGGTAGCGGAGGGGGGGCAGTGGGAACGCAGAAGGGCAGACCTGCCTCGAGGCAGAGCCCTGCTTTCTTGTTCTTGTCTGTTCCGGGAACCTTTTGACTCCCCCCAGAGAGAAGGCGCAGGTGCGGTTCCCGGAACAGTGTCCTTAGTCCGGGAGAGGCTGCTGATCCGTGTCGGACCAAAGCCAAGAGGAGGCAGCAAAAGAAAAAACAAAAAAAAAAAAAAGTCAGTGGGAGACTCAATTTTGTTTTTTAAGTTTATTTCAAGAGAGGGAGCGTGTGCGTGAGCAGGGGAGGGACAGAGAGAGAGAGAGGGAGGGAGGGAGGGAGAGAATCCCAAGCAGGCTCCACACGGTCAGCACAGACCCCGATGTGGGGCTGGGACTCGCCAACCCGTGAGATGGTGACCTGAGCGGAAATCAAGAGACCGTCCCTGAACCGTCTGGGCCACCCAGGTGCCCCTGACGACTCAGCTTTTGACATGCGCTTCTTTAAAGTAGGTCCTAGCCTGGGTTTCCCGGAAGTGGTGCCGGAGACAAGGATCTTTGTGCCAGAAGTTTATTTGGGAGGTGATCGTAGGAGACGGCGGGAGGGAAGTGGGCAGCTGAGATGTGGAAGGAAACCGGGAAGGTCTGCGTTCTTGAGCAGGTCACCGGGGTGGGCACCTGGGCCCAGCAGCTCTGGGGAACTTGGAGGAGAGCGTGGGCACACTCCAGAGTCCTCCCCTCTGAGAAGAGTGAGGGCTCAGTCATTTATCCATCAACTCCCCCCGCCAGTCATTGGTTGAGGATTTTTCCAGGAGGCAGTATGTCCCCAGCTTGTCCTCACTCTGGCCAAGTGGGCTCCCAGTGGCCGGACAGAAGCCGAAGGGGAGGAGTCAGGGTGTGACAGTGGGAACCTTGGTGGATGCTAAGGGAGCAGGGCAGAGCTCCGGGATCGCGTGCTCCAAAAGGGGTGTGGCCTGAGATCAGTAATTAAGAACATTCCACATTCCACTCAAGGAGGCCTGCGGGAGGGGAGCCCTGGGGGGGCTCCGTCGGTTAAGCCTCTGACTCTTGGTTTCAGCTCAGTTCATGACCTCATGGCTCATGATCTCATGGTTCCCGAGATCGAGTCCCGCCCGCACCCCCCCCAAAACAAACAAAGAAGTAAAATTTCAAAGCAGCGTGCACGATCCAGCCAGGAAAGTCCTCCTTACTTACTCCCGTCCCCAGCGATCATTCCATCCATTTCACTGATCAAAAGAGGCCAGAATGTTCTCGCTCCTCAGCCTCGCCTCCGGCGCTTTCCACGTATTTCGGTAGCTCTTTGCTGGAAACCTCAGGGGCGTGTTTTACATCATGAGGTTTGCTTGTTGTAGTGGTTGCTGTTTTGGGGATCAGTCACCCCTCTGTCCAAATCCAGGGTCCTAATGCACCATGACACGAACGACCATGTCCAAGGCCAGCCAAAATCTGGAGCAAACCTTTGAGGGGAAGAACTCCGTGGACAGCCACGGAGCCGCCTGTGTCCTGTTTGCCAAGTTCACGCTTTGTGAGATAGCAGCCTTCTGACACTTTTGATTGATGTTTCGCGTAATCATCTATTATCTTAATTTGTAACATTTCTTTGAAACTCACCCGAGGGCACGTGCTTTCAGAAACTCAGTTGTGCCCAGTTCGCTATTTAACAACGCTTCTGGCAAATGGTTATGATGAGGGTAGGGTCTGTGTGTTTAATAGGCGGGAGGACACAGAAGGCTTTTTTTCAACAGGCGTCTTGGGGAGGGGACCCCAGGGGTGAGAGAAGCTTCCAGAAGACTCCCTACGGGGTGTAACGTATTGATGAGCACGGAAGCCTGTAAGCTCTGGCTTCTCACTCAAGGAGGTATACTTCCAACGGGGACTGGAGGGGGGCAGCGTCATTCCAGGAGTGTTTATTGAGCATTTACCATGTGCTGACCCAGTGATTCCTTTGGTCCCAACGCTTTACACGCTTGAAAATGACGAAAGACCACAAAATGCTTTTACATGTGTGGGTTTTGGGGCGCCTGGGTGGCTCAGTCGGTTAAAGCGTCCGACTTCAACCAGGTCACGATCTCGCGGTCCGTGAGTTTGAGCCCCGCGTCAGGCTCTGGGCTGATGGCTCAGAGCCTGGAGCCTGTTTCTGATTCTGTGTCTCCCTCTCTCTCTGCCCCTGCCCCATTCATGCTCTGTCTCTCTCTGTCTCAAAAATAAATAAAACGTTAAAAAAAAAAATTAAAAAAAAATACATGTGTGGGTTTCATCTATGGATATTTGTCCCATTCGAAATTACAAGAGAAAATATTAAAATGTTGCCATCCGTTCATCCAAAAGAGAGCCCTAATAAGACCATCACACCAGCATATTTTTATGGAAAAATCACTACGTTTTTCCAAAACCAAAGAATATATATAGCAGGAAGAGTGGCATTGCTTTATATTTTCGCAAATCTCTTTTAGGTCTGGTTTGACAGAAGATGGCTGGATTTCCATATCTGCTTCTGCATTCAATTTATTGTGATATGTCGTTTTGCTTGAAGTAGATAAAGGAAGTCTGGCCTCACACAGATACACGGTTGGAAAAAGGAGGCACGTTTGAATAGTCTTTTAGGGAATTGTGGATGTTTTTCTTCGAGGCGATACCCAAATTCGACAAGTCTTTCCTTTCTCCCTTCTTCCCTCCCTCCCTCCCTCCCTCCCTCCCTCCCTTCCTTCCTTTTGGATCACGTTTATCATTTTAATGTACAATTCACACTGTTGTGCAATCATCACCGCCATTCACCTTCAGGACTCTTTTCATCTTGCAACACTGAAACTGTCCGCATTGAACACTAACCCTCATTCCCCTGCCCCGCAGCCTGAGGCCTCCACCCTTCTACTTTCTGTCTCCAGGGATTTGCCTGCGGTAGGTACCTCCTAGGAGTGGGATCGCACCGTGTTTGTCCTTTTATGACAGGCTTCTTTCGCTTAGCACAGTGTCCTCAAGGTTCATCCATGTCGGAGCACGTGTCCGAATGGCCTTTCCTTTTTGGCTGAATATGGCCATCTTCCACCGTATCCTACACTTTTAAAATATACATTTATTCATTTTTGAGAGAGAGAGAGTGTGGGGGGGGGGAGAGGCAGAAAGAGAGAGGGGGACAGAGGATCCCAAGTGGGCCCTGTACTGACAGCACAGAGTCCGATGCGGGGCTGCAACTCACAAATGCCAAGATCGTGACCTGAGCGGGAGTCAGATGCTCAACGGACTGAGCCACCCGGGTGCCCCCCCACCCCCCATTTTATTTCTTCATTCATCAATCAATGGACACTTTGGTTGCTTCTCCCACTGTGACTAATGCTGCCATCAACATGGGTGTGCAAACGTGTGTTTGAGTCCCTGCCTTCGTTCTTTGGGCCATCTACCCAGAAGCAAAATTGCTGTATTGCGTGGTTATTACATTCGTAGTGTTTTTCGGGAACAGCCATATTGTTAAGTGGTAGTTTCTTAAAAGTTAGTTACAACGTGGAATCTGGAACCACATCAATGAACCTTTTGTGATCTGTTCCATTAAAATTTATTAGTCTGTTTTGCACTTTTTTTTTAATGTTTATTTACTTTTTGAGAGAGAGAGAGAGAGAGAGAGAGAGACAGAGGCAGAGCGCGAGCAGGGGAAGGGCAGAGAGAGAGGGTGACACAGAATCAGAAGCAGGTTCCAGGCTCTGAGCTGTCAGCACGGAACCCGACGTGGGGCTCGAACCCATGAAGCGCGAGATCACGACCTGAGCTGATATCGGACATGCAAACCGACTGAGCCACCCAGGTGCCCCAATGCATGCTTTTTGGATGGGTCTCTAGCCCATGCATGATTGTGAAAACAGCATGCATGGGTCATTTGGAAGATATCGGCACCGTGAGTTTTGCAAATCTCCAACACAATGATCCACTTTCACTGCAATATAAAACCATCACATTCATTGATATCACTGCAGGTATTAAAGTCTTTAAAGTATTCCAAAGCTGTTCAAAGTTCATGGTGATAGGTATACATTTTCTAAAATTCTAATTTTCCCTTGAAAGCTTTGTGTTTTATCAAGGGTAGCCAACACCGTCCAATTGTTTTCCTTGAAGGACTCCCTTTTGTTCCTTTTCCAGAACGTGACTGTCAAATATCCAGTGAGAATCACCAGAGCTTGTCATTTTTCAGGTAATAATGATATTCCAGAGAGGGAAATGCTCTAGTTCAGTGTGTAACTCAAGCAACTGCCCCAGCACCGTTCTGTCAGACGAGCTGTCGTCCTTTGCTACGCAACGTTGCTGGTGGGAGAGTCCACCTTGTGCGAATGGAGGTCTCCGCTCTTGGATTCCCCACGGAAGATTTACGTGAGGATCCACGCTCCTAAAGATTCGGCCTGAAGGAAAGTAGCAAGCACAAAGCACAAAGCACAGTACACCCTCAAGAAGGGAGACGAGGCAGGAACAGGGCTGGCACACAAGGGTTAACAGTGTCTTTTCTTTTTATGTTTGCAGAAGTTACGGGTCATAGCTGAGTGGGAGCAACTCCCACTGAAGTTGCTTCCAATCATCTCAGGGGCCCCTCCTAGAGAGGGGGAGGGGGAGTTTGGGGCCCTCAAAGATTCTTGCCGGAACTGTCATGGCTGTCTTCCCTCATGGCTGGGGTGGGGGTGGGGGTTGAAATCACAATGTAAATATTATAAGTTACCTGGGGCAGAGGTTGAAGAGGAGACTGTAACTCCTGGTCCATCACCCCGGGGCCGTTGGAAGCCAAAAGGCCAGGATGTTGAAAGTCCCAAAGTCAGGAGGTTGTGCCCTCGGCCATCTTTTAAAAAAATTTTTTTAATGTTTATTTATTATTTTTGAGAGAGAGAGGGCGGGCGGGGCAGGGGCAGAGAGAGAGGGAGACACACAATGGGAAGCAGGCTCCAGGCTCTGAGCCATCAGCACAGAGCCCGACGTGGGGCTCAAACTCACCAACCGTGAGATCATGACCAGAACTGGAGGCAGACGATTAACCGACTGAACCACCCAGGCGCCCCATGCCCTCAGGCTTCTAATGTGTCTCCTATTTATTACCGCCTTTGCCTCCAGCCCGTGACCAACGAACTGCCTCCTCTCTCAACAACGGAGGTGTTTTGTGCATACTTTCCATTTCGTTATACAGAATGTTAAAAACACAGGTATTCAAGGATCCATCAGGACTGAATGAAGTTCATCAATGTTCCTTTGTCATCAGGGACACTCTGTTCTTTGTCCGGATGTTGGCAGGGAAAAAGAGCTTGCCTGCTAGTCTGCTTGGTAACTGTCTCTGCTCGTGCTAAGGCTACAGCAGGTCCCTTACAACCCCCCGCTTTGGCGTCATCAGTGCAAAGATCACCGCAAGTAAGGGCTTCGTAGTCTTTTAGAGGATCATGTGTGACACAGAACTTTCCGTTAGGTTCAAGCGTGCCACGAAGTGATTCCACAACCCTCTACCTACAGCAGCTACTGCAGCACCATTGACTATGTTCCCTGTGCACCTTCTGTCCCCATGACTTCCTCATTCCATAACTGGAAGCCTGTATTGCCCTCCCCCCTTCAGTCATGTCACCCATCCCCTCTCCCCCCTCCCTCCTGGCAACCACCAATTTGTTCCCTGTATTTGTGCGTCTGTTTCTGCTTTGTCAGATTGTTTTGTTTTGCAGATTCCACATATAAGCGAAATCATATGGTGTTTGTTTGTCTTCCTCTGTCTGATTTCTTTCACTTAGCGTAGGGCCCTCAAGGTCCCTCCGTGCTGTCTCAAATAGCCAGATCTCATTCTTTTTTTTATGACCGAGTTCTATTCCATTGTATACGTACACCACATTTTCTTTATCCATTCATCTATTGGTGGACCCTTAGGTTACCTCCATATCTTGCTTATTGTAAATAATAACACCTAGGGTGTTTTGTTTTGTTTTGTTTTTTAGAATAGTTGAGATTTCACGGACTTCCTGAAAATTGTCCCCAGGAAGCTCTGGTCTCCAGGTTGTCCTTTGAGAACCATGATGCTAAATATGATACGGCTGGACTAAAAAGTCAAATACATACTAAATATATGTGTAGAATGTGTCTTCTTTATTTGTCTAAAACATTTATTTTTGCTCTTCAAAAAATATCACAGATCTGTAATAGAAAATGACTAAAGGGGCACCTGGGTGGCTCAGTCGGCTAAGTGTCCAACTTGGCTCAGGTCATGATCTCACAGTTTGTGGGTTTCCGTCCCACATCAGGCTCTGTGCTGACAGCTGGGAGCCCGGAGCCTGCTTCGGATTCTGTCTCCGTGTCTCTCTGCTCCTCCCCCCACCCCCCCCCCTCTCTCTCTGTCAGAAATAAATAAACATTAAAAAATTTTTTAAAAATTAAAAAAGAAAATGAACAAAAAAGCAAATACATGAAAATAAGTCACCAGGGACCTTATTATCCACAAATGACTATTATTAATAATTTGTTATCTTTGCTTTCAGATAAGTACCTATGCCGACATCTATTTATTTACAATATACTTTAAAAAAAATAGACTCTTATTAAATAAGCTGTTACATAACCTGCGTTGTTTGTATCACCATATGGCATATTTTTCTGTGCAATTAAGCATTTTTGTGCAAATACAAATACAGGTTACAAACACAAAACAAATATGAAACAACTGGTTGGTATCATGTCCTATGGGCACGATCAAAATTTACTTTAACCAAACCGAACTGGTGCAAATGTAGCTTGTTTCCTATTGCTTTGCTCTTCTAAAAATTCTCTACTCACTGTTGATTTACCTGAAGTGTTAGATATATACTTGTATTTTCTTCCTTACTACATGTATTCGTAGAAGTGGAGGTGGTGGATCATGGAATCTTTCTGTTTTAAAATAAAAATGGGTTGGGGCGCCTGGGTGGCTCAGTGGGTTGATCGTCCGACTTCAGCTCAGGTCATGATCTCGCGGTTCGTGAGTTTGAGCCCCGCATCGGGCTCTGTGCTGACACCTCAGAGCCTGGAGCCTGCTTCGGGTTCTGTGTCTCCCTCTCTCTCTGTCCCTTCCCTGCTCGAGCTCTGTCTCTCTCTCTCAAATATAAATAAACATTAAAAAAAATTTGTTTAAGAAAATAAAATAAAAATGGTTTCTGTTTAATTGTCCTCCATAAAATTGCATCAACCTACCCTCTCGTAAGACAGTAGAAGGCTGTCCAGGGATCGACTACTGTTCTTTGAGCTCCGATCTGCAATCTCCTCTTGCTCTTGTAACAGAGTGTCTTTTTCTGGCTGTGCTTTAAGGAGAGAGGCTCTGTTGAGGCTCTGTTTGCCCTCGGCCCATTCTCTGTGCAGTAGTTTAACATTCGTTCCGTCTATTCGACACACGCACGTGATGCACGTGCCCACGTATATGCACGCAGGCGCCCTTGACCTGGAGAGGGAGGGCAATGTTGCTATGCCCACGGCCAGGGTCAGCTTCCCTCAGATTTCACCTACTCCCTCTGTTGAAATGCCATCTTCTACCTCCAAAGCCTGGGTTTCTGATGCTTCAGCCTCACGAAAGACATAGAAGACGAGAATGTCCAGAAGAAGGCAGGCATCAGATTCTTTTCTTCTCTCTGCTCCATAAATGCCCTCCATGGACTGGGCGCCACTTTCCAGCTCACCTTGGGTCTGGCTGTGCAATAACTTGGTGCCTAGGAGAATGGAATTTATCCTACTTGAAAAGGCTTAAACCCAAACCAACTTGCTCTACCATTTCCACACTTGAACCTTTGTATTCCACGCTGTCAGAGAGAAAAGGGAGCTCCTTACGGTCCACTGCTTTTTCGAAAATTATTTTTCGTTGTGCTGAAATTCACATCACAGATGTACTATTTTTTTTTAATGTTTGTTTTATTTTATTTTGAGAGAAAGTGTGCACAAGCGGGAGAGGGGCAGAGAGAAAGAGAGAGAGAGAGGGAGAGAAAGAATCCTAAGCAGGCTCTGTGCTGTCAGAGCGGAGCCCGACTTGGGGCTCGATCTCATGAACTGTGAGATCATGACCTGGGCCGAAATCAAGAGTTGGACACTTAACGAGCTGAGCCACCCAGGCGCCTCATTAATGTACTATTTTAAAAATTTACCATTGTAACCATTTTTATGCATATAGTTCAATGGCATTAAGTGTATCTACGTTGCTGTGCACCATCGTCCATCTCCAGAACTTTTCATCGTGCTCAACTGAACTTTGTCTCCGGTCAACACTCGCTCTTTATTTCCCTCCCCCGGCCCCTGGGGGGTTTTGAAGCCCCGCTCCTACCTTCTGTCTCTATAAATTTGATGATTCCAGGCACCTCGTTGAAGTGGAATCTTACCGTCTTTGTCTTTTTGGTGACTGGCTTATTTCACCCAGCATACTTGCCCGCTGATATCGACGGCCGGCTTTTACACGCTCCTAACCGGCGATACCAAGATGGTTTGATCCCACTGTGTTTGCATGTGGCTAATGTCAGGATTTCCATATTCCTAAGCAAATGTGGTCAGACAAGGGGACGAGTAAACAGAGATCCTGCCCTTCAGAGGAATAATTTGTCCAAATGCATTGTCAGAAGACACGGCAACTGACATCACTAGTAATGAGGCTTCCGTTGAATTGCTTATCGATTCGAACAACAAAACTTGAATTCCAGGCGTGTATTTTCTTGCAGTTTCTGGGGTGAGGGGCACGCCATCCTGGACCAGGAGGATTCCTGACTTCATTGTCTTACCCCTCCTTCCGAAGGCTGGTTTTGGATCCACAGCTCTTGTCCCGATGGAACGCTGGGGAGTTGGCTTTGTCTGTGGAAGTTCAAGTGCAGTATCCAGCATTCACACCCCAAAGTACTGGGTCTCTGGCGTTCCAGTTCTTTATTAAAATTATGCTATTGGTGGAGTCTGACGAATGCAAACACTCACGGGACTGGAGAATATGCTGTGTAGAGAAGCTGAAGCCTGTCGTCAGAGGGTAATAGCTGTAGTATCTGACTTCTCCCAAGGATTGCTCTATGCCAGGCACGTGATTATTGACTGTATTGGCTCATTTCGTTGTACAAAAATGCTATGAAGTGCTTCTTCTTCTTCTTTTTTTTTTTTTAATGTTTCTTTATTTGAGAGAGAGAGAGAGAGAGAGAGAGAGAGAGAGAGAACGAGCACGTATGGCAGAGGAGCAGAGAGAGGGAGACACAGAATCCGAAGCAGACTCCAGGCTCCGAGCTGTCAGCACAGAGCCCGACGCGGGGCTCGAACTCACAGACCATGAGATCATGACCTGAGCCGAAGTCAGATGCTCAACTGACTGAGCCACCCAGGTGCCCCCCAGTGCTTATTCTTAATGACACTTTTTTTTTCAAACAAAGAAGCTGAGGAGGGAGGGAGGTAAATAATTTCCTAAAATCATAGTTCGGGATGGAGCAGGATTTGAATTCAGATGTTCCGGTTCTGGACCCTCGATTCTTCGTAAACCGACCTAAGATTCCTCATCTCTCAACAGATGGCTGAACATTTATTAGACTGAGCCGCTGAAGGAGAAAAACCTTTTTAAGAGTGATGCAATAGCTTCATTTACAAATAGTAAGAAGTATTATATTAAAGTTACAGTCCATGCAACTAATGGAAACACAGGATAAATTTTTTTTTAAGCAGTGGTTTTCGGAAGTATTTTGTGGGGCTCTGCAAACAAAAACGTGTGAAAACCCTGTCTAGTTTGCAAATGATTCCATAAGAGGATAATAATAATAATCTAATTTGACTGGAGAGAAGAAGCGATAAAAGGGTATTTTCATCGATGAAGAACAATGCCTTGATCATCCTTTCGATTACTTTCCTTTAGTCAATGACACCAATTCCTTTCATTAATATCAATGTAATGTTAGTTACAGACAAAATAAGCGACCGTTTTCAATATAGTACATGAAAATTACTTCCTTTAGGAAAAACAGAGTCAGGACCAACTCCCTTCTGAGAATAATGTTTTACCAAACAGAGCAAGGGTTCAGTGAGGCCCCCAAGTGTCCATAAACCCAGCAAGTGTAAATAAAATGGTAACAGCCCATCTTCCTCGTTAACGATGACATATGAAGCTATTCCCTACCTTTACACTAGCAGATTAAATCTGTGCATTTCACCCAGGAGTATGACGGCGGATTAGGCCAGGCCCAGAGGGAGGGGACAGCTGGCCATGTATGACGCCCCAACTACCTATTGAAAATTTAAAGAAGTTTTGTGCTTTCTGATCCCTATCACGGCCTCGACTTCACTGCAAGAGGCAGATTATTACAATCCCCCAGGAGCCCCTCAGAGAGACCTCAGGCCCAAGAGGTCACGTGATTCAATTACAAGAAAATTTGATGAGTATCTATCTACAAGGAGCTCTGAGCTGTGGTCTTTGAGGAAGATGAGTTTCGGACAACTGAAATGGACAGAGGCAGGTCCACTAGGGCCTGTGTGGAGCTTTCTGCGTGAGTTACTGTAGAACTGAGATCAAGTGAGGGTTAGCAAGGAGACAGGGCCACGTATAGGACGGTCATACGATGTGACGAGGCAGGAACGGAACAACCACACAAATAGAGGGGAAATGGGAAAGGCATATTTGAAAATATTTTTCAGCAACTCTCGGAAATTAAATTGGGGGGGTAGAATATGCTGTTTTGAGACCGTTGATACGTGTAAGGGATCAAGCAAACGCCTTTCCACGCATCTTTACCTGCCTGCGGAACGGCTCCCCCCAGACATGACCTTGACCTTTTATAATCTCCCCTTTACCACGTTTCTTCTTTCCTTTCGTCCTTTTTTGCTTTCTGTCGGTAGCCACACTGGGGGTGGGGGTGCTTATTTTATACGTTTCCTGCTTGACTTTCCAGGTTTCTGGTTCTGGGCAGAGGGCCCCTGCTCATTCTCGTTGGCATTCTTGCGATATTGCTGACTGTCTGGCTTAGCGTGTTTTTAAATCTCAAAGAATATTTCTGTTCAGACTGATAAGACCTTCTGGTGTGTTTTCTTAATCTCTAAATGTCTGTCCCGGACCGCTGATAGCCACTGTCCACCTCCAACGAGATTATAAACAACGAATCCATCATTTCACTGGAATATTCTGTTCTGTTGAAAACACAGAATTTCCCCCGACGAATTTATGGGTCATAAATGCTCAGCGTGGCTTATTTTAGTGTCATCGAACGGCCAGTTCCTTTCTCTCTTTTTGTGTGTGTGTTTTCTATGGCAAGAAGGAGAAAACGTTGGATGCCCGTTACTCTAGAGTGTGTATTTTATTTTTCTTCTTTGCGCTGACCGCCATGTGACTTTTGTGTATGTGTCCATCAACCCTCTCCCCACGGCAGCAGGGACCGTGGGGGTTTGCTTCTGTTCCCCAGTATCTGGCAGCAATGGTATCTTAATGAATGTTTGTTGAAAGAATGAGCGTAATGCTTTCAGGGACTATGCATTTGTGAGAAAGCAAATATGTGTGTTCTTAAAAGTTGGTTCCACTAAGTGCATCAGGCTGTATCATGGACGTTTAGAATAGAAGGGGAAGAAGTTCAGGGGAGCATATCAAATTCCAGAGAAACATTCCCAAAGTTACCTCTGGAAACTATTATTCCTTTTATTCTTAAATTAAAAAAAAAAAATTATTAGAGAGAGAGAGGGAGAGGGGCAGAGGGAGAGAGAGAGAGAGAGAGAGAGACAGGGAATCTTAAGCAGGTTCCACACTCAGCGCCGGACCCGACCTAGGGCTCGATCCCATGACCCTGGGATCATGACCTGAGCCGAAATCAAGATTTGGATGCTCAACCGACTGAGTCACCCAGCCACCCCTAGAAACTCTTATTTTTGAGATTATCGACACACCTTCCAGACACGAAGACATTTTCCCTACCAAACAACTTGCATGATGTTTCCCTTAAATAGATATATGAGTGAATAAAACAGGTGTTAATATTTTAATACATTGAGATGAGATTATCATTCCACAATATTATATACCATCGCAAAAATATATCTTTAGTAAGAAAGCAAATTAAGTTTTCAGCCAAAAGTGAGCTACCTTATGTGTAAAAAAAGCATTAAAACCCCCAAATACATAGATATATTTTTTCTTTAAAAAATACATGAATGCAGGGGCACCTGGGTGGCTCAGTCAGTTAAGCGTCTGCCCTCGGCCCAGGTCACGATCTCACGGTTTGTGGGTTCGAGCCCCGTGACGGGCTCTGTGCTGACAACTCAGAGCCTGGAGCCTGCTTTGGATTCTGTATCTCCCTCTCTTTCTAAACCTCCCCTGCTCGTGCTCTGTCTCCCTCACTCGCAAAAATAATAATAATAATAATAATAATTTTTTTAAATAAAAAATACATGAGTGGAAGCATGCTACATTTATTGTTTTCACCTTGATTTTTTTTTTTTTTAATTTTTTTTTTAACGTTTATTTATTTTTGAGACAGAGAGAGAGCATGAGCGGGGGAGGGGCAGAGAGAGAGGGAGACACAGAATCAGAAACAGGCTCCAGGCTCCGAGCCATCAGCCCAGAGCCCAACGCGGGGCTCGAACTCCCGGACCGCGAGATCGTGACCTGGCTGAAGTCGGACGCTTAACCGACTGCGCCACCCAGGCGCCCCCTCACCTTGATTTTTAAAAATGTCATCTTCTATTAGGAGATTATTCCATATCAGGGCATACATGGTTTCCTGAGTTCTACATTATTCCATCGTATAGATTTACAATGATGTATTTTCCCAGTCACCCATCGATGGGCATTGAAATGTTCTGCTGTGACCGACAAAGCTGCGACAACACACCCTATGTTCAGTTTATTCCCTAAATCTGAGAGGATGTGTGTCCGTGGGACAAATTCTGCAAAGGAGACTCTGGACAAAGGGGACATGTGCTCGTGATCTTGAGAGATTTTGCCCAGTTCATACAACCATACAAGATGCTAATGCCCCTTACGAGAGGGCCCCATAACCACTCTTTAGTGGGCACTCGGGACCTTATATGCTCCCGGGACCGGTGTGTGAAACGCACCAAAGACTGGGATCCTTTCTGTACAAAGGTAACCATTGTCTTGGGATGAAACATGAGGACCCAGGTAAGTCTGCTTATGGAGAAAATAAGGCAGAGTATTTCTAGCTCAGAGGGCTGTGAATTTTCTGGAACGCATGCTCACATTGCCCAGCTCAGGTGTGCATGGAGGCAATCTCAGGGAGCTGTAATTTCCGGAGTGGGTAGGTGTCTGTGGTCTGAAGGACATCTTGGCCGACTTTGCGCTAAGACCTTGCAGAGGCCCCATCTTTTGTCCTCAGAGCCTCAGGCCAAGGCGTTCTTTGGCCACGGCACCAATCGATTCTCAGCTGTTTTATTTTTTTTCTTTTTGGAAGGCGGGTGGGAGGGACCATGTATCAGGGAGCGATTTCTGCACAATCGATGAACTCAGCGGGGGGCCTGGGTCCCATTTTGTCATCCAGGCCGTGTGTACATGATGGGAAAACAACCTGTGAATTCCATGCGCTCAGATATTTGGTTTGTGGCGAGAAGGTGGCGGGGTGGGCGGGTAGGGAGAATGGGCTGGGGGAGGTCGGTGGAACTGATCTTTAGATTTAATTGACTGGCTGCTTGAATTGATGGGACAGTTCCGTTAAAATGGTCGATCCAATTAGGCATGTAAGGTGATTGAAAATACAGGATCCATTGTGGCTGGTGTAGCATTTTCATTGAGCGCAGGGTAAGAGGCGGGAGTTTCTGCACAGTCTTCCTGCCACAACCCTCATTGTAGGGCGGCTGGAGCACAGTCGGGGAGGGGGCGGGGAGTTGGGGGGGGGGCTCGCAGAGTGTGCCTTTTAATCCCGGAAAAGTCCAGGCTCTGCCAACAATCCGCCTGGGCACCAGTAGGGGTAAGGGCGCTTTCCTCTTGTTTTCCTTGTAGTTTGAATCGTAAAAGGGGAAGGGGCAGCCTAATCTTTCTGAGTTTAGACTTCATTAAGACCTAAGCCAGTCCTGTAAAAATGATGGCATGTACGTTTGTTGTCATTATTTTAGCTAACGTGTATTTTTTTTTTTTTTTACTATTTATTTATTTATTTATTTTTAAAGTAATCTCTACGCCCAACGTGGGGCTCGAACTCACGACCTTGAGATCAAGAACAGATGCCTCCACCAACTGAAACCAGCCAGGCGCCCCTGTTATCATTCTTGTATGGGTGTGTTCTCGGAAGCTCGTTGCCCAAGAAATTATTATTATTTTTTTTTAATATTTATTTATTTTTGAGACAGAGACCGACAGAATGTGAGTGGGAGAGGGGCAGAGAGAGAGGGGGACACAGAATCCAGAGCAGACTCCAGGCTCCGAGGTGTCAGCACAGAGCCCGACGGGGGGCTCGAACCCACGAACCGCGAGATCCTGACCTGAGCTGAAATCTGATGCTTAACTGACTGAGCCACCCGGGTGCCCCACCCAAGAAACTCTCGATTAATTTCCTTAAACTTTAGCCGCAAGCTATGACCAAGGCATCACAGAGAGCCACGCTCTTTGCCAGTGGTTGAATAATAAGCATAGTGTTTTTCACTCAAATCGACGATTGGAAATAGAGCCCTTCATTTTATTGTATTCTTCTTAATTTTATTTTTTAAGTGATCTCTACGCCCAACGTGGGGCCCGAACTCACAACCCTGAGATCGAGAGTTGCACGCTCTACTGACTGAGCCAGCCAGAATAGAGCCTTTTATAAAACCAGTTAAGCTCAACAACGTTAGATGACATGTTAGACGTCACAGCGATGCTTTTCCATCGTGCTGCCGGATGTGGAGACAAAGGAAAATGAAGAA
The DNA here is from genome assembly GCF_014898765.1 of Herpailurus yagouaroundi. Classification (NCBI taxonomy): domain Eukaryota; kingdom Metazoa; phylum Chordata; class Mammalia; order Carnivora; family Felidae; genus Herpailurus; species Herpailurus yagouaroundi. The sequence continues at coordinate 4,703,489 of NW_024412439.1, read as the reverse complement.
AACCAACCAACCAACTCTAGAGTCTATCCTTCCAGCCAAATTATGTTATTACCCGCTTAAAATGTTTTGGTGAGAAGAGGTGAGTAAAAATCAGTCAAATCAAACCTGTCTTTTAGGATTATTTCCTCCGGGTACTGAAAGAAAACGGAGCATATACTATCAAAAAAGCACAAACAGTGTGGTGTCTTTTCGATCTTGATGGCACAAAATGTACTAGAAGGTTTTTTGTTTGTTTGGTTTTGGTTTTTTTTTTTTTTTAATTTAGGGATAAAGCTTTTCCACAGCTCTGAATCTCCAAATCAAAATCCTTCCATTGTCTGGGCCTTTATTCTCTCTCTCAGGAGTGAGAGTTTATCCGATGCTGCTTTTTGCGAACGTAACGGAAAACCCCCCTTTCCCCCACAACCGTTCACATTACCTCCTCGGGTTTAAGAGAGACGGAAACGAGTTTTTTTTTTTTTTTTTTGTTTGTAGTGATAACTGCCAGGCAGCGCTGACCTGTCTTTGGAACTGGGGGTGAAACCAGTTGGTTCTTCTTTTGGGTTTTCTGCGGCTGTTTTTAGGGACTGAATTGTAAATAAAACCGTTCCCTTAACAAGTGGCTATTTAAGAAGCCTCCTTCCAGCATGGCAGGTGTAGTTGATATATTTTCATGTGGGCCAAGGAATGTGTTCTGAAAGAACAAGGTTGTCTTTCAGTGAAAATAATAAGACACACCTTAAAAAATCCTTTTTGGGGGGGGGGGGTTGCCTGGGTGGCTCAGTCGGTTGAGCATCCGACTTCGGCTCAGGTCATGATCTCACAGTTCGTGAGTTCGAGCCCCACGTTGGGCTCTGCGCTGACAGTTCGGAGCCCGGAGCCTGCTTCGGATTCTGTGTCTCCTTCTCTCTCTGCCCCTCCCCTGCTCATGCTCTGTCTCTCTGTCAAAAATAAGTAAACGTTAAAAAAATTCAAAATATATAACACGTCACATAAAATTTGCCATTTCAAGCACGTTGAGGGCGTAACTCAGTGTTTAAGCCCCCGCTTTCCGCTCCTTTGGGTAAAAATACCTGAGAGATGCAGTTTCTTCTTTAAACCTTACCTTCTCGGGCATCTGGGAAAGACTAGCTCTACACTGTAGAAGTGGGAGAGGCACCTGGGTGGCTCAGTCGATTAAGCATCTGACTCTTGGTTTCGGCTCAGGTCCCGATCCCATGGTTCGTGAGTTCTAGCCCCGCGTCGGGTGCGGCGCTGACAGTGTGGAGCCTGCTTGGGATTCTCCCTCTTCCGCTCTCTCTGCCTCTCCCCCACTCTCTCTCTCTGCCTCTTTCTCAAAAATAAATAAATAAACTTGAAGAAGAAGAAGAAGTGGGAACAGCAGATTTTAGTATCAGGAAAGCAAACCAAGAGTTAGCCACAAAGGGTTTTTGTTTTGTGTTTTACACTGGAGACAGAGTCAAAGGGAAAATATATATATATAAATGAACGTAAAGGCTCCCCTTCCCTCCTCCGTCTTCTTGTTCCTCTCCCCGGCCCCCAAAGCACTGCAGACACCCCCTTCTTTCCTCTCAAGTATGTGACTGGTCTCCTGTGTTTATAAGTCCGCTCTGTAATGTGATTGTTCCTCCAGGACTTTATTAATGACATTTACGATTCCCATAATAACTAAACCATGCTGTTCCCCCAGTACCAGGCCTTGGAGAAGTCATTACCCTGGCGATCGCAACAAAACTGAATTCTAACGGGCTGCCTGCTGGTGCAATACTCTGTGAGTCACTCCCTGTGTTCCGGCAGTAAAAACAAATTAAATTAAAGATCCCTGTTCACCAAAGGCCTAATTCTAATTTTTGCAAAGTTTCCATTAAACAATATTGTCTACAGAAAGCGCACACTAACATGCTCCCCGCCCCCCTGGGAACTGACTGGAGAGGAAACTCCAATAGAAGAATTTATTAAATTTCCCCATTAATTTTGCGTTACACCCTCTTAGCATTTATTAATAATATTAGGAAGATTCAAAGATCTATCCTCTTTGAGTTCTGGCAAGCATTTATGGAAATCGCATTTCATCAGGGAGATGTGAATTGCTGAAAATCAGAGGTGAACAAAGCAATAGATTAAAAGGAGTTTGCTTTGGTAATAAATATGGTAATGGGGTTTCTTCCTTTTATTAATGGCGTGGAAACATTTCAGGGGATATTTTAATATTGTGTTCCCCTGAAGAATCTCAGCCCAAGCAGTTTTTCTTCTCCCATTTAATGACGGTGGTTTTCACCTTGCCTTTGATTTAGCAGTCCTTGGAAACAGTGCATGGTGTCTGGGAAAAACAGGTGTGGTTTCCCCACCGCTGGGGGTGTGGATAAAATGGCGCCTCTGGGAGAAGGTGTGTGGGTGGGCTTCCCACACTGATTTGATGCTCGGTTGAAGTTTACTGCATCCAACAATGGATTGTTCCATTTCTTCCATTCGCCTTTATTTGAGATGGATTCCAGGATTCTTGGACAGTCTTTCCCGGCTCTATGCGAGCACCATTGAACTTAAACATGAGAGTGGAAAAAGTTGGCAGAACGGGAGACTGGGGCTTATGGAGCACCCCCCAGGTACCAGGGACTCTATACTGGATCCTTTTATATATCTTGTTTTATTTTGATTCTCACAGTAGACCTTTAAGGCAGATAGTTTTACTCTATATTATGAACAAGAAAACCTGCCCAAGGTTCACACAGCCTGTCGGTGAAGCAGTCTCGGTCATTCATTCAACTACTATTTTTTGATCTTGATTTGCGTTAGGCATGGTGCTAGGCTCTGAGGTTCAACAGTCGTGACCAACATGGGCGTTTTGTTATCTGGTGGGAGGACAAAAGAGAAGAAGCAATCCCAACGAACAATGGCAGGACGTGGGGGCGCTTGGGTGGCTTTAGTTGATTGAGCGTCTGACTCTTGATTTTGGCTTCAGGTCATGATCTCACAGTTTGTGAGTTGGAGCCCCACATTGGGCTTGGTGCTGGCAGTGAAGAGCCTGCTTGGGAGTCTCTCTCTCCCTCTCTCTCTCTCTCTCTCTGCCTTTCCACACTTGCACTCTCTCTTTTTTTTTTATTTTATTTTTTATTTTTAAAAATTTACATCCAAATTAGTTAGCATCTAGAGCAACAATGATTTCAGGAGTAGATTCCTTAGTGCCCCTCCCCCATTGAGCCCATTCCCCCCTCCCACAACCCCTCCAGTAACCCTCAGTTTGTTCTCCATATTTATGAGTCTCTTCTGCTTTGTCCCCCTCCCTGTTTTTATATTCTTTTTGTTTCCCTTCCCTTATGTTCATCTGTTTTATCTCCTAAAGTCCTCATGTGAGTGAAGTCGTATGATTTTTGTCTCTGACTGACTCATTTCACTTAGCATAATCCCCTCCGGTTCCATCCATGTAGTTGCAAATGGCAAGATTTCCTTCTTTTTGATGGCCGAGTAATACTCCATTGTATATATAGACCACATCTTCTTTCTCCATTCATCCTTCGATGGACATGTGGACTCTTTCCATCCTTTGGCTGTTGTCAATAGTGCTGCTATAAACATGGGGTGCATGTGTCCCTTCAAAACAGCACACCTGTATCCCATGGATAAATGCTTACTGGTGCAATTGCTGGGTCGTAGGGTAGTTCTATTTTTAATTAACTTAATGTACTTCATTTTTTTGATTTTTAATTTTTTGAGGAACCTCCACACTGTCTTCCAGAGTGGCTGCACCGGTTTGCATTCCCACCAGCGGTGCAAGAGAGATGCCCTTTTTCTGCATCCTCGCCAACATCTGCTGTGGCCTGAGTTGTGAATGTGAGCCATTCTGACGGGTGCAAGGGGGTATCTCGTTGTGGTTTTGATTTGTCTTTCCCTGGTGATGAGTGAAGTTGAGCCTTTTTTCATGTGTCGGTTGGCCATCTGGATGTCTTCTTTGGAGAAGCCCACTTGGACTCTCTCTAAATAAGTAAATAAACAACCCCCACCCCCCAAAAAAGGAAGAATGACAACTTGGAAGCACTTTACATTGGGCGGGCAGTCTTCAAATCCAGGAGCGACCCATTCCAAATCCTATTCTCTTTCCCCTGAATCGCGATGGGTCTACTCAAGTGGATGGAAGATTCTGTGAACCAGTTAGGCACCCAGATTGCCTTAATCTACAATTGCTCCCCAAGGGCCCAGCAAACGCACAGACCCTCTGCGCCTGCTGTTTCCCAGGAGGGGCCACTCCTGAAGTGAACTCAGTTCGGCTCTGGGAATCCACAAATCTACAAGCCCCTGGGTTTATAGATAAACAAGGATCCTCAGGAGATAAGCAGGGGCTGGAATCAATCTGAGTGTTGGAGACAGTCAAAAAGAGTCTTCTAGGATCTCTTCGGGGATATTCACAATCCCTGGCAGAGAAGGGAGCATTGTGTCCAACGTGGCTTGTCTGGGTCTGAATGAAAAGCAAGCAAGTCATTATCCAGACGTTTCTTTCTTCTTCTTCTTCTTCTTCTTTTTGTCAAGGTTTATTTATTTTTGAGAGAGAGAGAGCACAAGCCGGGGAAAGGCAGAGAGGGAGGAGGACAGAGGATCCAAAGCAGTCTCCAGGTTCTGAGCTGCCAACACAGAGCCCGATGCAGGGCTCGAACTCACGAACCGTAACACCATGACCCAAGCTGAAGTCGGGCGCTCAGCCGACTGAGCCATCCAGGTGCCCTCATCATCCAGGTGTTTCTAAAGGAAAAACCACCTGGCCTTCTCTGAGTGGTCCAGAATGAAGTCTTAGTGATACATCATCAGGGCACAGGAACAAGATTATCTTGCCCAGTGACACTGTTGAGGAGAATAATTGGGATGCTAAAATCAGAGTTTCTAGAAGCTGAGGAATCAGAATGGTCTGAGGAGTTGTAAGAAGCAGCTCATTAATATGTCAAAGGACTTAATAATGGGCTGTCAGGCCCATAGTCCATAGTCCGGGGGGTGAGAAGGTTTGACTGGGCCTCTGGTCTTCATCTCTGTTCCCTCCTCTTTTCCTCTTCTGATTGACATCTTTCCCTTATTTAATCATAATTTATATCTTAAGTTGGGTCCCTCCAGAGCAGAGAGGAAGCTGAAGATTGCTGTGAAAGTGAATTATATTTGAAAGCTAGGGTGACTGTTCGGTATGAGCCTCCCTGTCCGCTGCAAGAGCCAATATGGCTCTCCATGTAGAGAGAGAGAGAGCACAAGCTGGGAGGGCCACAGAGAGAGGGAGAGAGAGGATCCCAAGCAGGCTCCACGCTGTTAGTGTGGAGGAGTGGGCCGTGGGGCTCGAACCCGCAAATTGTGGGATCGTGACCTAAACTGAAATCAAGAGTCGGACGCTTCACCCCCCGAGCCACCCAGGTGCCCCGTTACCTTTTCTTCTTAAAAACCAGGTGGGTTTGATGTTTCAGCGGTGTTTCCCGAGGTGTGGCCTTGGGACCAGCAGAAACAGTATCATGGGGGGGGGGGGGGGGAAGCACTTGTTAGAAATGCAGATTCCCAGGCCTCGCCCCAGTTCTATCCACTCAGAAACTCTGGGGGAATGGGATTCGGAAATCCAGACTCGAACACGTTCTCTTGGCGATTCTGATGCTTCTGAAAGCTTGAGAATCGTGGCTTTGTGGACTGGACAGTTGTTACAGAGATAAGAAGGGAAAGAGGGAAACCCACATTGAGTGAGCATCTACACTATGTTAAATAGAGTCCCAAGTACTTTGCATTTGTGACCGCATTTGCCACTTGTGACTCCTACTTTGTTACATGAAGTAAGGTCCGCTTTCGTTAACTAAGAAGCCGAAAGTCAGGAGGTTAAGTTGACTTGCCTATAGTTAGACTCAAAACCAGGATTTGAACCCAGGCCTGATTTTAAAGGCCACGCCTTTCTTTAAAGTTTATTTATTTATTTATTTATTTATTTTTGAGGTCTGGGGAGGGACACAGAGAGAGAGAGAGTGGGAAAGAGAGAATCCCAAGCAGGCTACGTAATGCAGAACCTGACATGGGGCTCGAACCTATGAACCCTGAGAGCGTGACACGGGCTGAGATCAAGAGTCAGATGCTTACCTCCTTAAGCCACCCCGGTGACCGTGCCTTTTCTAACGCACTGCGCTGCATTAGGAAAATGGATGCCAGAGAGTGGAGTTCACAGCGAAACGTACGCATAGACTTGGCGGGGGGTGGGGGTGGGGGGATGCAGTGTTGCCTGGGGCTCTGGCTATGACCCCCACCAATGCATGTGGACCGCGGCAGAGAGCAAGGAGTCAAGTCCAGTGGAGGGGCAGAGCGGGGGACATGTGAGTCAACATCACAGTGAACGTGAGCTGAGCATCTCTGCCTCCCAAATATCCTGGAGAAAGCGGAGCCTGAAAGGGAGCAGGGGGGATGCTCTGTTATAATCAGAATAGGGGATGTCCAAACAGCAGATATTTGGAATATAATTATATATATATATATTATATATATTATATATATATGTTATATATATATTATATAACATATATATTATATTATATATAAATCCCAGGGTTTTTTATATTTATATATATTTATATATATTATATTATTATAAATATATTTAAATTTTATTTATATTTATCAATATTTAAATATTTAAATTTTATCAAATTATAAATTTAAAATAATATTACTTAAAAATATTTAAAAATATTTAAATATTTAAAAATAATATTATTAAATTAATATTAAATATATTAATATTTAAATATTTAAAAATAATATTATTAAATTAATATTTAAATATATTAATATTTAAATATAAATATAAATATATAGTTATAAATAAATATATATATATATATATATATATATATATATATATAAATCCCAGGGTTTCAGTGCAGAAGCTACACCAGGGACGATACGTGCCCGGATCGTAAGTGAATCACTCGGTTAATCCTCACAAGGTCTTTATTGGGCAGCTGTCATCACCTCACGAAGATAAAGAAACAGAAGCAGAAGGATAAGTACTGTGCTGCTCACAGATTCACAGAGCCAGGAATTGGCCCCGAGTCCGCATCTGCCCCCGAAACGGTACCGTCTCTCAGCAGAGGTTCAGCGGGGAGTGGAGTCTCCAGGCCATGCCCGCTTCTTTGCGAGGTTTCGCGATGAGTTGCTGGAATCTTCGGCTGCTTCCATGGAGAAACTGCTGCAGTTCCCAACCTTACAGGCCCCCGGGAGCTCTGGTTCCCAAGTTTTAGTTGCATCAAAGAGTTTGCATGCGTTTCGAGGTCTGTATCTGTCCACATGTGGCACACGAAATGACACCTCTCCCAGTGCAAATTCTATACTAATTGACTGATTGAAACGGGATTCTATTTCAAGGGTGCTTTGTAGTTGAGCGCTTTTCTCTGGCTATAGCTTCGGGCCACTCATATAAAAGCAAAGACAAATCTCAAAGTTTTCTCTCTTTCTGAGAGGGTAACCGTAACTTGGCTTAATTTTGCATCCTCCCAGAGCGGGTTCAAAGCTAAGCTACCTTACAAGAGGCTCCAGCTGTCACTCTGGAAGTTGCCTTTTTGTACATCGGTCTGGAAAGGATTTGTTCCCGTGGAAGCTTCTATCCCTTACGGATATCAAATGCTGCTTGGGATAGGGGGGCTGGGACTTGGAGATCCTTCCATCTCTTTAAGACTTTCTTTGTAATTGGGGGTACCCTTTGATGGTGTTTGACCCGTCCTGACTTCTTCGAACACCTCTGGCTAATAATCCCAGTCTTACGGAAGACCCGTGGGTGTGGGGTCTTAAGTGAGAAGCAGAGTGTCTTAAATGAGACGTGGCTGGAGAGGCAGCCTGGCATGGCGGTTCATCAGATGGCCCAGTCGGAGCGTGATCGGCCAGCTATCGTTGGTCTAGAACTAGTTGCTCCTGGTCCCCAGGGAGGTCTGGAGCCAGCGTGAGAATGGAAATCAGTGAGGAAACGAAGCACACTGTTAGCTCAATTGCTCTCTTGTCCTGGCGAGACTTTCTCCATGAAGGAAGCCACATAGACTTGTCATCTGGTGGGAAACGCCTTCTTATCTTCTTGCAAGGCCAGCCTGAAAAGGTCTGAAGCCCAGCTACTTTGCGGCGCTCTGGTTTAGAGCCGGAATTCTAGAACCAAACTGCATGGGTTCAAATCCTAGCCCTGCCACTTACTGGCGGGATGGTTTGGTCTAAGTTGCCGCACTTCTTTGCGACTCAGTTCCCTCAGGTATTAACCGAGAATAATATTAATGTCTATTACTATTTTTTTAAACTTTTTTTTTTTTTTTTTAGTGCTTATTTATTTTTGAGAGAGACAGAGACAGAGCACCAGTGGGTTAGGGGCAGAGAGAGAGGGAGACACAGAATCCCAAGCAGGCTCCAGGCTCCGAGCTGTCGGCGCAGAGCCCGACGCGGGGCTCGAACTCACGAACCGTGAGATCACGGCCTGAGCCGAAGTCGGACGCCCAACTGACTGAGCCACTCAGGAGCCCCAATTCTACGACTATGAAATATGTGTGTGTATATATATATACACACATATGTATGAATATGTATACTTGTGTGCATATGTATTTATATCACACGGTAATCACTAAGCAAGTGTCAATCATAAAATCAATAAAAGCATAACAACAACAATTATACGTGTGAAACAACCAGTATGATCTTGCAGGGGCAGCGAGAGGCGTGTCTCCGTCCTTTGAACGGAGATGATTGCGGAATGGTTGAGCAGGTTAGTTGAAGAATGAAGCCGGGGCTGGGGCTGAGTTTTGTAATTGGTAAGGATTTGGTCTCCGGAGTTTTCTTTGCTGACTTCCCAAATTGCCATCCCTGCTCTCATCTATTTCTTTTCTTTCTTTTTTTATACTTTTTAAAAATTTCAAAAAAATGTTTATTTTTGAGAGAGACAGAGACAGAATGTGAGTGGGTTAGGGGCAGAGAGTGAGGGAGACACAGCATCCGAAGCAGGCTCCAGGCTCAGAGCTGTCGGCGCAGAGCCCGACGCGGGGCTCGAACTCACGAGCTGTGAGATCACGACCTGAGTCGAAGTCGGACGCTCAACCGACTGAGCCACCCAGGCGTCCCTTTTTATAAAAATGATAGGAGGCTCCCAATGAAGAAATGACCAGGGATAGGGGAAGAAGGAAAATGGCTGTGCATGCTCTAAGATACGGAACTAGGAAAGCGACTTTACGAAGGGTCAGCTGTGTCTGCCCTGGGTCAGCACAGCCTTGCCCAAATTATCTGTAGCTTTTTGTTCCTTTGTTTAAAAGGCCAGGTGAAAACTGAGCTCCCGGCAGCTCATCTTTTCTGCATCACGGTGACATTCTCGTGACACCGTGAACAGAATCTGACGTCTGTTTTGCAAGTTTTGCTTAGGGTTCTAGACCGAAAACTTGGAACCTTCCTTCACGCTATCAAATCCTATGCAGCTGTGCTGTTGGAAAGTCATGGCCTACAGGGCTCTCAGGAGAAGACTTCTAAAGGCTCTTAAAACCAAGAACTCGGGGACCCTGTGTTTAATAAAGAAGGGCAGGAAGGGGATCAGAAAAGTGGTTTTTATTTTATTTTTTTATTCCCTCTGATTTCCCCAAGGGAGAAACAAAGATTGGTAGAAAATGCTGGACTGAACTGGAAGCTGCATCCAGATAGCTTAGGTCAAGGCATCAGGCTACTTTTTGCAAAGCTGATTTTGATTGAACTTCTTTAAAAAAAAATTTTTTTTAGGGGCCCCTGGGTGGCTCAGCCGGTTGGGCGTCCGACTTCGGCTTAGGTCGTGATCTCACGGCCGGTGAGTTCAAGCGCTGCGTCGGGCTCCGCGCGGACAGCTCGGAGCCTGCTTCGGATTCTATGTCTCCCTCTCTCTCTGCCCCTCCCCTGCTCGTGCTTTGTCTCACAATAATAAATAAGCGTTACAAATATTTTTTTAATAAAAAAATAAAAATTATCTTTTCATGGTGACAAGATATATACCATATTAACACGTTTAAGCATGTAGTTCAGTGACGTTAAGCACAGCCCCATTGTTGTACAACCATCACCACCACCTGTCTCTAGACCTTTTTCCATCTTGTAAAACTGAAACTCGGTCCCCATCGGACACTTTTGCCCCAGGCCTCCCGCGTCCCCCCCCCCGCCCCCCAGCCTCTGGCAACCAGGAGCTCCTCTCTGTCTCTATGACTTTATTCTAGCTAACTACCTCACATCAAGGGATCATAGAGTAGTTATCTTTTTGTGACTGGCTAATTGCACTCAGCGTAATATCCTCCAAGTTCATCCATGTTGGAGCAGGTATCAGAATTTCCTTCGTTTTTAAGGCTGAAGAATATTGCTGTTACGAACACGGGCATACAGATATCCCTTTGAACCCTGATTTTAGGTATTTTAATAAGGAGTCCTGATATTTTAATCTCCGCACTAGAGCATCAGTAGCCCAAGGCAGTGACCTTCAGTAGCTGCCCCAGCGGTTTTATTGTATTTTATTTTTTAAAGCTTATTTATTTATTTTGAGAGAGAGAGAGAGAGAGTGTGAATGAGGGAGAGGGGCAGAGGGAGAAAGAATCTCAAACAGGCTCTGTATTCAGCGTGGAGCTGGACAGCGGGCTCGATCTCATGAACCATGAGATCATGACTTGAGCCAAAATCAAGAGTCATCTAGATGCTCAATCGACTGAGCCACTCAAGTGCCCCCCTCCCCGAGGTGCTTTTAATAGATACGTTTTTGTCTTCTTTCTCTTTTTTCTCCCTCCTTTTTTTTTTCCTGTCTCTTTCTGTCAGTCTCTGTCTTGATCATCCTCTCTCTCTCTCTCTCTCTCCCCACCCTCTGGTGCTTGCTTGCTTTTGCTGGAGGAGACCATGTAGGCAGAGACAACCCCTTCTGCCCTCGTAACACCTTGCAAAGGGTTTAGATTTTATCAGAAAACATACAGGAGAAGCAGCAAACGTAACCACGGAGAAACTGACCACATGGAAATAATGAATTAAGCTTTGGCTTCACGCACAGCTACTGTAAAAGCTAGTGTCTTGACGTGAGTAAAAGGTGTGAAGACAGATCCCCTGGATTTCGTGGTTATTCTTATAAAATAAACTTACTATCAGATAATGCAAGCTCCCACGTGCAAGCTACCTAATCCGAAACAACTGGACTGTTGTCCGGGCCAAACAGAGAAAAGTTTAGATTTGGGGCATGGAACGTAATACAGTCAAGGGCCCCCCTGCAGAGCAGTGGGATCCTGATTTCACTTCAGAGGGAGAGAAAGCCTGAGAAAGTCGAAAGTGTATTTGCACGCCAGAGCTCAGCGGGCGCCCTCCCGGGCAGGTAGGACTTCGATGAGCTGGTGAAAACCTGTATCTTGGGGGCGGAGCTACCTTAGAGAAGATGGGGGCAGATGTCCAGAGCCTGGAGAAAGCTCCCAGCCCTTGGATCTAGGCTGTCTTTCCTCCCACTGTGAACTTCCTTGGCCTGAGGAAGTCACACAGGCCCCTGGCTGGTGGGCAGAACTGTTGAAATGGAAATAGATGGGTTTATTATTACGAAGAAATACGCAGAAAGGAAGTTCATGAAAATGCTCAGTATTGGGTTTGGGTTGGTGATTCTTTTTCCTTTTCTGTCCTAGTAAAACCTTTTTTTTTTTTTTTTTTTTTTTTGGTAATGGAAAGTACTATATATGGTAAATTAGAAAAAAATAAAACCGGAGACGTCCATTTGACTTGTCATCTTCTCTTTCCTGCTGCTATCACTCGGAAGAAGTCAAAGCCCATGCCCCTGGCTCTTGACCTTCTAAGCCTTCCCTTGGATCCCCTGATTTTCCCCTTATTTCTTCAATCACTTCCCCCTTTGTGCTTAAGATAAGGAGAATCAGTCTTGCAGCCAGAGTCCTCACTGAGATCCCGGGGCACCGCAATCCAGAACGTCGTCATTTCCAGGGTCCCGCCCAATTTCATTACTTCGCAGGTGCTCACAGCCCGGCAAGAAGACGATGGTACAAGAGGCAGCCATGACCGGGCACTCAAGGTCCAGCAGGCAGCAGAATGCTACTCGCAAGAGGTTGGATGAAGAGAATCTGGGGAGAAGGGACAATCTCAACGGGTATAGACAGAGTTAAGCAAACCTACAAAGAAGGTTGATCACACAGGGACTAACAAGAGTGGGAAGCCACTACCCCCTTTGGGATGAAGAGGAAAAATGGTGTCACTGGAGCTGGATCCATGGAGCTGTGGGGGAGGGGCTGCCCCACAGGGGCTCGCTCCAAGGCGGGGGTCTTTTCCTTTCTCGTTCTTACAACTTTATGGAGATACAATTCACGTTTTATACACACAATCCTCCCGTTTAAAGGATGCAATTCGGTGGCTTGTAATGGAGTCACAGAGCTGCACCAATTTCACATCACCCCCCAAAAGGACATTGTTCCCATCAACCAACGGTCACTCCCCACTTCTCCCCAGCCCCCCCTTCGCTTAACGCTTAGCGATCACTAATCTACTTTCCACGTCTGTCATTTTGCCTGTACTGGACATCCATGTACATAATGTCGATCTTCATTGTTCCCAAGAGGTATGTTCTATAAGCCTCCAGTACACCTTGAATTAGTGAATACAACCCAATCATTGCTCTCTTGCAGGAAATAGAGGCGTCTCTGGTCCTGACATTGTCATCAACAGATCAAATACACAGTCTTGTTCGATGTGTACTGCTGTTTAAAGACGCCATATTCGACATCGATTGTTGACCTGTTACCATTTAACTCAAGGCCAACAGCACCGCAACTCAGCGGATCTGGCACACAGGCTGTTTCGCTATAAGGCTCATCACAGCCTTCTTGCACTTAGGAAGACTGGACATCACTTGAGCACTGTCCTTGGGGGGACACTTGCAACAGCAAAATCAACAAAAAGAAGCACGGAAATGTGAAAATGAGGCACTCACCAGACTGCGGAAGGGACACTTGTTTGTGGTATGTGCACGACACAATATGGTAGAGCTCGCCTGGGAATACACACGTCGAACAGAATACGCTCGCCTGGGAATACGCACGTTGGACAGACAGCTCTAGGTTTTCGCCACTCTGTGCATGTCTGTGGATGACTGCAAATGCACTGTGAGTATGGATTTTGGGGTTACAAGTAAGTAAATTTGCAAATATGCAGCCTCTGATGAGGACCCACTGTAAGTGTTATCATGCAACATGTGATGCCCGGCTTCTCTCGCTCCGTAGGACATTTTCAAGTTTCATCCATGTTGTAACACGTGTCAGAGCCTCGTGCCTTTTTATTGCCAAATAATATTCCATTGGCCATTATGGATAATGCTGTGACGCACGTTTGCGTACAAGAGTCTGTGGGGACATATGTGTTTGCTTCTCTTGGGTGGGTAACTAAGAACAGAATTTCTGGATCATGTGGTAACTCTGTGTTTCACCTTTTGAGCGACTGCCGAACTGTTCTAAAACAGCTGAACTATTTTACGTTCCCACTGGCAATGTAAGAGATTCTAATTTCTTCACATCCCTGCTAACGCTTCTTATTAACTGGCTTTTTGACTATAGTCTCCTACTGATCATGATGTGGTTTTTCCTGTGGTTTTAATTTGTTTTTCCCTAATAACTAATGATGTTAAGGTGTGTGTATGTGTGTGTATGTGTATGTGTGTGTGTGTGTGTGTGCGTGTGTGCTTATTGGACATTTGGAGAAATGCCTATTCTTATCCTTTAGGCAGGGGTCTCTAAACATTTTTTTTTTTTTTTTTTGTGCCAACTCAGCTTGGTGAAACTCATGAGTCCCTTCTTGGAATAAAGCTAATAGAATTATGAAGAAAACAGATTCTAGTAAAATAAAGTTGTCAAAATATTTTAATAACCAGATTTGTCATATAGTCATGTTAAACCTCCTTACTAACGTGTTAAATAAATTAAGGGGCAGATTTAATGATGCCTTAAACTGAAGGTAGTGTTGAGTTTTAACAATATTTGAAGATATTTGCAACAACTGTAATAAACTCCAGAAATATATTTAATTTGGATCCGGTGACAGAGTCACCACACTAATATTCCTGAGCAGTATTACTCGCGAATATTGCTAAAGTTGGCTGCCCGCACCCATAACCGTAGGAAATGCTGAATTTCAGTTAGAAGTTAATGAAAACAGTGGTGTAAATGTTTTCCCCTTCTGAGATCACAGACCCTTGGAATTCTGTTTATGTCTCCTTAGCTGGGGGACCCATGGATCCTAGGTTGAGGAGCTGTCACAGAAGGATGTAGCCCTTTCCAGAACTATGACACCCACAGGGGGAAGGATTGGAGAAGAAATACCCTAACCTTTCTCTCCTTTTACTCTCCAGTCTCCTGCAGTATTTTCCATTGGCTGGACCCAACTGGAAGCTGGAAGGCAAGGGAGTCTGGATGATGTAGGGCATAGGAGACAGACCCGTGTGGTATAGGTGGGGCTAGGGAGGTGGAGAATGGATTGGTTGAGGTGGTAGGAGGAGGAGGTGTGAAGGAGCAAGAGTGAGGTGCGGTGGTGGTGGTGACACTGCAAATAACCAACACGATGACCATAAGGCTTGCAACATTTGCCTCTCTGTTGAGCTGCCATACCAGGAAATGGAGAGACTCGGGTCTTGGCTTCCATATGCAATTTGGTTGAGATCAATGCTTCCTGAACTGGCCTTCTTTGGAACGTACTGGGAAACGTTGCAACATCTATCCCTCATTTGGGTTTTGGGAGTCACAGTGCGTATTAGAGACTATTCAAGACTCTGGGGGAGACCTGTAACGTTGAGACTTTTTGAAAAATTCTGATTTCTCTGACTCATGTGGCCCAGACACTTTCTTGGCAGCCCTCATCTAACAGAGCCGTGTGGAACCCCAGTTTGGGATATGCCAAGGTAGGGTACAGTAATTTCTACTCACAGGCAGATGGCTACCAAAGATCTTTCACCTTCCTTGCCTTGTTTAACCTCGTAGCACCCCTGTGAGTGAGAATCCCGAGATTCAGAGAGGGTGTGGGACTTCCCCAAATCACACAGCCAGTTCAGCGATGGCACAGGAGACGGAAAAGCCAGTTCTACTGGTACCCTATACCATAATAGTCATTTATTTGTTTGTTTGGTTTTACGAATGCTTCACGCTTTCTCCAAATATTGCCTAATGAACCCAGTTGTCAGCTTTGACCCCTTGTGGAACAGCTTTGAAGGTAATTAAGCCAACAGCCTCCTTGATCTGTGGCCCTTTTATGTCTTCTGACTTAATTGCACTAAGACGCTTTTAGTTATGAGCCAAGAAAGTGATTTTAAGAAGAAAAGAACATTATCCTGCAAGTTTTCTTATTTGGAAGGATAGGGGAAAGAGGTAGGAAAGAGTTTTCATCCCCATGGCCCCTTTTAGAGCACCTTCCTACTTTGGGAAAGTGACTCTTCTAGAAAAGGAAAAAAAAAAATGTCAACGTAAGCACTCAGATTAGAGGCTAACCTGCTTTGGCCCTCAGTAATAATGGGGTTTTCCGTAAGGGCGTAAATGTTCACAATAAAGATTACATCCTGAAATGTATGAACATTTTCATATATTTGATCTCTTAACGGTCTTGTAAGACAGGTAAAGCCACCGGGGCTTAGCGAGGTCATAGGGTCGCCCGGCCAGCAAGAATGAAAGCTGGCCATGTAATTAGAAGGCCTGCTAATTCGGGCTGCGGGCTCTTTCCATTTGTGTGACGCTGCTTTGAGCTTTGAACGCCCAGAGCCCAATAATGACGTGTAATTGTCATGCACAAACCTGTGAGGAAAGTGGGTGAGGAGCTGGGAAGTTTCGGGCCATGGTTCGAAGTGACAGAGAGGCCTGGAGAAACAGGACAAGGAAGACGGGCACAAGTTCCAAGGCACACCTCGTAGCCATGGTGGTGATGGGCGATAAAGATCTTGTGCTTGGATTATTTAATGTTTTAAAATTTATTTTGAGAGAGAGGGAGAGAGAATCCCAAGCAGGCTCCGCACCATCAGTGCAGAGCCAGATGCGGGGCTCGAACACATGAACCTGACCTGAGCCGAAATCAAGAGTCGGATGCTTCACCAACTGACCCACCCAGGTGCCCTGGGCTTGGGTTATTTAAAGAATAACGAAAGTCATTTCCGGTAACAAAAGTCATGCAGGGGAAAGAGAAGAACGTTGTGCTGAGAGATGAAGGTCTCCAGTTCACGATCTGCCACCAAATCGTAAGAGCCGAGGTGGGGTGTATGGCCCTCTTTGCTTACTTCTTCATCTATAACGTTGCAAAGGGCTTGCTGCCGTCAGTGCGACTACTGCTTCAAATCCTCTGTCTCCCCCCTCTCTCTCTGCCCCTCCCCTGCTTGCTCTCTCTCTCTCTATCAAAAAACAACACAAAACAAAAAGGTACTCAGGACCAGGTACAGAGTCAGGAAGGCTTCCTATCCTCAGGGAGCTTAGAGTCTAGATGGAAACAGCAGCGAAAGGAATAAGGAAGCAGTGTGGTGGGTAAATACAGCGTGCTCTAGAGACTTGTCACTTCATTGACCAGAGGTTGAGAAGGATTCCAAAAAAAACCCCAAAACCTTGACATAGGATCTAAGAGCTGAAGGACGAATAGGAGGTAGCGAGGTGCAGGGATGACGGTGAGGGTGGGGAGAACGGTGTTCCAGGGTAAAGGAACAGCATGTGCAAATGCACAGACACGCAAGCCGTTTGAAGGATTAAAAGGAATTGGCTTGAGACCAGGTGGGGCAGGGTTGGTGGAATGTTTTGTTTTCAGCTCCCTCTCCCGGATTCACGTATTATTTTACGGAATTTTGTAAGCAGACGATCTATGCACATAAAATATCCCGAAGTATATTAAAAAAAAAAAACCCCAAAATGGAAAGTAGGGCTTTCTTCTTGGCCCCGCGGCCATGCATTTCTGCTTCGGAGAGACAGCTGTGAGCATCATTTTCCCGTCACTAGTTTCAGAGATATTTTACGAATTTACAAGCATATCAATGTGTGTTTCCCTAGAAATGGTTACCTTTTATATACCATTATTACTTTTATTACTTCACTATATATCCTTGATTTTATTACTTAACCACCTTTCTTCAAAGTCTTCCCTTTCTTTTTTTCACGGCCAAGTTGAGAGGTGACAGAATTTTAGTTCTCCTAGTATAAGCCAGGTTAAGCTGCTTTTGACATGCTTCAGAGCATCTGTGCTTTGGTTTTTATAAAGATTTTGTTTTAATTCCAGTGTAGTTAGCATACAGGGTTATGTTAGTTTCAGGGGTGCAATATAGTGATTCACCACTTCCGTACATCACCCGGCGCTCATCTCGCAAGTTGCAGTCCTTAATCCCCATCACCTCTTTTTTTTTTATTTTATTTACTTAAAAAAAAATTTTTTTTTAACCTTTATTTATTTTTTGAGAGACAGAAAGAGACAGAGAACGAGTGGGGGAGAGGCAGAGAGAGAGGGAGACACAGAATCTGAAACAGGCTCCAGGCTCTGAGCTGTCAGCACGGAGCCCGACGCGGGGCTCGAACCCACGGACTGCGAGATCATGACCTGAGCCGAAGTCAGCCGCTTAACCGACTGAGCCACCCAGGTGCCCCCCCATCACCTCTTTGACCCATCCTACCACCCACCTCCCCTCTGGTGACCATCAGTGTGTTCTCTGTGGTCAAGAGTCCGTTTCTTGATTTCTCGCTCTCTCTTATTTTTTTCCCCCTTGCTTATTTGTTTTGTTCCTTAAATTCCACATTTGAATGAAATCATATGGTATTTGTCTTTCTCTGATTATTTCACAAGCATTATCCTCTCTAGCTCCATCCATATCATTGCAAATGGCAAGATTTCATTCTTTTGTATGTGGATTATTTGTTTTTTGGAGTGTTGAGTTGTATAAATTCTTTATACGTTTTGGATACTAACCCTTTATTTGATATGTTATTTGCAAATATAATCTTCTCCCATTCTGTAGGTTGTCTTTTGGTTTGTTGATTATTTCCTTCACTCTGCAGAAGCTTTTATTCTGATGTATTCCCGATAGTTTATTTTTGCTTTTTTTCCCCCTTGCCGTAGGAGACATATCTAGAAAGAAGTTGCTGTGGCCGATGTCAAAGAAGTTTCTAGAATATCATTATTTTGAATTCTGTGAACAGTCTGTTTATGTATTTACCAAGTTTTTTAAAATTGATTTGCCAGAACTTGTTATATATTGGGGAAGTTAGCTTTTTGTGATATGACCTGCAAATGTGTTTTTTCTAGTTTGACATTTTTCTTTAAAAATTGTTTTTAGATCTCGCGGTCCGTGAGTTCGAGCTCTGCGTCAGGCTCTGGGCTGATGGCTCAGAGCCTGGAGCCTGTTTCTGATTCTGTGTCTCCCTCTCTCTCTGCCCCTCCCCCGTTCATGCTCTGTCTCTCTCTGTCCCAAAAATAAATAAACGTTGAAAAAAAAATTTTAAAAATTGTTTTTAAATGTTTATTTATTTTTGACAGAGAAAGAGACGGAACGTGAGTTGGGGGGGGGTGTTGCAGAGAGAGAGGGAGACACAGAATCTGAAGCAGGCTCCAGGTTCCCAGCCATCAGCACAGAACCCGATGTGGGGCTCGAACTCACGGACCGTGAGATCATGACCTGAGCCAAAGTCGGAGGCTCAACCGACTGAGGCACCCAGGTGCCCCATAGTTTGACACTTTTCTTTTGGCTTCCTATGTTTTTGTTTTGTTTTGTTTGGACATGTGGTCACCCAAACTTTTCTAATTTTTTGTAGTTAAGTTTATTAATAATTTTTAATGCCTTCTGAGTTTTACCTCATATATATTTTTAATGTTTATTTATGTTTGAGATAGAGAGAGCATGGGAGAGGGGCAGAGACAGAGGGGGACAGAGAATCCAAAGTGGGCTCTGTGCTGACAGCAGAGAGCCTGATGCAGGGCTTGAACTCGTGAATCATGAGATCATGACGTGCGCCAAGGTTGGACACTTAATTGACTGAGCCACCCATGTACCCCTTACATAACATTTTTAGGAAGGCCCTGTTCATTCTAAGAAAAAAAATCTCATGTGTGAAAAACATTTATAAAATACATAATAAGCTATGCATGAAGTAAAATATTTTAATACTTTTATGGATTCATTTCACAGATTTCAAATATTTACCCACCTGTAAGTTCCTTTTACAATAAAGCATGAGTTGGAGACCTAAGTTTATTTCTTCTTTCCAGTATGACTTATCTCATAATCTGTCTTTCTTCCCTCATCGATCGACAGTGCCACTTTTAACGTATATCACCAAATGTATTTGGATTTACTTCTGGATTTTCCATTTGATTTCATTTGTCTGCCTATTTCTGTCCAGTTAGCATGTAACTTCAGTGTCAGGTTCTGTAACATTCATGTATTTAATATCAGGAAACCTAACACCTTCTCTTTCAGAACTTCCCTGCTCATTCCCGATCTGAAGGAAACTTTGGAAGGGACCAATAACTAGACCGCTTGACCACCTTTTGCTCCATTGTCAGATCTTGAGATCTGAGATCTTTCCCTTAGTGTCTGCTTACCTCTGGCTACTTCAAGGAATTACTAGATTCCTGGTAATTCCTAGTAATTCTCCACTTGTTTGCGTGATCTCCTTTTCCAGTGTTCTTATCGATCCTTCCTGGGCTCTGGGAAGAGGGACTGGGCAGATTATTTGTGGCAGAGCTATGACTGGCACCTAGATTTTCTTGACCCCAGTTCAGGATTTACCATTATTATGACTACTATCTATGATAATGACTTGTATTATTTCATTGTCCCCCCAACACTGCTCCTATTAAAATACAATGCGCCAGGCACGGTACTAAATATTGTTAATATATTACCCATTTTGTCCTTACACAGCACCCAGAGGACGTGGAATGTGCTGTTCCATCCACACCTAGCTGTTGGTGGTCACTTCTGCGTGCATTTTACCCTCAAACACGTTCTCTTTATTGGCCACTTTCCAGCTCTGACCAGGAGCCCAGGCTTTCAGACTTCCTAGCGCTACAGCAGACAAATTGCTACACAACTGTGTTTTTATTTCCAAAGTTGTAAATTGCACCAAAATAGTTTTTCTACAATTTACAACGTGTCTGACAAGAAAACAAGTTGTTGCTGCCAACTCCTGATTTTTAATTGAATCTCTGGTTGAGTGTGGAGCACAATAAATAACTCTGCCCATGGGGGGCATAAGGCAACACTAGAGGCATTCGAGAATGTCTCTGGGGAAGGCCAGAGGGCAAAGAGCCTGCAGGTTTCTGGATGCCCTGCTTATTTCGGTTATTTTTGGAAAAGTTTCTTAAAGGGCCCTCGCAGGGAAGTCAATGAACTCATGACCGCCATTTTGAGAACGGTCAAGGAACAAAGCTGTTCTGTTGAGCCACCAGGGCTGAGTTTGGGCTTGATATAACATTAATCAGACTTGGCAAACCCTAGATCACATCTAGGTTCGTTCTCCCTGTACTTGCCAAGCCATTCTGCACATGGAGAGGACTTTCTTGTCTTGTTGGGCCTTGTGCTCAGTGATGGTTTACTGGAGAATGAGGATGGCCCACATTTCCCAGATCTGGTGAGAGCCAGCATGGACAGCTGTGTTCTGAGCCTTGGGTCACTCTGTCAGTGACATGGCATCATAAATGGATGACGATCAGTCCATAGCATTCCTAGATCAGCAGGGGCTGCGGCTACCAGGAGTTCCCAGCAGGGATTAGTGTGCTGGTGTGTCTGTGGGGAAAGAGCATTGTGGCTGGTGCAACATGTTTGTTGTGAGAAGTGAGAAGAACCAGCGGAGACCAGAAGCCCATGGTCTGAGTCCTGAACGCTGGAGGCGATCCCAATGTGATGTGGTGGTGATTCTTGAAGGCTCGTGTCCACACAGCTGCTGGGTCTGTGTTGTAGAGGCCACGAAATGTTCACCATTTCTTCCATTTATCCATGATCTCCTTTGAAATGTCGACAACCCTACAATGTGGGTGTTATTATTCCTTACTTTTAGATAAAGAAATTGAGACATGGAAATGTTCACTGGCCTCAGAGACCCGTGGACAAGCAGGTGAGGCAGCCCCCTGAGTCATTTTTACTGACCTTCAGTTTCAGAATGTTGAGTATGAGGTTAGTATTCGAAGTAGGAACCAGAAGAAGAGATATTTTCTGAAAAGACACCTCATTGTTCTGCCTTAAAAATAAAATCTGTTCCTCCAACCCAATGTCCCTCACAGATTCCATACATGCCTTCTAAAAATGCAGAACTCTCCAGAATCACCAGGAGGGAATATTCCTTCTGTTTTATTTCCCCACAATTAATACAACGACTCTGTGTCACACACATTTATTGATCACTTCCAGGGTTCTGGCCTGGAACAGTTTACTGTAAGATGTGATGACACAAAGTGTGACATATTTTGGAGATGTTTCTAGGTGAAGACTTTAAAAGCCAATATATTAAAATATCACGGACACCTGGGTGGCTCAGTCAGTTAAGCGTCCGACTTTGGTTTTGGCTCTGGTCATGATCTCAGGGTTGCAGGATCGAGCCCCACATCGGGCTCTGCCCTGACAGCACAGAACTTGCTTAGGATTCTGTCTCTCCCTTTCTCTCTGCCCCTCCCCTGCTCATGTTCTCTCTCTCTCTCAATAAATAAATTAATTAAAAGATAATTAAAATATCAGACACAGCTGATTTCCAGTTATTGTTCACGTATTTAAAAAAACAATTTTTACTGCCCTGACAATTACAGAACCTCTTCGTGAACTTCAGTCTGTGGTCTGTCCTTCAAAAATAGCCTCATTAATAGCAGATTTAATCTTTTGAGAATAGATTTGAGTTTTTGGATCGGACTTTGGAAGCTGGAAAAATCATTTAGAGCCGTCTGGTAAAGAAAGTGGATAATATGATTTTGCTTTTTTTTTTTTAATTTTTTTTTCAACGTTTATTTATTTTTGGGACAGAGAGAGACAGAGCATGAACGGGCGAGGGGCAGAGAGAGAGGGAGACACAGAATCCGAAACAGGCTCCAGGCTCTGAGCCATCAGCCCAGAGCCCGACGCGGGGCTCGAACTCACGGACCGCGAGATCGTGACCTGGCTGAAGTTGGACGCCAACTGACTGTGCCACCCAGGCGCCCCTGATTTTGCTTTTTAAAAAACGTGCTGTTATAGAAGAGAACGGCTTTCTTGTGTGTCTTGTGGATATTTATGAAGGCGATTTTTCATACTTCACCAAAGGGGGAAAGGCTAGCAAGTAGTATAAAACCATGAGCACATTCATTTAGAAAATAAATTGTAATGTGTTTATGGTACAAAGTCAGTAGTTTTAGTGTTATACCTATGCTTTGAATTCAGCAGATACTTCTCAGCTAGCATGTTATAATGCATATTCATTATAAAGATAGAAAACCGTTTTCCATTTTCAATTTTGCTCGTGTCACCAGCCAACTTGAATTTCTCATAATTCTTAGGTTATCACCACCGATTTTGAAAATGCTGCCTGAGATACGTGCGTGGCGAGTCAACCACACGGCCCTACCGAGCCATCCAAATCTTAGCTATGGTGGAGAAACCACAGAGTCACGGGGTGGCAGCCAGTCCACTCCGTGCAAAATACGTTTTAAAATATTCAGAAAAAGGAAAAACTTAAATTCCCTTTAGGCTGACATCCAAACGGTTCATAAAATTACAAAATCAGTCCAAAAGCTTTCATTGGAGGCCAAAGATCCGTTCAGTTTCAAGGGGAATAAAAATGTTGGTGGATTCAGTGAGGACTGGTAGCTATGTTGTTATGGTGACCACAGCCACACTTACTCTTAAAAGGAGGGGCGTGGGCTCAAGAATATTATCTTTTTTTTTTTCTTAATTTTATTTATTTATTTTGAGAGAGAGAGCGAGAGAGAGAGGAAGAGCATGAGCAGGGGAGGGGCAGGGAGAGAAAGAGAATCCCAAGCAGGCTCCAAACCATTGGTGTAGAGCCGATGCAGGGCTGGAACTCACGAACCATGAGATCATGACCTGAGCCAAAAATCAAGACTGGTACACTTAACCATCTGAGCCCCCGAGGCTCCTCAAGATTATCTTTTTTGGGGAGGAAGCAGGAAAAGGGAGAAATCACGACCAGTCTAATGAGAGTCTTTGGGAACTTAGCCTTTTGATAGTGACATTTATATTGGATTTAATGGACATTCATTGGGTATGTGTCCA
Source organism: Herpailurus yagouaroundi (assembly GCF_014898765.1). Taxonomy (NCBI): domain Eukaryota; kingdom Metazoa; phylum Chordata; class Mammalia; order Carnivora; family Felidae; genus Herpailurus; species Herpailurus yagouaroundi. The sequence continues at coordinate 4,680,316 of NW_024412439.1, read as the reverse complement.
TGTATTCCTTGCTTATTGGAATGAACAAAGTTGGGTACCTCCAATGATGACCAAACCAAGAAAATATCTGAAGAACCTGGGTGGCTCAGCCAGTTGGGCGTCTGACGGGGCACCTGGGTGGCACCTGGGTGGCTTAGCCAGTTGGGCGTCTGACTCTTGTTTTCTGCTCAGGTCATGATCCCAGGGCTGTGAGATCTAGCCTGGCGTCAGGCTTCATGCTGAGTGTGGAGTCTGCTTGAGATGCTCTCTCTCTCTCTCTCTCTGTCGCTCTCCCCAACATGCGCTGTCTCTAAAGTAAAAATATTAATAATAATAATAAATTAAATAATAAACTGAGGGGCTTATGAGGATGAGGTTGAGTGTATGAAGGCCATTGTGGCTAGAACAGGGATGGGGCAAAATAATAATAATAATAATAAATAATGATAATAATAAGACATAAAGGCTAGAAGTAAGCAGGGACCAGAATGTAGTACCTAATATTCTTGAAATATTATATACTTAGATATTATTCTAAGAATGATGGAAAACCATTGGAGCTTGGGTTTATGTTTAAAAAGACTGTTTTGGCTGCTGCATAGAGATCGAGATCCATGCTCCTGGGTCCTCGTCTTTGTTCCTCTGTATATAACATGCTTTAAAAAAAAGTGCTTTTAAGATATTGTTTTCTTTATCACTGGTATTGGGGAACTTGGTTATGATGTGCTTGGTATTGTTTTTCTTCTTGTTTCTTGTGTTTGGGTTCTGTTGAGCTTCTAGGCGTGTGGATTATCTTGGTAGAAAAGTCGATGGTTATCTACAAGAGGAGAGGGCTGAGGATCAAGTTCGGGACCTTCAATATTTAGAAGTTGGACAAGGAAGGAATCAGCAAAAGATTCTGAGATGTGATGATGTCACATGTCAATGATGATGTCAATGATGTCAGGGGAAATCGAAAAGAGTTCGATGTCACTGAAGTCAAGAGAGAAGAGAGTTTTCGAGATCTAACTGTGTAAGAAATATTTATTATTATTTATTTTTTTAATGTTTATTTATTCTTGGGAGAGAGAGAGAGAGAGAGAGAGAGAATGAGTTGGGGAGGGGCAGAGAGAGAGGAACACAGAATCCGAAGCAGGCTCCAGGCTCCGCGCTGTTAGCACAGACCCTGATGCGGGGCTCGAACTTACAAGCTGCGAGATCATGACCTGAGCCAAAGTCAGACGCTCAACCAACTGAGCCACCCAGGCGCCCCTGTAAGAAATATTTATTGAAAGCAGTTTCAGTGGCCAGATCTGAAGATGTTCAAGTGTAAATTATTCTTCCAAAAAACCGGCCGATATGAGAAGGAGAGGGTTAGGATGTCATCTCAAGGCAGACTTGGTTTGGAGAAACTGATTGTTAGAAGCATGGGAGAAAACTGAGTGTATTTATAGCAATGGAGGAAGGAGAAGGAGGTTGGAGATTTGGATGGAAGGAAATAATGAATGAAAGAGATCAGACGCGACAGAGGAGACACAATCAAGAGTAGGTGGAGGGGTGTGGCTTTGATGAGGAGGAGGGGCTTGCCACTGTCTAGACCACTGTCTAGAATGTGTAGAGTGGCTTTGTCAATGGGGACAGGCGGTTGAGGTTGATGCCCTCAGCTATCTTGCGGAAATGGGCGGCACGTTTCTCTTCTTCAAGTGGAAAGTTCAGTTTTAGTAGAGGACCTGAGACAAGTGCAAACATTTTTTTAGATTGTTAACAGAGAAGACGGAGTTGCTCAAGGATAGAGAAATGGCTTACTGGCCCAAGCTGAATGGCCAGCTGCACCCGAAATCCGGCCATGAGAGTGTTTGACTGATGTTCTCCTGCAACGTTCAATCAATAACCCCGTTGAGGAGGTTGACCGTGAGGTGGCAGCTTTGTTGTGTGGGTTTGGCGGAAAAACGGGGGCAAAAGGAACGATAGGTGATGATAAAGAATATTTCAGGTGGTCCTGAGGATCGTCTAGGCAGGGTTGGGAAGCCAAAGAAACTTCTGGGAGACTGAGGAGGTCCTAGTATTTTGTTTGTTTGTTTGTTTTTGTTTTGGAGAAAAGGATCACAAATCAGACAAGTTGGGTATAAAGGCTACTTGAAAAAACCATTTTTCTCCGCCTGCCTCACAAAGTTATCGTAAGCTGTAAATGAGTTAATTCGCGCACGGTGGTTTGACTACTGCCTGGCACATAGGACGAGCCCAGGCAAGGTGGTAACGGATGCCATCAGTGTCCTGCACAATTCCCCTGGCTTTGGGTGTGGCCCCGCTGCACAGTCCCCGGGCATGTCCATGGCTTTCCTTCCACCCAAGGACGTGCCGTGTCCTTTACCCTGAGCAGCGAGAATTTGTTTGCCTCGTGCCAGCTGCAGCCTGGAAATGCAGCGAGTACTGGGGTTGTATGTACACGACCCAGATTCTTGTCTTTTAGCTGCGGGTGTGTTTTAGATGCTTCCTTAGATGGTCTCTGGCAGGATTGATATGAGTGGCTCCCAGGAGTTACCAGCTCAATTTCACACGCTGTATTGGCTTTTTCCTTTTTGTCTGTCTCGTTCTCTGTCCCTTCGCTTCTGCTTTCTGGGATTATATTCCGACTAAACTATTGAAACCTCAAGCCCATGCCCCATGCTCTGCTTTTAGGGTGAGGTGGGGCCGGGGAAAGCCACGAACATAACCATTATTCATGTTAATATTATTATTAAAAAATTTTTTTAATGTTTATTTATTTTTAAGAGAGACAGAGAGAGACAGAGCATCAACAGGAGAGGAGCAGAGAGATAGGGAGACAGAATCAGAAGCCAGTTCCAGGCTCCAAGCTGTCATCACGGAGCCTGACGTGGGGCTTGAACTCACAAACTGTGAGATTATGACCTGAGCTGAAGTCAGACGCTTAACTGACTGAGCTACCCAGGTGCCCTGTGGCAATAACCTTTAATGTTATTTTTTAAAGGTTTTTTTTAACTTTATTTTTTTATTTTGAGAGAGAGAGAGAGAGAGAGAGAGAGAGCAAACAGGGGAGGGGCAGAGAGAGTGAAAGAGAGAGAAAGAATCCCAAGCAGACTCCACGCTTTCAGTGTGGAGCCTGATGGAGGGCTTGAACTCACAAACCGTGAGATTGTGACCTGAGCTGAAACCAAGAGTTGGACACTCAGCCGACTGAGCCACCCCGCCACCCCAATGTTAATTTGAAAATAACTCTTAATGAATTAGTATTATTTATTGTAGACATCCAGAAATTAGTACCAAATTTCTAAAAAATCTTTCTGGGCAGGAAAGAACCTGAGTCTGGACACCCAAAGACTCACAAAGTATGAAGCAAAATTATTGAACGTGACCAAAACATACACATAGCCTAGAGAACTTCTGAAAAATCAAGAAAAAAAAAATCCGAAAGATTTGGGCAGAAAAGCCTGTTGAGCACATGGGAACAAAATTTAAAGTGCTTTGGAATTCTTCTCCGTAACACCTAACAGCAAGAGAAAGGAAATGACATCAAAGTTACTAGACTTGCTTTGATTGATGGCGGAATGAATTAAAATATAGAACTCGAGAATCCGAAAGACACAACCGTGACCGTTGAAAGAAACGCACAAAAGATGAATTCTAGGTAATTGTTTTATAGATGGTGATACAACACAATGGAAGGGTACAAAGCGCCTCTTGAAAAGGGATAGTGATCGAATTATAATAATTTAGGCCTAAGGTGTTGTCATACGTCAATAAAAACTAAGGCCAAATTATGGAAAAACATACAATTTCCTCATTGTTCCCCAGGGGGATATAATTTCATTGTGAATAAAGATAGCTGGAGAAGGATATGTTCCAGGATGTAGTTTTTTTAGACCCCGAAATAAGAACTACTTGAGATAAAAACAGGATGCATATTTTCCAAGTTACTAAAGAGAAAGGCAAAGAAAACAAATCCCATGTATCAAACATACTTGAGTAGCACGTTGACGTAGGGTCTTTAATCTTCTGGTCTCCAGGAACTTCTGTGATTCGTCATCTGCCCTAGATCTTAGCATCACCTCCAATGTCATTAATGCAAGTGCTACCTTTCCTTTCTTTCTTTCTTTCTTTCTTTCTTTCTTTCTTTCTTTCTTATTTTTGAGACACACACACACACACACACACACACACACACACAGAGCGTGAGCAGGGAAGGGGCAGAGAGAGGGAGACACAGAATCTGAAGCAGGCTCCAGGCTGTGAGCCATTAGCACAGAGCCCGGCGCTGGGCCAAAACCCACAAACCGTGAGATCATGACTTGAGGCGAAGTAGGACGCTTAACTGAATGAGCCACGCAGTCACCCCCAAGCACTGTCTTTCGGACCACTCCTCCCTTGCCAACTTGGCTTTTTAATTAAAAACACTAAAATAGTTTTTCATCTCACTGTGACCTCCAGCCCCTTTATCCTTTGTCTTTCCTATCTGTGAGCCCTCTCTTTCCTTCACTTTGCTACCTATCTCGCTTAGATTTTGGGGGCCGCTAGTTCAGTGCCAACACCCTAAATTCCCTCATCCCTTGGAGGCTCTGGTCATGCCCCATCCGGCTGAAATCTAATCCCAGAGCAACGCACTCTATGCTTTTTCTTTTCCTCTATTTGAGCAGCCAGAGAAACACACAACAGGAAAGGTTGTACCGTCATAAATTCACGACCATTAATCTTGAAGGACGATCCTTAACGGGTCTCTGCCAGCTCATGGTCGAACTTTGCACACTGGCTATTCCAAACCTCCTCCAGCCTCCTCAAATGTCCAACTTCCCCACTCTCCTGCCATTTCTCAACACATACCCTTATTTCATGTTTCACAGAGAATAGATGCTATTAGATAAAAATCCCTCAAACACCCTGCTACCAAACCCATCAGTATAATCCCATTTGTACCTGTCTGGTCTTCCTTTTTGTCTGTTAAGTAGAGGGGCTGTTTCTCTTCCTGAGGGAAGCCAGTTCCTTAAGAATGCTTTGGACCCCACTCCCTTCCTTCTCTTGTGGAACTTTATACTACAGATTGTCTTTCATTTCTCCCCAATTTCCAGTCTCTTCTCAATCTCATTAATTACCTTAACTTGTAAACATTAAAAAATTTCATTCTATTAAAAGTTTATCTCTCCCCCAGCGTCTATTAGGAGTTTTCTAGAACTTACTGTCTTGACTCACTTACCTCCTGTTCGCTTCCCAACTCACTTCAACCCGGCTTCTATTCCCATCCCTCCACTGTGGCAACTCCGGTAAGACCACCAGTAACTTCCATGATGTTAGATCCCATGGGCAATTATATTTTTATTTTTTTTTAAAGTTTATTTATTTATTTTGAGAGGAGGGGAGGGGCAGAGAGAGAAGGAGAGAGAGAATCCCAAGCACGCTCTGAGCTCAGTGTGGAGCTGGATGCAGGGTTTGATCTCATGAACCGTGAGATCATGACCTGAGCTGAAATCAAGAGTCTGATACTTAAGTGACTGAGCCACCCAGGCACCCCCCCCCAGGGCACTTTTATATAGCCATTCTACTCAACTTCTCAGTGATGTTTGATGCTATTGACTACTCTTGTCTACCCTTCCATTGGCTTCTCTGACACTCTACTCTCTTCTTTACATTCTCTGTGTATCTTTTCCAGGATCTTGTTTTTCCTTCCTTTGCCTCACCTCCATTTTGGAGTGAAGTTCTTAGGAGTGTGTCCAAGTTTGGCTGTGCAACAAAGTCATCGGGGGGAGCCTGGGTGACTCAGTTGGTTAAGCATTCGACTTCGGCTCAGGTCATGATCTCATGGTTTGTGAGTTCGAGTCCTGCATCAGGCTCTGTGGTGATGGCTCAGAGCCTGGAGCCTGCTTCAGATTCTGTGTCTCCCTCTCTCTCTGCCCCTCTCCCTCTCGTGCTCTGTCTCTGTCTCAAAAATAAATAAATATTTAAAAAATTAAGAAACAGACAAAAAAACCAAAGTCATCTGCGAAGTTTTTTTGTTTTTTTTTTTTAAATAATTATTGATGCCTTGGCTTTACTCCAGACTGTTTGAAAATGAATCTCTGGCACTGAAGCCCAGATAACTGTATTTTTTAAAAAATTATGCAAGTTAAAGAGGCGTTGGGATGCATTGCTGGCCAGAATTCAAAATGGCACGACCTCTATGGAAGTGAACTTAACAACATTTCACAAAACTACGTATGCATTTGCCCCTCAACCTGGCATTATTACTTCTAGAAATTTACCCTGAGGCCACACCCACAACAACACAAGATACCAATGTACCAGGGTATTCACTCTAGAATTACTGACCTGACCTGAATTCACACAAATCTTCTTGTATGTTGTTTCTTCCGGAAATTTTCTAGTTTTGGATTTTACAATGAGATCTGTGATCGATTTTGAGTAAAATTTTACATATGGCATCCAGTATGGATTGAAGTTGTTATGCATAAGGGTATCTAACTGTTTCCAGCACCCTTGGTTGGGAGACCCATTCTTCTTCCAGTGATTGCCTTTGTACCTTTGTCGAAAGTCAACTGTCTGCATATGGATAGGTTTATTTATGGATTTCCTATTCTGTTCCACTTCCCTGTCAATCTTAGTAAGTGTATTCGTATAATAAATCTTGACGTCAGGTGGTTGCTTTCTTTTCTCAAAGTTGTTCTAGCGACTCCAGGGCCTCAGTTTTTCCATAGAAATTTAGAATCTGTTTGTCGGTTCCTACAAACACAGCTGCTGTATCTTGCTTGGAGTTGTGGCGAATCTATAGAACAAACTGGGGAGAATTGACATCGTGACAATATTCCTTCATGAACCAGTGTATCTCTCCATTGGTTTAGCTCTTTAATTTCTCTCAGCAAGCAGTTTCCAGAATAAATTTCTTGCTCATATTTTGTTGACTTATCCTTATTTTATAACTTCGATGACTTTAAAAAATATTTAATGTTTATTTGTGAGAGAGACAGAGTGTGAGCAGGGTAGGGGCAGAGAGAGAGAGAGGGAGACACAGAATGCGAAGCAGGCTCCAGGCTCTGAGCTGTCAGCACAGAGCCCGACGCGGGGCCCAAACTCACGGACCGCGAGATCGTACCTGAACCAAAGTTGGACGCTCAAACGACTGAGCCTCCCAGAAGCCCCTGATGATGTTTTAAAGGATGTGTTTGTAATTTCATTTTGGATTGCTCATTGTTAATATTTAGAAGCTCAACTGATTTTTGTATATTGACCTTGTATCCTGCAATATTGATAAACACACGTATTAGTTGTAGATGCTCTTTATAGATTTCATTGGATTTTCTACAGAGATGATAATGTTGCCTGTGAACAAAGATGGGCTGATTCTTCATTACGGTGTGAAAGACTTTTCCCCCTTTATTTCACTGGCTTGAGCTTCTAGTACGTGAGTAAACATGGTGAGAGTGGGTGTCCTTCCCGTATTCCTGATCTTAGCAGGGGAAGCCTTCAGTATTTTATAATTAAATATACTATTAAATTGTATATTTGTCTTTTTTCTTCCTTTGTTTGGATTGGGTGTTATTTTTATTCCATTTTATATTATGCTTTTTAAAATTTGCACTAGTCTTTCAACTTTGTTGGTTTATTAGCAACAATGTTTTGTCTCGTTTTACAGTGGTTGCTTTAGGGCTTATAGTATAAATTCTAATCTTATCTCAGTCTGCCACCTAGTAACATAACATCACTGCGCATTTGCATAAAAACCCTGAAACAGTGTACTTTCATTTTTGTTCTCACCCTCTGTGCTGTTACTATTTTTTTTTTTTTTTTAATGTAAGCTCTGTGCCTATTGTGGGGCTCGAACTCATGACCCTGAGATTAAGAGTCACATGCTCTACCTACTGAGCCAGCCAGACGACCCCTCTGGGCTATTCTTGCCATCCATTTCCTCATGTTATAAACCCTGTACTGTGTTACATATTACTTCTTAAAAAAAAAATCCGTGATCCTTATAAGATATACTTTTTTTAAAAAACATTTATTCATTTTTGAGAGTGAGAGAGACAGAGCATGAGTGGAAGAGGGGCAGAGAGAGAGGGAGACACAGAATCAGAAGCAGGTTCCAGGCTCTGAGCTGTCGGCCTAGAGCCCGACGCGGGGCTCGAACTCACGGACTGCTAGATCATGACCTGAGCCCAAGTCGGACGCTTAACCGACTGGGCCAGCCGGGAGCCCCCATTTCCTCATTCTTTGCTGCTATCTCCTCAATCTAAGCTAGTATAGTTTCTTACCTAGACCACTGCGATACATTCCTGACTTCACCCTATATCCCTTTTACTTCCTTCCAGCCTGTCGTCCACACGTAACTTGTGCGCTTTTCAAAACAGAAATCTCGCAAAACCCACGCATCCCCAGTTTAGAACCTACCTAACCAATTTATGCTTCATATGCCTGCAACGTGCCCTTAATTGGATAGCTAAGAAATGTGATAGGGTGGGGTTCCAGTCTGTGAAACTCCACAAAGGGACAATATTTGAGCCTTTGAATAAGTATTGGCTGAAAATGAAGGGGGACTATGGTAGTTTCAGGAGAAAAAAGTTGAGGGAATCCTAGGGTGCGAAAGCCAAAAGTGGTGGCAGCACACGAAAAAGTCAAAAGCTTCCTTCCAATTCATGCAGCTAAACATTGTACTCACTTTCCACGTCCAGGACGATGCACTTTTCATGCTTATTGGGATGACGTGGGGGAAGGGGAGCTTACGGAAGAGAAAGTTTAATGTACCTTTGCTGTGCAATTGTGACCTTAGTAGCACGGGGACCCTGCTCTAAGTACCATGGAGGAATAGAAAGACCTCGAGGCCATCGTCCCAGTTCTCAAGGACCTCCTCAAGTCTTCTTGCCTCCTCATTTGCATATCTCTTCCCACCTTTTCCCAGTCCCACCTCTTTCCTCCACGATGTCCCCCTTCACTGATGCCATTTTTGCGCATGGCTGTGTAGTCCGTGGTCCCAAGTCAAGGAGGGGGGAGATAAAAAAAAGAAAAATCCCACAAGAACTTGTTCAAATCACATTCAAGTTAATAGGGGCAGCTGGGTGGCCCAGTCGGTTAAGGGTCCGACTTCGGCTCAGGTCACGATCTCACGGTTGGTGAATTCGAGCCCCGCGTCGGGCTCCGGGCTGACAGCTCGGAGCCCGGAGCCTGCTTCGGATTCAGTGTCTCCCTCTCTGTCGGCCCCTCCCTCACTCGACACCGTCTCTCCCTCTCTCTCAAAAATAAACATTAAAAAAAAAAATCACATTCAAATTAAGGAAGGCAAACGACTCACAGAGTCCGAAGGAGCTTTCAGCTTTTTTTAAAAAATATAGAACAACAAAGCACATTCCCCGGAAGCCCCAACAACAGTTTCCATCTGCAGTCTGTGTCTCTGGAGGGAAACAATGAGCCATTGCAAGTTTATACTCTCGAAGACAGTGAAGTCTCAAACACAGATTAAAAGAGAGGAGGGTGTGGGGCATGGAAAGATCAGACAAGGTGCTGTTGGGTGCTAGAATCAGATCAAATGATTTCCTACTGGGCTTTCTCCTGGGAAGTCGATAAAAGCTGGCGTTGTTACTCTCTGGTAAGAAAGGGCTTTTGATTCGGAGACCCCTCTCGACCGTCTTTAAAAGGGAAGGTAACCCTCACAATCTCCTAGGGAGAATTCTAGCATTTGTCAGGCTTTGCTTCACTTCAAGTCACATGGCAAAAAATAATATTAAGAAAGAAAGAAAGAAAGAAAAAGAAAAAAAGAAAGAAAGAATAGAGAAGGGGGAAAAAAATCCAGCCTTTCGGACTTGACTTCACAAAGAAAAAGGCGTCTTGGGGCGCGCGGGGACCAGATTGGCCCACTGGTGTGTGCGTGTTTCCCTAACTTGTAAAGCCTGGGGTGTCAGAAAGTCGGAGAATTTTCAGGTTGTCAGAGTCCTCAGCGGACACGAGGTCCTTTTGAAGCAGAGGAACTCTCCCTTCCGTTGCCGTCTTACCTGGGAAGCCAATATTTAAAAGCGGAGCGCGCACGGGAGGATAGATGAAGACAGGAGGGGAGAGGGAGCCCCAGATGGGTCACTACAACTGGTACCTTTGGGGGGATGTTTCGCCATTATCAAGTTTTCCTTTCTATCGCTAGCAATAAACCTATTTTGTCTGCTATGAAATGCCCTCCCACTTTCTTGTGCTTACAGCTAGCTTGGCATATATATATATATATATATATATATTTTTTTTTTTTTTTCCATACATTTGCCATTAAACTGTGTGTTCTTCTGCCTTTAAAAGAGTATCTCTTGGGGCGCCTGGGTGGCTCAGTCGCTTAAGCCTCTGACTCTTGATTTCGGCTCAGGTCCTGATCTCACGGCTTGTGAGATCGAGACCTGCATCTGGCTCTGCGGGGACAGTGCAGGGCCTGCTTGGGATTCTCTCTCTCTCCCTCTCTCTCTCTCCCTCTGCCCCTCCCCCATGCATGCCTGTGATCTCTTTCTCAAAATAAATAAATAAACCTAAAAAAAAATATCTCTTATAAACCACATGTAATTGGTTCTTGTTTTATTTTACTGAGTGGAATATTTAATCAATTTATTCTTTATTTTTATTGATTTTACAATGTTGATTTATTTTTGAGAGGGAGGAAGAGACAGAGCGCAAGTAGGGGAGGAGCAGAGAGAGAGGGAGACACAGAATCCGAGGCAGGCTCCGGGCTCTGAGCTGTCAGCACAGAGCCCCATGCGGGGCTCGAACCCACGAACCCTGAGATCATGACCTGAGCTGAAGTCGGACGCTTAACCCACTGAGCCGCCCAGGCACCCCACGATGAGTACTTTTAAGACCTGCTCGTAGCAACTTTCCAAGATGCACAAACGTACTATTAACTCTAGTCACCATGCCGCGCCTGACATCCCCAGGAATGATTTATATTAAAACTGGAATTTTGTACCTTTTTGGCCACTTTCACTCATTTCTGCCACCCTGCCCTCACGTGGTCTTACTCTGTCTGCTGACAAATGAGGAAATTGAGAACAGAGCCTTAAAATGACCAGCCCAAGTGCCAGAGCCCGGATAGAGGCAACTGAGGCTTAAGACGTTCCCTCTACATGGGCCATGTGGTTGGATCCACACTCCCACAGTTCTGAGTACGATGCCTATTGATATTCGGTTGGTCGAACTAGTTCCTTTTTGGAGGCATGAGAGTTCTTTTTTTAATTTATTTATTTTGAGACAGTGAGAGAGAGAGAGAGAGAGAGAGAGAGAGAGAGAGAATGAATCAGGGAGAGGCAGAGAGATAGAATCCCAAGCAGGTTCTGTGCTGTCAGCCCAGAGCCTGACCTGGGGCTTGATCTCATGAACCCTGATATCATGACCTGAGCCGAAACCAAGAGTCAGACCCTTCACCTCGCAAGAGAGTTTATGTTGAGGGTCAAGGGGAAATCTTGAAAATAGTTCAGGCGGCTGACACGAAGAAATGTGGCTTTAATAGCCAAGGCTGAGCCCCAGAAAGAGGAGGGGAAAAAACAATGTGCGTGTCACCTTTTACGAGTGGTTCCATCCTTTTACGGACACGTCCCAGGACACAGGGGGCCTCTGACACCTGGGATGTCCCGGGGCTGTGGCCAACATTACCAGCATTTCCTCGGAGATCCTAGGCTACAAACAAAAGCAATGCCCGTGCGTCAAATAAAGTGGCACCACTTCAGTTCCAGGCGCTTGTCCCCCTCGGCATTTGGGTCTGGAGAAGGTGGGGGTCGAGAATGTGTCGTTTCATCTCTAGGGACTGCAGGAAATGTCCCCGGGGCCCGCATCAATGGGCCGTGGGCTCCCTGTGGGTACGAATCTCATGGCTTCACTGCTGCCTCTCTTATGTCTGGCACACTGCTTTGTCGCAGGGGGTGGGGCTTGAGGGGTGTCACATCTGGAACTTCAGAGGTGGCCTTGGTTTGGGGCGGGGTTTCTTGATAGCACGCCAGGCTGAGAGGCAGGAAGAAACCATGCTATTTGTGGGTAGGCCATGGAACTAGGTGCGGATATTGGCTCACCCACCAACTTACCGTCAGACCTGGGGAAGGTTATTCACACCTGCTAGACTTTGCTTCCCTCCAGTGTCAAGTGAGGAAGACAGACTAGATGGGACGCAGGGTCTATTCTCCTCCGATTCTTCATCAAGTCCTCGTTTGCATAATGACGCCCGTGCCTGTCACACTTATGGAGCATCCACTCTGCACAGGCTGCCCGTGTCCGGTCATCACCGCACCCCGCAACGTGGGGACTATCGCCCCACTTTACAGACAAGGAGATTAGAGGCAAAGACATTGAGTAACTCGCTCAAGTTCGCGCACTCAGTAAGGGACAGATTTGGGGTTCAAGTTCGGATTTGCCTAATCCTGAAGCTCCCTCCGTGCTGCCCTGATCTTATTATTATTTTTTAAGTTTCTTTATTTAGTTTGAGAGAGAGAGAGAGAGAGAGGGGGGGGGAGGGGCAGAGAGAGAGAGGAAGAGAGGGAGAGAGAGAGGATCCCAAACAGGCCCCCCGCTGTCTGTGCAGAGCCCAACACGGGGCTCGATCTCACGAACCATAAGATCATGACCTGAGCCGAAGCCAAGAGTCGGACGCTCAACCGACTGAGCTACGCAGGCGCCCCTGTTCTGAACTTATGATGAGAAATTAAAGCATGGAGCTGGGGAGGCACTGTAATGAGGGACCTTGTAAGTCATTCCTGGCCCCCTCTTTCTTGCCTCCAACTTTCTCAGGAGTTTCCCGTTGACCTCTAGCCCCTGCTTTGGCCACTTCCAAGGCAGTAAAGCTCCTCCCTTTTCGCATGGCTCAACTCGAGACCAGTTCGAATTACTGAACCAGATTCTTCCTAGCGTCTCTCTCTCTTCCCCATCCCCTGTCTCGCTTCTGCTCTCCGGGGACTCTTCGTGAAGTATCCTCCTTGCCAAGGCATAGGATTTGACTTTCACAGGGGGTCGGAATAGGAGATCACCTGAGCGATGCCTGGCTTTCTAGGCGATTTTAAACCAAGAGGTATTGTTTCAACTAGATCTCTCCAGAAGCAGAATGTTTCCGTCCACGTGTCTTCAAGAATTCCTGGTAAGCGGGATGGCCTGACGGCCCTCAGTTTCTGGTTCTCTGCAGAAGGGGATCGCTGGTTTTGTAGTAGCATTGTGAATCCTAACTGGATATGTTGAGGCCCATTTTCTTGGGCTCCAACGTCTCTTTCTCTTTTGTTTTGAGAGAGAGAAAGAGAGCCTGCGTGGGCAAGAAGGGCAGAGGGAGATAGAGAATTTTAAGCAGGCTCAGCGCAGAGCCTGATGCAGGGACTGATATCACCCACCCTGGGATCATGACCTGAGCTGAAATCAAGAGTTGGACGTTCAACTGACTGAGCCACCCAGGCGCCCTTCAACTTCTGTCTGAAAGTGGAATGTGTCCATTGGTCTAGTGGTGTGTCCGGTCTAATGTTTCTTTTTTATTTTTGAGAGAGCGAGCGAGCACTATTGGGGGAGGCACAGAGAGAGAGGGAGACAGAGGATCCAGAGTGAGCTCTGCTCTGACAGCAGAGAGCCTGACACGGGGCTCGAACTCGCGAGCCGTGAGATCATGGTAAGATCGTGACCCGAGCCGAAGGTGGATGCTCAACTGGCTGAGCCACCCAGATGCCCCAACACTATGCTTTTTATTGCTAAGTGACAGTGAGGTCGTTAGGTTTTGACCCATGAAAGGGCAAGGGCAGCCCACACCTTCCTGTGCCACATTCATCTGAGGACTGGCTTCCTGTGTTGGCCCCTGTGTGTTAGTGTCTGGGTGCAGAATGCTTCATGCTGGAGCTGACCTGGAGTTGGAAGTTGACGTTGATGGGATGGGATGGGAAGCAGTGGCTTGAACAGCCCTGGGGACCGATGCTCAGAAAGAACTGGGCAAGGCCAGTGTGCTGCCCTTTAGGAAGGCTCAGCCTCGCCAGTAAAACATTTACCTGCCCAAAGAGCGATGGTAGGGGGCACGACCATCATGCCCTTCTCAATGCTATCTTGAAATCTCTTTGGCTTTTCTCTTTTCCTAGTCTCTAGAACCTCCAAGATGTGTTATATCTTAAGGTGCCCTACTCTGTCTATGACGGATATAGGTATATGTATTTCCGTTGTTTAAACACTGGCATTTTCCGGGGCTCCCGGGTGGCTCAGTCAGTTGAGCGTCCGACTTCGGCTCAGGTCATGATCTCACGGTCCGTGGGTTCGAGCCCCGCGTCGGGCTCTGCGCTGACGGCTCAGAGCCTGGAGCCTGTTTCGGATTCTGTGTCTCCCTCTCTCTCTGCCCCTCCCCTGTTCATGCTCTGTCTCTCTCTGTCTCAAAAATAAATAAAATGTTAAAAAAAAAATTAAAAAAAAAACCTGGCATTTTCCTCCTCCTGTGTGATGTTACAGGGAAACAGAAATACATATCATTTAAGAAATAAATCCGTAAGTATAGCATACACTGTTTGTTAGCTAGCTTGACAATAAATTGTATTAAAATAAATACATAAGAAATAAATCCATAAGTATAAATGTACTCTGACCTTCTATTATATACACCTATTTTTTCTATTTTATATATATTAAGCTGCTTACAATGACTTTCCTTTTTAACAATTTTTTTAAAGGTTTTTTCATTTTTCAGAGAGACAGAGACAGAATGCGAGTGGGTTGGGGCAAAGAGAGAGGGAGGCACAGAATCCGAAGCAGGCTCCAGGCTCTGAGCTGTCGGCACAGAGCCCGATGCGAGGTTCGAACTCACGAGCTGTGAGATCATGACCTGAGCTGAAGTCGGGCGCTCAACCGGCTGAGCCACCCAGGCACCCCTGACTTTCCTTTTTCTCAGAAAAAAATTTTTCAGTTTATTTATTTTGAGGGACAGAGAGAGCGGAGGAGGGGCAGAGAGAGAGGGAGAGAGAGAGAACCTCAGGCAGGCTCTGTGCTGTCAGCGGAGGGCCTGATGCGGGGCTCGAACTCACGAACCGTGAGATCATGACCTGAGCTGAAACCAAGAGTTGGACGCTTGACCGACTGAGCCACCCACGTGCCTCTACGGTGACTTTCCTAAATTTTAGTCTTTGGTGGCTTTAGTGGAGCTGTTACGGTACCTCTGGCAAGATATTCCATTCCGGGTCACACGCAAGGTGCTATTGTGTGACTTTGGATAGGACAGTTACTCTCTTTTCCCAGTGATATTGGACTCTATGGGTGGAGGATACCAGAATGACAATACTGGTCTTGGCGTATGGAGGTCTGGGTCCATATCTGTGTGAGAAGAAAGCAAGTAGCCATAGGAAGAATCCAACAAATGGAGCCCTTAGTCATTTCCCAGCACAGTATACAAAAAGGCTTGGAAGGAAGTCTTCTCCCCTTGGTGATAAAGTAAGAATTGTGTCCTCAATAGAGTTATGTGAGCTTGAATACTGAACCATAGATCAGAGAAGGAGCTCATTTCTTTTGTTGATTTTTCAAGTTTAGTTCTTTAGTTTTGAGAGAGAGAGAGAGAGCAGAAAGAGAGGGAGAGAGAGAGAAAATCCCAAGCAGGCTCTGTACTGTTAACCCGGAGCCCAGTGTGGGGATCGAACTCGTGGATCGTGAGATCATGACCTGAGCCAAATTCGAGAGTAGGATGCTTAACTGACTGAGCCACCCAGGCAGCCCCAGGAGCTCATTTTGTTATAGGTCATTACTATTAATACACATTTATCGAAGGCCAGATATTTAGAGGAGGTGGTGCTTCAGGAAACACATAAAAACCTAAATTATACCACCCATGCTGGGCGGTATAATTAAATTATACCACCCATGCTGGGCAGTCCAAAAACCTTGAACTGGATGTCGGAAGATTTGAGTTTTAGCTCTGGCTCTAAAAATAGCCCGACGACCTTCCCCTTGTCTGCTAAAGGACGATCTCTAGATTCTTTCCAGTTTAAGATATTGTATTGCCGTTGTTATTTCTACTAGTACTTAAATGCTTCTAGATTCAGCGCCAGGAACGGCGCTGGGTTCTCTGCACGCATTCCTTTTTGTTCTTCACGTTAACCCTAGAAGGAAGGACCCTTACCGTCCCTACCTGAGAGACACAGAACTCAGGCTTAAAGAGGGTAAGTGACTTTGCTCAGTGTCTAACTGGAACACCCATTCGGGTCTGACTCCAGATCTCAGGAGGTAGATCCTTCCTTGCCGCCGTTTGAATGGCAGTCAGAGGCGAGTAATCTTGCCGAAAGCTGGGGCTGTAAGAGGGGGGTGAGCTCGATGGAGGAGGTGCGGGCAGGGGATACGTCCTCTAGAAGTGTAGGATTAAGATTAGCGAAGGGAAGCCGAGCCCCAGAGGGGAGAGCGTTGCGTAAGCGGAAAGAGAATGACATCTCGATTCGACGGCTCCGGAGGAGTTCTTGTAGGTCATGGGAATGTCCTTGACACCAATATGGCACCCCTTCAATGCCTGAGGGATGAAGGAGAAGAGTGGATGAAGTGATATATGTCTACCTTGGACATAGGTGGAAACGGCCAGCAAATTCTCACAACTAAATTAAGTGAGTTCATCGGTGGGGAGGTGAGACAGATTTTTCACGTCCCAGTCAATGCTCTCAGTCTCTGTTCCAGTCCTGCCCGTTCATGCCGACTTGTCCGCCTCCGATAACGCCTCCGTTCCGGTGGCGTTTGGACCCGGATTCTCCCCTAGCCTGACTGCAGCTGTCACTCTCTGTCACATCTTCTTCACGGCCATTAAATTGAAACACGGACAATGGGCTCAGCTCAGCTACGGGACAGCCTTTCTTTCTTTCCAAGCAGCCACTTGGGAGCCGTCGAAGTGACGAGCCAGCCCATGTGGGGGGCTGCGGCTAGACCGTTCCTCGGGGCCCAGGTATCTTCCAGAGGCTGGCATGCGGTTTTAGGGTGGAGAGGGGAACGAGCTTACAGAACGGGCCAAGTCGGCGCTCCTGAAAGACCACAGGTGAAGCGAGAACCAGTTCCTTTCTTTCCAAGGAGATTAATGAACCTGGAGGCCTGCCATATTGCTTCCACACTCTACTTCTTTCTAGGATCACTTGTTACGCACAGGTGACGTTGGCCAGATGGTTCATGCCAGGTGCATTCCGTGGGAGAGGAACGCGAACACGGCATCGCCACCATCCGGGTAGGCGAGTGGAAAGGTGCCCAAGCGTGAGAAACAATGTGCCAGGAAGCCTGGCACACGGCTTCTGTTTCCCTCTGGGCCATTGAGGTGACTCCACCACCGAGCCATCACCAGGTGTGGCCCCATGTGAATGGCAATCGGCACCCGATGACGGGTTCTCCGATTTTCTTGTCTTAGGTTTTCCACTGAATGGGGAGCAGGAAGGAAGAACGCCGGGAGAATTTGAGAAGACCTTGGTTGTCAGGACGAGACCTGTTATTTTCAGGGCTGCATGTGAAGAGAATCTGATTCCTGGCGTACCTTTTCACATCTTTTTTTTTTTTTTTTTTAAGTTTATTTATTTTGAGAAAGAAAGAGTGAGAGAGAACATGAGCGAGCGGGGGAGGGTCAGCAAGAGAGAGAGGAAGAGAGAGAGAACCCCAAGCAGGCTCCGCACTGTCAGCGCAGAGCCTGATGCAGGGCTCGATCTCATGAACCGGGAGACCTGAGCCAAAGTCAAGAGTCAGATGCTTAACTGGCTGAGCCACCCAGGCGCCCTGTCTTTTCATATCTTTTACAGTGGTTTTTTTTCTCCAATCACAAAAATGCTATACACGTTTTTGCAGAAAATTTAGGCGATCAGGTGACGAGCAAGCAAGCAAACACGTCAGTAAATAAAATGTATCCACAGTCCCCCTACAGAGATAAGAAGGCAATTAACACCTTAAGAATATGTCCTTTTTTTTTAAATTAAAAAAAGTGTTTATTTATTTTTGAGACAGAGAGAGACAGAGCATGAATGGGGGAGGGTCAGAGAGAGAGGGAGACACAGAATCGGAAGCAGGCTCCAGGCTCTGAGCTGTCCGCACAGAGCCCGACGCGGGGCTCGAACTCACAGACCGCGAGATCATGACCTGAGCTGAAGTCGGACCCTTAACCGACTGAGCCACCCAGGCACCCCTAGAATATGTCCTTTTTTAAAAAAATTTTTAAGTTGTTTTATTCTAATTTTTTTTTTTAATTTATTTTTGAGAGAGAGAGAGAGAGAGAGAGGCAGAGAGAGAGAGGGAGACCCAGAATCCAAAGCAGGCTCCAGGCTCCGAGCTGTCAGCACAGAGCCTGCCGCGGGGCGCGAACCCACGAACCGTGAGATCGTGACCTGAGCTGAAGTTGGACGCTTAACCAGCTGAGCCGCCCAGGCGCCCCAAGAGTATTTCCTAATAGACATATTAAGAGCGTGCACGCACACGCACATGCATATATATAAACACATTTATGCCCCCTCCCCACTGGAACTGCGTTGTGTATTTTTATACTACTTTTTCCACTTAATATTCTTCTATGAACATTTTCCCATGCCATTAAACATTCCCTGGGATCAATAATTTTAAATGACTGTAATATATTGTATCAACAGACCTTGGCGTGTTTCCCCGTTTCCGTGTAGCTGACCGTTCAGGACGCCTCTGTCTGCCCTTCATTACGAGTCATGAGGCCATGGCCATCCTCACACGAGTCCTCTTTGCACACATATTTGGTTCCCGGAAATCGTCCCGGAGGCCCGCACGGTGGGAAACATTTTCATCACAGCTTGAACATGGCGGGGGGGGGGGGGGCTGGTTTTGATTATGGGACCTCATGCATATGGAGATGAGAGTGACACTTTACGAGTGAAACTACAAGGCCCTGCAGCCTCCCCAGCAGGTAAAACACCTTTTGGGGCTCAGGTTTCCTCCGAGGACTTGTGGCTTTACTCAGCTCACGCGGGAAAATAAGGAGTTGTGTTGTCACGCTTTGGGTGCCAGTGTGGGGCCCGACAGTGAGGCTGGGGTTGGTTCTAATGAGAGGAAACCCTCCCCGAGGCAGGAGATGGGAGTGGAGTGGCCAGGTGCCCAGGCGCATCCGGGAGGTAGAAACCTCTGGAATGAGACACCCACTCAGGGGTTTTGCTCCTGAACGCAGGGGTGTGGCCAGGCCACGGCTCGGCCGGGCAGGAACGCCAGTACCCAGATGCTCGGTTCTTTTTTCCGCTTTGTTGGGCTTGGTGATCCTGTCTCCTGATTATTTCCTCGTTTCACTTTTCCGTCCTCTTTCTTCTGGATGTGGGGCCCTGGATTAATGCTCTTTGTCTTCTTTATTTCTTTCCTTTTTTTTTTTTTCCTCTTTCTTTTTGGAGGTTTCTTCAAATATGTGCCTATACCCCCTACTGAATTTTAGATCTCTGCTTTCATTCATATTTTGCCCTTTGCAAGAGCTCTTTTCTCTTTTCTTTCTTTCTTTCTTTCTTTCTTCCTCTTTCTTTCTTTCTTTCTTTCTTTCTTTCTTTTTCTCCCTTTCTTGTCGTTTCTGTCTATATGATACTTTACACTTATAAATTGCCTTCCCAGAGGCTTCCTTTTGATTCCTAAGCAACCAAGTCAGGCAAGGGCCATATTACAAGTCCTATTTAAGAGGAACAAAAAACTAGTGTTGGCCAAGGTGTGGGGAAGGCTTTATGGATGAGCCACGACTTAGGCGGGAATTTGTTGTGCCTCCAGGTGATAGAGACAAGGAAGGGCTCACCCAACTCGTTATCTTTTTGGTTTGCTCAAAATGAACATGCTTTCTTAGCAAGAAGAGAGCCTAGACTGAGTTTTTGAGAGCAAGGGGACTTTACTGGGTTCTAATGGAAACATATTTGTACTAAAATCAAGTAATTACTTCTTTTCTTCCTTTACTAAGTAAAGAATCTTTTTACTAAAAGAAATACGCGATGGCTTGTTTTAGGGCAAGAACCTTCCATCCCCTGCCCACCAGCTAATTCCATTGAGAGCTGACTGCATTTTTATGAACTAAAAATACAGTATGATAGGTGTAGAATAGAGTCCTAGAATTTGGGGGTTTCTTTGGATTCTCTTTTACTAAAGTATCTTTTGTAAATGAAATGAAGCTTCCCCCCCAATCATGAAGGATTAAAAGGACAATGCATTCTCATTGTAAAAGACTCAGACAATATGAAATACAGTAAAAAAGAAACTAACTTCATCTCTAATCGGTCACATCCACTTCCATTAATGGCAGATGAGGTCACTCCGATCAATTTGCTATCGGTGGGCGTCTAGAAAAGCCAGACAAATATGAAGGGAAAAAAGTCTTCCTGAAGCCATCAGAGAATTAACAAGACAGGAGGAAGACAGAAATGCAGAGGTGAGATCGCTGTGTGGGGCTATTTTCTTCTGGAGGCTCTGATGAGCCCAGGAAGGGGATAAGAGCCAAGGAAAGAGCTAAGCAGCTTTGCTTGGGTAGAGGAACCCAACTCCGAGTCCAGAAGGTGATAAAGACCCAGAACTTGCTAAATAGTAGGATGTGATGCCTGTTGCCCACCCTGGGAGCACCAGTCCCAGGATATCAAGCCACTACATGGTTTGCAGATACTGGGGTCGCCAAGAAACATGCGGCTCACACAACCCCGGGCTTGAAGAATGCTTTCTCTGTGTGCGGGTCCCCCATGGCCAAAAGCTCTTGTCCTGCAGTTGATGAAGGATAACGGTCTGCAGGCGAAAGACCGGGCTCCCTCTCAGCCGGGAACAGAGAGGGGGATCGCCGGGTGCCGTGCAACACACACAATCAGAACAAAGAAACACACATCAAAGCTGGAACAGGGAAGGATATTCCCAAACAAGGCGCTCTGCCCAGCCCAGACTCGGAGGGCTCCTGGTGTCCTGTAAGGAAACCTTCCAGGCTCAAGGCCACGTTCGTGGGACTGTTGAGACGCATGGCTTTCTCAACACTAAGGGTGGCAGCACTGAGTGGCTGTGGTCTCGAAATAGAGACAAAGGAGACGTAAGCCAGCCCTTCATCTCAAGGAATCTCAGCGGCCAGTCGTGACAGAACGGGCTTAAAAACCACGATTGATAAAACGGACCTGACATACATAGAAAATTGCACCTGACAACTGCTGATTATATGCCTATTTTAAGCTCGTATGGGACGTTCACAAACGAAAATGCAATCTGGAAAAAACTGCTTATGTCTTCAATTTTTTTAAAAACGGTTTATTTATTTTTGAGAGAGACAGAGCATGAGCGGGGCAGGGGCAGAGAGAGAGAGGGAGACACAGAATCCAAAGCAGGCTCCGGGCTCTGAGCTGCCAGCACAGAGCCCAACACGGGGCTCGAACTCACAGACCGCGAGATCATGACGCGAGCTGAAGTCGGATGCTTAACCGACTGAGCCACCCCGGCACCCCAAAACATTTTTTAAAAAGTTATATTGTGAGCATCATTTTATAGAAGTACAGAATTCATGATATCTATATCATCTATATCTATATCTATATCTATATTTAAAAGTTTATTTATTTATTTATTTTGAGAGAGAGAGAGAGAGCAAGCACGCACATGCGAGCAGCCACGGGGCAGAGACAGAGAATCCCAAACAGGCCCTGTGCTGTGAGCACAGCGGAGACTTTATGGTATAGTTTTCAGGATACAGCTGTCTATAGTAGTATCGTAGAGGGTGATATAAAGTGGGTCTCTTGGCACTTTTTAAAAAATATTTACGTATTTTTGGGAGAGTGCAAGAGTGGGAGGGACAGAGAGAGGGGGACAGAGGGTCCGAAGTAGGCTGTGGGCTGACAGGCTGACAGCAGTGAGTCCGAGGTGGGGCTCGAAGTCATGAACCCTGAGATCATGATCTGAGTTGAAGTCCGACGCTCAACCAAATGAACTATCCAGGTGCCCTGACACCTTTTTTTCTTTTTAATTTGCAAGGCACGGTGTGAGGATGTTTCACACTGTTACGTTTGCCAGAACGTTTGGTCGCCCACCGCTCTGTTCTTCCTCATCTAGGCCTTCCTGACTTATCTCAAACTCAGTACAAGGGTCTTATCTGCAGAGTTTTCTCCTGGCTTCCTCTTGGAATCTCAGCCCTCACCAGCTAGACCTTAGTTGGGTTGAAGGTTGGGGAGAGCCAAGCCTTTGGGTTAAGGACACCCTTCTCCCCCAGTTCTTTATTGGAGTAATATGTACACGTGATTACGTATATAGATGTATATATTACTTCGTGTGCTTAAAGAATTAAAGTGTTTCAAGGGTTTATACATGACAAAACCATAGTATCCTGCTTCATCTTTTCTGCACATAAATTCTTCCTTCTCAGAGCAGCTTCGAACTCCTTAAGCTATTTCTACTGGTGGGTGTAATAAATAATATGCTTACACTGCAATCTATGCAAATTTTTATTTTAGACATTATATTTGGACTTTGGACTATATAGGTGAGGGTCAACTCATTCACAATTTCACCCCCACTCTTACCTTTTCTTCTTTTCTTCCCAAATCGTGGTATCTTTTTCCTTTCTTCCTTATTCTTTACCCTTACGCCGTATTTGTTTGGTGTTCCATCAGTTATAGACAATGTCTTTCAACTGTTCGTAAGTAAAATAAAAGTATTTGTTGTGCTGTTCTTAACCCCTAGCTCTCCTCTCCACCTCTACCCAGAGCTTCTGCCACCTGTAGTTTATTTATTTATTGCCACTTATACTTTAAAGTTTTACCAAGTTGAGGTTGATTCCACTTATATTGCATTCCAGAAATGTAATTGTATTGTTTGTGCCTTATCTACAGGTCAATTCTCAAAAACAAAAGTTGAAAAACAATGTTTACAGTATTGTAACTATGCTAATATTATTCACCCTGAAACAGGTACGATAATAATACTTTTTTTTTTTTTTGGTACTTTTTGTTTTTCCTGGATTTCAAATTGCCTCTCATTTTTTTTCTTGTATCATTTGCCTTTCTAATATCTTCAATTTTTTTTCTGTCCTCTCTATCTGATTACACATTGTATTAATTTTGTTTGCCCCCAGATCTCTTTCCAGGGGACTTATGTTCTTGTTCACTATCTGAACTACATGTCTCCTAGGCCTGGGATTTCCTGTCACTGCTCTCTTGGGCTGGTTCCACTGGTTTCTTTTCTTTTCTTTTTTAAAATTTTTTAACTTTTTATTTATTTTTGAGAGAGAGAGAGAGAGAGAGAGGAAGGACAGAGAGAGAGGGAGACACAGAATCAAAAGCAGGCTTCAGGCTCTAACCTGTCAACACAGAGCCTGATGCAGGGCTCAAACCCACAAACCACGAGGTCATGAACTGAGCTGAAGTCAGGCACTTAACTGACCGAGCCACCCAGGAGTCCCAGGTTCCACTGGTTTCTATTTCCCATGTTCCCCTTTTTGGGCAACTTTTAAGCTGGATCACTATTTTACTTATTCATGTTTGATCACTGATTTGCCTTACTTGAAAATCACATTGCCTAAGAAATTTGAAAATGTCTCATAATTGTTTTCTAGCGTTTACTAATGTTAATGAGCATTTGGGTATTAGTGTGCTTATTCTTGGTAGGGAAAGCGTTTTATTCTTTCTTTCAAAGTTTTGAATATTCTTTTCACCCTTTGTCTTCTAAAATAATGAAATACAAGGTGTGTCTTTAATAAAAGCTTAAGACTCTTTTCAATCTTGATTATTGTGCCGTTTGGATCTGGAAGATATATTTACGTTATTTCTTTGATGATCTCTCCCTCTACTCTCTTTTTCAAAATCTCATTAACCAGATGTCAGGCTTTATCAATGGTGCCACCAGGTCTAATCTATTCTCTTTTATTTTTAATCTCTTAGTTTTTCAATTTCCTCTTTTTAAAAAATGTATCTGACTTCAAGTCCAGGTCTTCTTTAAGAGTCTTAATTTGCATTTTTATTTTTAGAAGTTTACTTTATATTAATTTTTATTAACATCCATTTAACGTTTATTAACATTACATATCTATGAAAGAGTTAAGTAGGGAAACTTAACGGTTAAGCATCCGACTTCAGCTGAGGTCACGATCTCACGGTCCGTGAGTTCGAGCCCCGCGTCGGGCTCTGGGCTGATGGCTCAGAGCCTGGAGCCTGTTTCCGATTCTGTGTCTCCCTTTCTCTGCCCCTCCCCCGTTCATGCTCTCTCTCTGTCTCAAAAATAAAATAAACGTTAAAAAAAATTGAAAAAAAAAAAAAAAAAAACTAGTCTCTCACCCTTCATTTCCATGATTTCTCCTCCACCAGGGCTGCTTCTTTAGTTTACCATGTTTTTGCTTTTTTTGTTTCTTAACATTTATTTGTTTTTGCGGGGTGGTGGGGGCGGTTGGCAGAAACAGGAAGACAGGATCCAAAGCCGGCTTCATGCTGAGTATAAATCCCGACGCAGGGCTTGAAATCAAGAGTCGGCAGCTTAACCAACTGAGCCCCCCAGGCACCCCATGTTTTCCATGGTTTTAAATAATATGCTTATGTTTTTCTCTTCCTCCTCCTCCTCTTCCTTTTTCTCCTCTTTCTTCTTATTTAAAGTTTTAGCCACTGCTATTAAATTTTTTTTAAAAATTTATTTATTTATTTTGAGAAAGAGAGCAGGTGGGGTAGGGGCAGAGAGAGAGACAGGAGAGACAGAATCCCAAGCTGGCTCCGCACCACCAGCACCGAGCCTGAAGCAGGGCTGGAACCCACCAACTCCAAGATCACGACCTGAGCTGAAATCAAGACTGGGACGCTTAACCGACTGAGCCACCCAGGCACCCCATACTATTGACTTTCTATTGACTATGGATGATAAAGCTTTTAGCTCCTTATTTCTTCCACCTCCCTCATCAGGCACCCTCCCCAGCCTCATTTTTCCTGTATCGCTTATCCATGGCCACAAAATGCCACACAAAAACCAACCACAGAACCCCAGGGGCATAAAGCAAAAATCATGTATGTTTCTCTCAACTGCAAGGTTTCGATGATCTACGTCAGGCCATTCTGCTGATCTAGGCACAGCTGTCTCTCATGTGTCCGGATGTTCACTGGGATTGGCTTCTAGAGAAGCCTGGATTCAGGTGGAGGAACTTGGGCAAATGGGGACAATCAGGTTGTCCACCATGTGGTTCTCATCCCCTAGCAGGCCCCCTTTGACGTGTTCTCACAGAAATGGTAGAGACACAAGAGAGAAAGCCCATGGGAAGCCTCTGGTAGCATCCCAGTGGCCAAAGCAAGCCATGTGGTTGATCTCAAGATCAAGGGACAGGTTGGGTCATTTTTCCCAAGTTGGGTTACATGATAACAGCCAGGTACCAGGTAAAAGGGCATGTGTATAGGAAAGGATGCAGAACTGGAGCCATTATTAAAATGTTTTCTCTCGGGGCGCCTGGGTGGCTCAGTCGGTTGAGCGTCCGACTTCGGCTCTGGTCATGATCTCACGGTTCGTGGGGTTCGAGCCCCGCGTCGGGCTCTGTGCTGACAGCTCAGAGCCTGGAGCCTGCTTTAGATTCTGTGTCTCCCTCTCTCCCTGCCCCTCCCCAGCTCACGCTCTGTCTCTCTCTGTCTCTCAAAAATAAATAAACATTAAAAAGAATTTAAAAAAATTTGTGAGTCTTTTTCAAACCTTATTTAATCATGGCAACTTTTCTCCTACTTGAACCTTAAGGGGATAGCACTTTGCAGAGCAAACGTTTGGAAATGAAATCGCCAAAGAATTTTGAGCTTGGGCTCCAAAACCCTAAACTAGGCTAGGAGCTAGGGTCCTAAACCCTAGTTTAGGATCTAGAAAGAGGCTAATTCTCCTTGCCCCACTGCTTCGCCCCCAACCGTCCCTAGAAAACCAGCCTTAAAATCCTCTGCTTTCTGTTGGTAGTGATTTCCAGAATGGAGCGGTATGCAGATTGGGGGGGAACAGCAAACTAAGAGAGTGTGTGTCCAACAGAGGGACTAGACGGAAGAATTTAGGGTTTAAAAAAATGTGTACAGTGAAATATCTTAAAACACTAGCTGTAGTCCTTTCTGCATTTCTTGGAATGGGAGTCACTCCCCAGTCAACGTTCCTCTTCATCTAGAGGAGGACGATGGCTACATTTAAAAATAAGTTTGTCAAAATCCCTTTGGGGGAAGTATTCTCAGGCTGTATGATCCTGGGGAGGCTGACCCCGTCTTCACTCTAGAACGGCCATGTGACCCCTTCCGGCTGATGAGCATCAGCTATGGGAACTTTTCAGGAACTTTTGAGAAAAGAGACATTATTTTTTGGCCTAAATGTCCAGCTCTTTGGACAAGGCAACCTTAGGGCGACAGATGCTTTTTTTGCCACCTCTTTTGGAGAACGCTGCCTGAAAATGTGGCCCACGCAAAGGAAAGCAGAATCATGAGACAGAAGATTGCAAGTTTCCGGGGTCTTCCTTGGAAACCCCAGATCGGCCTCGCCTCATCCATCAGCTCCGTCTCTGGACTTCTCAGCTATTGAGGAAATACGTTGTTTTTAGGTTTCGGCTCCGTGAGGATGGGTCCTTCTCCAGTGAGAAGAATCCAGTCTAATAGAAGCTACTTAGCTTCATAAGCTTTTAAGATTCACTGGGAATGTAATAACAGTGCCTGTTCCATTGTTAAAACTCACCAACGGTTAGTTTCCATTTCCACACCGGCTTTTCCCCAGGAGAGAATGTTCTAGAACATGGCGAGGCCAACTAAAGAGAGAGCAAGAATTCAGAAGTGCAGGTAAGCTCTTATCCCAGGACCCCTAACGTTCCGGGACCCTGGGATGGAACTGAGAGGAAAGTAGCTGGCTGAGTTTGCTCAGGGTGTCGAATGTGGGATCCTGACTCCAAACACACGCATCCTCATACCTACACACGCGAGCTCACATGCATGGTCTTGCACACAAACACGGATACCCACACTCACACAAATTCACACCCACACATGCCCATGCACGCAGACTCCCGCACGCACACACTCGCACGCTCGCATACGTACACACATCTGCTCATACACCCACGCACGTGCACACGCGTACTCACACACGCGTGCTCGTGCACACACCGGGACCGTGGTCTCCAAGCTCCAAACCGGAGGCCTGTTTGCAGACAGCCAGGTAGCACGGCCTGTGCAATTCCCGCCTCCTTGGAAGAGAGCCGGGAGGGGGGGGAGGGGCAGGGAGGCAGGGCAGTGGGGGGAGGGTATTCAGGTCCCTGCAGTTTCCTTTATTACAGGGAAAGGAGGAGCGTAGTGACTGGGGAGGAAAAATCGGGCAGAGTTGTGGTTTTGCGCGGGGAGGGGACCGCGTGCTGTGTGCACTTCGGTTCCATTGCTGAGAAATAAACAGGCCGGGGCAGCGGAGAGGAGGGGAGCGAAAGGGAGTGCGTGCGGGCGCAGCTTGAGTTTTCCCTGGAGGCCTTTGGGGCACCAGCAGTTGGCGCAGGCAAACCTCTGCGG
Organism: Herpailurus yagouaroundi; assembly: GCF_014898765.1. Lineage (NCBI taxonomy): Eukaryota > Metazoa > Chordata > Mammalia > Carnivora > Felidae > Herpailurus > Herpailurus yagouaroundi. Next base: position 4,652,987 of record NW_024412439.1, on the reverse strand, counting down.
GCGGGTGGGCGTGTTGCCAGTGACCGTGGGCTCTGGGGGCGCCCTGGTGCGAGCCCCGTGCTCCGCGCAGCTCTGCGTCCCCTGCGGCATCGCCTCCCCCACTGCATTCGGGCCTCAGCTCCGTGCACCACAGACGGGCCTACTGTGGTCATTTGGTACCAAGGGACCACGTCTTGAATTGTCCCCTCCCCTAGCACATTAGCCGCCTTACAGCCTTAAAGCGCTCTTCAGGACCCGAAAGGGTCACGCTTGCTGGCGTACGTGTTCTCTGCTTCCGTCCACCAGAAGGTAAGCTCCTCGGGGTCAAGGACTGCCTTCCTCACCCCACCCCCCCATCACTCTGAGCCGCTGGCGCTCCGCGAACCAGTCTGTTGGTTGACCGACCCGCTGCGTAGACTGGGGATTGGGAAGCGGTGAGTTAATGAACTTCATTCTCCGATCGAAGGCTCTGAGGTGCAACAAAACCAAACCCTCTTTAACGCATTTCGGAAACAGAGAGTGCACCCTGCTGCGGGGGTGATGGTTCATTTTACGTGTGGACTTGGCAGTTGACAAAGCCCTGCTGGTGACCTGTTATTCGGTCAAACACCAACATAGAAGATGCCATGAAATTTTTTTTTTTTTGGGGGGGGGGAAGGGTTTTTTTTTTTTTTTTTTTGATGTGGTTAACATTTCAATCAGTACACTCTGAGTGAACAAAACAGATCACCCTCGATAATGTGGGTGGGCCTCGTCCAATCAGTTGAAGGTCCCCAAACCAAAGACTGAAGTTTCCTGAAGAAAATAATTCCCTTCAAGCCTGCAATTCTGTATATTGCAGAAATTACCTGAATTTCTGGCTGACCAGCTGCCCTAACGACTTCAGGCTTGCCGGTCCTCACAATTATATGAGCCAATTCCTTAATGTCAATCTCCCTCTTTATTTCGAAGAAACATAATATATTTACAAATATAAATCAGTATACAGGGTAAGTGTAAGTTAATATACTTAAACATTTCCCCAGACACACAGATGTACATCTTTGATTCTTTGGTTCTGTTTCTCCGGAAAATCCTACAAACACAAGGGATTAGGGCGTAATAGTAATTACCACCATTTCCTTGAAAGTTGCCCAGTGACAAACACCATGTCACGTGCTTTAATTCTATTATGTTATGTAATCCTCACCACACCCTAAAAAGCAGGCATTATTATTCTTACTTGACTGTGTGGAAACAAGGCCCAGAGAGGTTAGGTAACGGAGCCAACATCACACAGCTGTAGCCAACCGTGGAGTCAATACTCACATCTGAGTCTGCCTGATACAGAAACATACGCTCTTTGGCCCCAGGCATGAACCATGGGCATGAAACGGAACCAGCTCTTGCCTTTGAGGGGGCTTCTGGTGTCTTACAGGGAGATATAGACAGAAATAATTATAAGGTACAAGGTACAAATGGATAAGATAGCAGATGAGCCATACGGAATTTCACAGGAGAGACAGGTTGATCCTGGCCTCTGTGGATCGTGCAAAGCTTAACGCGTAATAGGTTCAGTGTCTAAGCTCTGAAGAATGGATGGGAAAGAAATAGGTAATATTAAATGCCATAATATGCTTTATTTAGCCTCATATATCCAAAATATTATCATCTCCGCAGGTAGTCTCTCTCAAAATCATCAGTGAGGTCTTTTCACGTCTTTTTTTCTTTTTTTTTTTTTGTACGAAGTCTTTGAAATCTTACGGCACATCTCAGTGCAACGTGTAAACAAGAGAAAACAATTATAAAAGGGGTGTTTGGCTTGCTTGCTTTCCTCACGAAGTCTTCGGGATCTGGTGTATTTTCCCCCTTACAGTGCTTGTCAATTCAGACTAGCATGGCGGGGGCTGCCTTATTGGTCAGACAGCTCCAGATGGGGAGCCAAGCAGGGCAGAGACACAGGCATAGGAATGCCCAGATTGTGTTGAGAGAAGACATGGTTACCGGGTTCAACACCCTGTCTCCCAGTCACCCAGGATGGGGAGCTTGGCGTCCTCTCTCCCCTTCTCCTGGGGCTCTTTCTCCCTTGCCGGAGCAAGGGAAAGAATTCTCCAGGAGGAAGGAGGGTGGACTACTGAACCCTTAAGAAAATCTCTGCCTTATGCGGAGTTCCCTCCGTCCTTGATGTTGTCTGAGCTGCGTGACTCCAACATCCCGCCGATGGTCTGGGGCCCGGAATCCTTGGAATTGTCCCCACCCCCGCCGGTGTGGTTAGATAAGCGACTGGAACCCGCCATTGGGTGGCTGGCGGACGATCTGTTATTATACACTCGGTGCTTCCCTAATTGCTCTAATGAGCTGGAAGTCTGGAGGGGGAATGACAAAGATTTACAGCTTTTACTTGGGAAACCTACCTCGTATCAAGGGAGGAATTAACTGGACCAGGCATGACTCAGTCCAGCGGCTGCTGATAGCAACTAACAAAGACCACAAAAGCCTTTGGCGATTAGAACCAAGCCCTACCACGGTGCCTTCCTGGCCACTGTTTATTTTAGATTGTGGCCATCCAGGGGGCCCACTCGATACGTGTCAGACAAGCTAACAAGACAGGTCCTTGGGAGGAATAAGAAGGTACCAGATTGTCATGGGGGAGACGGGTGGGCAAGTAGGTCTGGACTAATTCACATGTTGGATTGCTGGATACTTTATCTAGGGCAGGACTGCTGGAGACTTCTCCGACACACCTCAGTTTCTAGGGCCGCCCCCCCCCCCCCGACCTTCCCCAAGCCTCCTCATCCACTCCTGGTTCCTTCCTTAATTGCTTTCAGAGTCCCTTTGTTGGGTCTCGGGGCTGTCCACTTGAACGATTCACCTTCAATGTCAAGTTTTGATCCTTTACTTCTCCAAGTGTTTCTCTCCCCCCTTCGTCCTGGTCTCCCTGATTCCCTGATCTCTGTTCGGCTTCCTTCTCTTCCCACTCGCTTTCAACTTTCCACTACATCCATTTAAAATTGTGATTCTATGGGGCGCCTGGGTGGCGCAGTCGGTTAAACGTCCGACTTCGGCTCAGGTCAGGATCTCACGGTTCGTGGGTTCGAGCCCCGCGTCGGGCTCTGGGCTGATGGCTCGGAGCCTGGAGCCTGCTTCGGATTCCGTGTCTTTCTCTCTCTCTGCCCCAACCCCGCTCGTGTTTTGTCTCTCAGGAATGAATACACGTTAAAAAAAATTTTTTTTTAAATCAATATAAAAAGATCTCCCTAGCACGATGGAATTTATACTAGATTGTCTCCCCCCACCCCAAAATGAAAATGTCCTCAAAGGAGCTGAAGACCCTTACTAGGATTTGAACCATGATGCTACAGGGGTCAGCACAGCTCATTGGAAATGTGACTTTTTGAACCAATTCTTTTGTATTGGTCTTTTTTTTTTTTTTTAAACTTGTCAGAAATGAAGCAATTCCAAAGGCTTTAAGCCTCAAAATTAGGAATGGAAGAAAAGAAGGTATATAATTGGGATTCTCTTGTTGACATCAGTGCTGTCACAAAGCCAAAGAATTTTCCATAGTTCTCCAGGGGATTGTTTTTCCAAACCACAAGCACGGTCTGCATAGAGAACTCTGCTCTGGACCAGCCTGCATCAATCACCCCACAAAACACACTGATTAGACTGGGGCTCCCTCCCTCCCTCGGCATCATCCCCAAACACAAGGGGAAACGCTAATAGCCCCAGCTCCCTTCTCAATAATCCAATTTGGATCAATTGACCATATTATCATTCAAAGCCTTCTTTAACCTCTTTATACTCGACTCACAGGGGCTCCAGGGATAACGCGTTCCATATGGCACGAAGTGACTGAGTCCACCCTCATTTTTTTAGAGGAGGTCCAAAGTGAGCTGCTGCAGCCAGGCAAGGGTCTTCCGGACTCCAGGCACCCTCCGGGGACAGCCACCCAGCTGCCCTGTCCCGAGGGGGCGCTGCACCAGCCGCGGGAAGGAACATTCCTTTCTCAGTGGACTGGGCAACCTGATGGGAATCCCGGAGCTGAGTTTTTCCAGCACTGTCTTCACAGTGGTCTGCAGCCAGGCTGCACCCGTCTGCCTTCATGGGGACACTGGGGTGCCATGAAAAGGCACTGGGGCTTGCCGAGGCCTCTTGTTCTCATCCCTGTTCTGTTCTTTACTGGCCGTGGGAACCCCAGCAAGTCATTGGATCTTTCCAGCCTTGGTGTCTCGTCTGGAAAATGGACGTAACACCTGCCCCAATGCCTTCTCACAGCATCTGCGAGGAGCAAATGAGATAAGAGAGTGCTTTGAAAATGGTAACGTGCTGCGCAAAAGCACGCTTAGTATTGTGCCCACAGTCCTTTGGGAAGGTGGCTGTAGGAACACGATGGGTTGAAAGCCTAAGGCTTGCTGTTGGTGTGCACCTTTCCACCTTGGGTCTTGGGCGCGTGAACTCTCTTGCCGCTCTCTTCTTGGCCACTCACGGACCTTCCAGGTGGCCTTTTCACTCCTGGGGACCTCTTTTTCACTTGCAGTGTGGGCTGGACAAGTCTACCAAAGGCTGGTATTTCAATCCAGAATGGGGTATGTCTTCGCCTTCTCCGAGACACTGTTTTTCTGACCTGCGTGCTTGCATCCTGTGGGTCGGGAAGGATTGAAAGCAGTGAAGAAGGGATGGGCTCATTCCAACAGCGACATCTTCAGAGAAGCTTAGCAGCAAAGGCTGGCCAGGACATCCGCTTGAACAGAGATGGGAAAATCGTGTGCGAGGGAGAAACTCGGGCACATTGCACGGTTAGCGGGCGTCGAACTCTCGGCAAACGTTTCTCTTCTTTATGGAGCGTTGCTTTTTGTTCATCATACTACCTTCCTTTAATATTTCGTGTGTTTTACGCATGCTAGCGTGTTACGCATATTAGCTCTCTCGGTCCAGCAACCTACGGGGTTCGTGGTATCAGGTCTTCTGTTTTGCAGATGGGGAAACCGAGGTGCAGAGAGGTGAGGTGACTTCCTGAGGTCACCAAGCAGTGATGCCAGGATCCCAAGCACTACTGTGTTTCTCTAAAGCTCAGGTGGTTAACCAAAGAGAAGGGGGATGTTAGCCATGAGTCTTCTTCGGCTTTAAGTAGTGACACCTGCTTGACCGCTACTGTGCCTTCTAAACTGGAAGAGAAATGACTCAAGGAGTATTGCAAACAGGGGAAGGACCACATTCATGCCGGCAACTAGGAAACACTCTGGAAACACGCTGAAACATTGAGGAATCCGTCCAACATAGGGTTTGATGGACTGGAGGGCTCAGGAAGAGGCAGGAAGCTTGAACACACCCCATTTGCCCCTGGGGGGGTGCAGCCAGATGGGAGTTTAGCCCACACAACCAGCAGAAAGCCATTGCGGTAAGAGGGTGGCTGGGGTGTGGCAAGGTGGTCTCCTGGTTTCCTTCTCTTGTGGAGAAGTGCTCTTTCCAATGACAGGGACGCGGAAGCCAGGCTATGGGAGGGACAGACCTCCTTGGCCATTCTGTTTGTACTTTGTGTAACAGATATGCCTCCAGGTATCGTGTATGGAGACCATCGTCCTTCTGAGAAGCCACACTTTTCACCACGTGGGTGTGTTTCGTCAGGGGGCATTTCCAAGGGCGTCTGGAGGACTCAGGATGGAAGTTCGTGATCATTTTGTTGTCTTGCCCAGAAGACTTAGACCTCATTCTTTAGGGCAGACATATTTCTACGGATTCTTCTTCTCTCCTCTTCCTCCTTCTTCAAACTAATCTTCATTGTATCAAAGGTGCCTCCTTCCATACTTTAAAAAGTCAAGTCATGCTTACTCTCCAAAAACCCAAATCTCCCAGTCATTTCAATTGTTCCTTGGTCTGTATTTCTAAATACACGCTCATAGGGACATTTCTTGATTTCCTACTTCGGCAGGTTATCTTCTGATATCATCTGATGGCAGACGAAGGTATGGCACTTTGACACTCACCCCTTCCGGCCCCCCCCAACCCCCCACATCTCAAACCTACGCCTGCTATCATTCTCTTGCTAACAAAGTTAGTGAAATCGTTATTCGTACGTATAGTTCTGTGACCACGCAAACATTGCTACTGCTATTGCGCTGTGCAAATAGCATACACGCTTCTCCTCTTCCAACTTTGTGCTTCCCTTTGAATCAATACGCCCTTAAAAATTGTGTTTCAGGGGTGCCTGGGTGGCTCAGGCGGTTGAGCGTCCGGCTCTTGGTTTCTGCTCAGGTCACGATCCCCGGGGGGTGGGATCGAGCCCCGTGTGGGGCTCTGCGCTGAGTGTGGAGCCCGCTTGGGATTCTCCCTCTCTTTCTCTCTCCCCCCTCCCCCTGCTCACACACACACTCCCTCAAATAAATAAAAATGAAAAAAAAATTAAAAATTGTGTTTTTTTAATTATTTATTAAAATTTTTTAATGTTTATTTTACTCTCGAGAGGGAGAGGCAGAGTGTGAATGAAAGAGGAGCAGAGAGAGAGAGGGAGACACGGAATCCGAGGCAGGCCCCAGGCTCCGAGCTGTCAGCACAGAGCCCGACGCGGGGCTTGAACCCACAGACCGTGAGATCATGACCTGAGCTGAAGTCGGACGCTTAACCCACTGAGCCACCCAGGCGCCCCATAAAAATTGTGTCTTAAATGCATCAAATAATCTGGTAGTTTCTTTGTTTTCCTTTTGCCCACCCCTCCCCCCCCACCCCCGCCCCCGTCCTCCAGAGTTCTTTGTTTTTCTGTTCCAATCTGTATGGTGTTTTCTGTGGTTTCATTGCCCGCAGCCGTCCTGGTCTTTCCCTTCATGGCCATCCTAGGGTTTCCCTTCACTTCTCTCCTGCATTCGAGCCCTTGCCTGGACCCTCAATCACCCCCCTCTTGATTTATTCTCTCGTTTTGATGCAGGACATCCTCGAGTAGCTTCCTGAAAACAATGACGCACAAGAGGCATATTTGGGGATTCCTGGCACATCAGAAAATATCTTTATTCCTCCTTCACCCTTGACCAGTAGTTTGGCTGAGTGTAGAATTTTAGGTTGGAAATATCTTTCCCTTACAGTGTGGAAGGCATTGAGCTGGCTTTGTCCGCTACTCCCCACAAGCTTTGAAGATCTTGTTTTGGGTGTCTTGCTTTGTGTTTTTCTCTTGCTGGATATTTGGTGGATTTCTTTTTTTTTTTTTTTTTCCTAATCTGAAGGCTCACGTCTGGGTTCTGGAAAATTTTCCGTGTTATCTTTATTTTTTTTTAATTATTTATTTTTGAGAGAGAGAGACACACACAGAGCACACATGGGGAAGGGGCAGAGAGAGAGGGAGACACAGAATGTGAAGCGGGCTCCAGGCTCCGAGCTGTCAGCACAGAGCCCGACACGGGGCTCGAACCCACGAACCGCGAGATCATGACCTGAGTCGAAGTCAGACGCTCAGTGGACTGAGCCACCCAGGTGCTCCTGTGTTATCTTTTTTGATCAATATCCCCTGACTGCTTTCTATGCTCATTTCTTTTTTTTTTTTTGAGCTCCTTATTATAGGACACGGGTTTCCTGCAATATACCTTCAGGTGCTTTCTTTTCATTTTTGTCTCCTCTGGATTGTCCAGCTCTGTGTTTCTGTTCTACTTTATGAGAGACTGTGTCAACTTGGCCTTTTGCCCCTGTTCAGAATTAAAAAGTTTTTTTCACTCTTAGATTCGAAATTTTCACACATTCTGGCTCTCTGGCCACTCTTCCTGTTTCCTTCATATAGTCTGTCATTCTTGTCTCCTGTAGGCAATCTTCTTTCTATGAGGGTACAGTCAAACCTTGGCTTGCGAGCATAATTCGTCCCGGAAACATGCTTGTAATCCAAAGCACTCGTATATCAAAGCAAATTTCAAGAACCCTTGGCTCAGTTGTGGTCACGTGACATTCGGTGTCACGTACGACCCGTATTGCGAGACATCGCCCGTGTATCAAGTTAAAATGTATTAGAAACGTTTTCTCGTCTTGCTCACAGAACAAGTTACTCGCAACCCAAGGGTTTATTGTATTTATGACCTTTTTTTCCCCATAAGTTTTCTTTTGCTTCCTGTGTTGTCCCTGTTTCCTTTAAGTCTTTTTTTGGTTTTTTTCCCTCTAAAAATTATTTCTTGTTGGGCGCCTGGGTGGCTGAGCCGGTTAAGCGTCTGACTTTGGCTCAGGTCTTGATTTTGTGGTGTGTGAGTTCGAGCCCCGTGTAGGGCTCTGTGCTGACAGCTCGGAGCCTGGAGCCTGTTTCAGATTCTGTGTCTCCCTCTCTCTGACCCTCCCCCATTCATGCTCTGTCTCTCTCTCTCTCTCTCTCTCTCAAAAGTAAATACACCTAAAGAAAACTTAACAAAAATGAACTGGGGATTCTTGCTTTTTTGCCGGTGGGCTTGACTGTGGGGGCCATCAGCTGGCGACCCCACTCTGCAGCCGGTCAGCTGTAGGTTTTTTTCCCCTGTGGCTGGTCAGCTTCTTGGGTGTCCCTAGGGGTGGGAGTGGGGGAGTGTGTTTGCCGGGCCACGTGGCCCCAGGGAGAGGATCTGTGGTATGATCACTACACATACAGAGCCCGCCCCTCACTCCTGCTTTCCATGACACTCTGTGCTCGCCCCCCACCCCCCCAACCTTCTGTGATGCCTCCGGGTTTACCAACCCTCACAGCGGGGGCGGCTCTCAGAAGCCAGTGGAGCCAGTGGAATGGAGTTTTCACAGATCCTTTTGTCTCTCTCTCTGCTTTCTGTCTTCCAAACCCTCCTGCTCATTTTATTCCCATTTAGGTGTCTACTTTTTTTTCTTTTTTAAACCCTCTTGTTTTATGAAATGAGGTTTCCAGAGAGTGGGGGAGATAAACACGTGGGTTCCCTCTGCCAACGTTTAACAGGTGGCCGCTGTCCGCCCACGGACAGCACTGTGGGGTGTTGGCAATATACACGTGCAGGGGACACTGCCGTGCGGCTGGATGGTTAGGGCATCAGGGAGAGTGGCCGCAGGCAGGGAGGCCAGCTGGGGAGCTTCTGGAGAATCCCCATGAGAGGCGGTAGGAGAAGGGGGAAGGGGCGTTGGCGGGTGTGTGTTATGTCTGTAAATTGGGAAACAGTGCAGCCGATTTGAGAAGGTAACCGACGTCCGGGGAGGTAGATGAGCTCCAAAATCGGTTCCCTTTTTTCTCCCCCAACGTTCTTTAATGTCTATTTATTGGAGAGAGAGAGAGAGAGAGAGAGAGAGAGGAGGGGCAGAGAGAGAGGGGGACAGAGGATCGATGTGGGGCTCGAACTCACGAACCGCGAGCTCATGGCCTGAGCCGAGGTCGGTTGCTCAACCGACTGAGCCACCCAGGCGACCCCACTACAGGTTCTTTAATAAGGACGTCTACTGGCATATTTGGCCCTTTGTGTCTCCCTTTCTATGCCTCGTAGTTCTCGGGGCTAGTTTTTGCTGTTGCTGTTGCCCGTTTGTCTTTAAAATCCAGTGTTTCTTCAACTGTCGTGCGCGGAAGCGTCGTATTTTCTTTTTTTTCTTTTCTTTTCTTTTTAACGTTTATTTATTTTTTTGGGACAGAGAGAGACAGAGCATGAACGGGGGAGGGGCACAGAGAGAGGGAGACACAGAATCCGAAGCAGACTCCAGGCCCCGAGCTGTCAGCCCAGAGCCCGACGCGGGGCTCGAACTCCCGGACCGCGAGATCGTGACCTGGCTGAAGTCGGACGCTTAACCGACGGCGCCACCCAGGCGCCCCATATTTTCAAAATGTAGATTCTGATTTGTAGGCCTGATTTCCAGGCCACCGGACGTGAGGTTCTGCATTTCCAGCAAACTCCCAGATGCTGCCGATGCTGCTGATTCCCAAGGTTCTTTGTTCCAGAAGGAGGTTCGAAGACTTTGAACAGCCCAAGCCCGAAGGGGACTGCACCCCCGAGGCACCTGCCAGCCGGGACTCTCCCCCTGCCCCTCTGCAGGCTTGGGCTGGCCTGGGCCCAGGTCTCCTGCTGGATGAGTCTGTGTTAAGATCGGGTCCACAGGAGAGGGGCTCCGGCAGGCCCCATTGTAGGGACCTGTTGTCCTGGTCCTGGTATGCTCCCTGGGCACCCCAGGACCATGCTCGGCTTACAGGACAGTCTGCATCACCCACGGTACACCTCTCACCTCTCACGTTGCTTCTTCTCTCTCTAGCCGGTCTCGCTCCAGCCCCATATCCAGTAAGGATCCAACGGGGCAAATGTATAGAAGGAGGAGTTGACTCACTATGGCAAGGTAGCTTAAATCCAGATGTCCAAGGGCACTTGGGTGGCTCAGTCGGTTGAGCTTCGGACTTCGGCTCGGGTCATGATCCCGCGGTCCATGAGTTCGAGCCCCGCATCAGGCTCTGTGCTGACAGCTCGGAGCCTGGAGCCTGCTTCGGATTCTGGGTCTCCCTCCCTCTCCGCCCCTCCCCCACTCACACTCTGTCTCTCTCTCTCTCTCAAAAAATAAACATTAAAAACAATCCAAACGTCCAAAATTTAGGTGGGCTATCACCTGGCTTCTTTTGACAAGGCAAACTAGTAGCTTTAATCACAGAATAGAGAAAACAAAAGGAGGTGTTTTTTTTTGCCGAGAGGCAGAGAATGAAGACAGAGTGCCCTCGTGTGAATTTTGGCACGGGTGTTTGCGGTTTTCATTTGCCTAATCAAATTCTATTCCTGCTTATTCAGTAGGGATTTCGTTTGCCTGATGTGGTTTTCTAAGAAGCAAGAGAAGTGGTTTAAGGAGGAAACGAAAAACAGAGTTCGTTTTCAATACCTTATCTTGATTTATTTGTAATGACCGTAATTCGTTTTGTTTTGTTTTGTTTTTCATGCATTTTTGTTTTCTCAAAAGCCCAAAATAAATTTGAGAACTCGGACATCAGGTAGCCCGGATCGGTTCAGGGTAGATTCTTTCTGGATGCCGTAGTCAGTCAGGGTGTATCTAGCTTCTGCTCCCCGGGGGGCGCAGGGAGGGGGCCCAGACATCCTGGATGTTTGCCTTAACATTGTCGGTTAGGGTCACCGTGTGCAACTTCCAGAATGATGTCTTATTAGCCCAAGTGAATCACAGTAATGAGGTCTCAGTTAGGTTTTATATCGTGCCCAGCCTCCTGCCAAAACTCAAACAGATACGACTAAAGATACAATTGCGTCAACAAAAACAGCATGTGCACGTTTTGAAGCGTTCGCCATTGGGGAATCCGAATGAGTCTCTCACGTTTGCTCCGGATGATGGAACTCTACCTCTAATTACTTATTCCACAGAGGTTGGGAGAAGGAGACCCTGAATGAGGAAGCGGATGTATAATAATCGGATTGCAGATTTGCTCACTGTGATTTGGTACAATATTAACATCCGTTTATGTTTCTTGAGTGTTTGCCCGGACTGTGTTTTCTCAGCAGGGTGGATGGGGACGTTGATGGGATCTTGGAGTGCCCGGCTGGATTTGGGAGTTGGAGCCGCTATAAATGTGGACGTTTGCTTGGATCCCTGGCGAACGAGTGAAAGATCGCCAAGAGTAATAAGGCTTCAGCAGAATTTCCTTACTGATTGGCACAGCTCGTTAAGAGGAGAAACAAAACAAGAGATGCCCTTGGGAGAGGCTGGGGGATGGGGTGGTCAGATCATGGAGGTGGGGGCCGTGGCTGAAAGGAATGTGGCTTTCACACAATTAGGTGTTTTGAAGGAAGACAGAGCCTGGACACAGTCGAATAATTTTGGCTAATTGAGATTTGCATGGGTCAAAGACCAGAGGTCTTGCTGCCGTTAAGACAGGATGACATCCGTTCTGGATCTCTGGATGAAGAGTGGCCCGTGTGTGTGTGTGTGTGTGTGTGTGTGCCTCGGGACAGTGGCGAGGGGTGCCTCCCTGACAAAGGATGGCTTTCATGGGAGGTGCCTTTCCACCCTGCTGCTGGTGGGTCTGATGGCCCTCAACTTACCTAGTGGAGTCACATCCAGTAAGGGCCACCACCCTTCTTCTCTGGGAGTGGAAACTAATGAGGCATCTGGAGGTGCTCACCCTTCTGTGTTTGGGAGGTGAGAAAGGCTGACCACTGCTTTAAGCGAGTATGACTCTCCGTCTACAATAGACATTCCAACTCCTGGTTCTACATCGGACTCAAGCCCTGCCCCCCTCCCCACCCACGCCCTTTATACTCTAGTGTTGGGAAATTCGTTCATAGTCTTTTGAGATGTTCTTTGCCCAGTGCGGCGCTAAGGGACCAGCAAGGCCTCTGCCGGGTCCTATGGCACCTTTGTGCCTTTTGGAAAAAAGAAGTCCCCTCCTCCGGGCGGAGGTACGCCCTGCCCTGTGCTGTGTAGCTTGGCGGGCTAAGTGCAGGCTGGGTTTTAGCTACCGCTGGCCCCAGTGGCGGGGGGCCCGGGGCACTCTTGTGGGGGCCACCGCTCTTGTGATTGTACACGGTCACCCTGGATACCTGGTCTGAAGTGGCAGCAAAGTGCAGGGAAGTCCTTAGACTCATGGACCGTGAGGTCCACTGAGATACCCCCGTCCATGCTCCAAAACCCCCTTCGGGTCCTATGACCAGAGACCTTCTGTACCACACAGGTGCCTCCTCTGAGTTCTGGCCTCCTTGATAGTTGGCCACACAGACTCAAGTCCAGGCCCTTGAAGAAGGTGCACACCTCTTCCTCTGCAGGGGACCATCCAACCCTCCTTTCTCCCACTTGCTGGACTTTCTAATTCCCTCCTTTGAGACACAGCATAATCTTGTCCACACCCTGATACAAGATAGGAAGAACCACAGGGCTGGTTTTTCCGCTTTCTAGAAAGTGCAAGACGCAACCCTGGCTACCGAGTAGAAACGGAAGGGAAGAAAAATATGCAGAAGACAGTCAAATTAATATTTCAATACACCCTTCTGCTAAATTTACCCCAGACGTGAAATCTCTCTAAGGGAACGATGGAGGGACACCTGTGCTCCCTGGAGAGAAATGAGCAGAGAAGTGGCTTTCTAAGTTGCCCGGGCCTCCTTCAGGTCTCGAAGGACATTTTAGAAAATATTTATTTATTTATTTTTAGTTTATTTATTTATCTTGGTGAAATAGAGAGCAAGTGGAGGAGGGAGGGAGGGAGAGAGAGAGAGAGAGAGAGAGAGAGATAAGGAAAAAGATGAAGACAGGGAATCCCAAGCAGGCTCCCTGCTGTCAGTGCAGAGCCCTACGCGGGGCTCAAACTCACGAACCATGAGATCACGACCTGAGCTGAAACGAAGAGTCGGACGCTTAATAGACTATGCCACCCAGGAGCCCCTCGAAGGACACTTATAAGTGGTTCACAGCTATGTCAGCAGGGTTGGGAAAACACAAGTCCTTGGGGAAATCTCATCTGTATTCCACAAACTTACTAACTTAACGTTATTATTATTATTATTATTAATTTCTCAAGATGGATCAGGACTATTGTGGGATCGTCTGAAGGACCATATGGGACTCCTTCAAAAAGTCCAAAAGAGCTGAGTTTCTGTCAGATGGCATGGATGGAGGAAGAGGGCATGTAAAACATGGCTCTGCCATTGACTTATGTGGCCTGGGGAAGACCCCTCCATGAAGGGCACGTTGGGCTAGAACTGGCTGATTTCAGGTACGTCTCCCCATTGCTGTCGTAAAGATGTCCTCGTGTGAAAGTCATTGTGTACTCAAGGGAAGAGTGGGAGAAGCTGGAGAGGTAATGTGAGTCAAGGGTTGGCTTTCCAGTCTCATTTTTTCCCTCTGTGTTCCTTCCTTGCTCTCATCCATCCTTCCTCGCATCTCATCCATTTTTCTCCTTTATTCTCTTGGTCTCGCTCCCTCCTTCTCCCACTCATCCTTGTTGGTATTTCCTCCTTCATTTCCCCTTTGTTTGTACTCCCTTCGTGTTTACTACGATCTGTATCAACCGAATCAGGTTTTATAAGCTCTGACCTTCAACGTAGCCAAGTTGAAGGTCATCCGTATCCATCTCAATGCAGAAAGCGCGGTCATGCCAAAATTTGAAATGGTTTTAAAATTAAGACGTAGTCCTCTGGGGCACCTGGGTGGCTCAGTGCTCCGTGCTGACGGTGCAGAGCCTGCTTGGGATTCTCTCTTTCTCCCCGTCTCTCTGCCCCACCTCCCCCGCGTGCTCTCTGTCTCTCAAAATAAATAAATACACGTGAAAGAAAATACGTAATCCTCAAATACGGTTTTCTCAGAGGATCTCATGGGAGAGGGTTTCCTCCCTCTTGCACTAAAACTAGCCTGTGGAGGAAATGACCTTGTGGTGTCATTAACCTCTGAAATGGATGTCAAGCAGGAGATGTTTGGCTGACGGAGGACAAGGCTACTCTGTGGGAAATACCTCATTGCCTTCATCTTAGACGTGAGACGCCACGAGATGGACATATTATGAAAATAATACCCGGCTGACATGTCGCTGTGATTACACATATGTTCATAGGTAGGCCTGAGTCAATTTAGGGTCATTAAAACATTAAGCTGCTCTGGAAAATGAGCTCAGCTACTCAGAATTTCAGGTCCAGCAGGTTAGCCTTCTGTAGGTCAAAGAAAATGCTCAGATTGGCACAGAGCCTCGCTGGCTCTCACGCAGAAACTCCGTGACTTTGATACTCAGTGAAAAATGCACATCTGGAATGAAATCAGACCTCACCCTTTTCAAGCTTCTGCTCTTTGGTATTTAATTATTATGACTTGGAAGTGACTCAGGCTAAAGCCTTTATTTTTAGCAACGCTCACAACTGCTCTTGATGAATAAATCAGGAATGCTGTTTATTTTTGTTTTAATCGGAGCGTTTGACTAAATTTATTTTTCAAACCTTGAATGAACAAATCTGACACTTACGAAAATACATTAAAAAGTATTTTCGAGCTACGTATAAAAGGCGGTTTTGAAGAGTGCCTTCTGGGGGTCGCCCTCTCTGTTCTCTGATGTGCAGGCAAATGGCGGTAGTATTTATGTCTTGGGTCCGAGCTGGAATTAAGGTTACGGGAACTGGAAGGGGCCTCAGGCATCACCTGGTTCCGTCTTCCTTTGACAGAGGAGAAGGTTGAAGCCCATGGGCTAAAGTCATAGTGTGTCTGACCGTGTCGTCTGACTTTCCCACCCATCACCTGCCTCCCGTCAAGTATGAAACAGGTACCATTGCTGCCTCCCAAGACCATTTTAGAGGGCGCAAGATGCTGGATTAAACTATCTGAACCACACAGGTGGACAGGCCCCTCCAAATCTCCTTTTTTTTCCCCTGATCAGCCACCTTTTTTCAAAATTCTGCCCCAAATGAGAAGAACACAAGGGTGGATTGGCTGCAGCCCCTCCACTCAAGACACCGTAGCGGAAGACCCTGCTCCTTCAGACGAAACTGATTGTGCGCGTGCCCATACCTGCGTGCATCTTGTGCGTCTCGTTTAATCGCCAATATTCTCGTAGCGTTTTTTGTTCAGGGCAAACGTATTCTAGGGGAAGACGTCCTGAGAAGCGAAAACCCCCCGGTATCTTTTCTTAGTCACTGTAGAAGACAGCCTCTTTGAAGTCTGATATTTGTAGAAATTAAGGCACGATCACCACGCTAAGTCTAGTTAACTTTCACCACGTTCTGTTTCTTTCCATGAGAACTTCTAAGATTTACTCGCTTAGCAAAGGAGGTCTTGAGGAGAAAAAGTCTGTGTTTGGGGTTCGTCTTCAACCGGAATGCTTGTTACTCTCCCCCGTGGTCTAACACACAACAAATCTCAGGCTTCCAGCCTTCATCAAGAAACAGTCTAGAAGTAGAATTCAATAGCATTGGCTTCTTTTCATTCTCTTTTTATAGGCAGTGTGTCAGTTCTTTACAACTACTAACTTAGACCAAAGTTTAGCTGTCTGAGGCAACTGTAAATATTTACTATCCCGTGCAGTGCCTGTACCTCAGGACTTTAAGCGTGTCTTAGCTGGATAATTCTGGATCCCGTGAGGTTATAGTCATCATGTCATCCAAGGCCTGCCCTTCATCCGAAGGTTTGCCTGGGGCCGGCGGGGGTCTGCTCCCTCGGCGGCTTCTCACAGCGTGAGTGATCCAAGGGAGAACAAGGCAGGGTCGAAATGCTTTTTTGTGACCTAATCTAAGAAGTCACAATTTGGGGCACCTGGGTGGCTTCGTCGGTTTCAGCCTCCAGTTCTTGATTGGAGCTCAAGTCATGATCTCATGGTCACGAGACCGAGCCTCGAGTGGGGCTCTGTGCTGACAGCGCAGAGCCTGCTTGGGAGTCTCTCTTTCCCTCTCTCTCTGCCCCTCCTCTGCCTGCACCCTCCCCACCCGCTCAAAAATAAATAAACATACATTAAGAAAATAATTCACGGTTCATCTTCCTCCCGGATCCTACGGGTTACGTAGATCGCCCTCCTCAGGGTGGGAGAGGAACATATGGAAGCGTGGATACCAGCGGTGAAGAATCATTCGGGGCCATTTCGGAGGCTGGTTACCACAGAATGGGATACTGGTTCTCTCTTTTTGGCCATATCACACATCTGCCCTTTTAAAGTAATATAGTTAAGGGGTGCCTGGGTGGCTTAGTTGGTTAAGCATCCGACTTCGGCTCAGGTCGTGATCTCACGGTTCGTGGGTTCGAGCCCCGCGTCGGGCTCTGTCTTCTCGGTTCAGAGCCCGGAGCCGGCTTCCGATTCTGTGTCTCCCTCTCTCTGTGCCCCTGCCCCCCTCACGCTCTGTCTCTCTCTGTCTCTCAAAAAATGAATAAACGTTAAAAAAAACCTTTAAAGTAATATAGTTAAGTATTAAAGAGGTCGTCTGATCTAACCCAAAACACTAATCTTTGTATATTCGAATACAGGTGGTCCCCAGGTGTCACAAAAATTGTGTATGTGGCATGCATGTGACTGTTAATTGGGAAACACCTCGTCACTCCATGTTGTCCCTCGAACCCAGAAGCACAAAGAAGTCTACTCCATTGGTGTTTGTCCAAGACCACTGGTCATAATGGCTGCTCAAGGCAGCTCTCACCACGGTGGGGAGGCAGCGGCCAGTGGCAGAGGGCCACGTGGAGAGATCCTTCTGTCCTTAGTCTGGAGATGCCCTCTCGTCGCTGGTGCACGTTGTGCTGACCTCTTGTATGTGATGAGTGGGACCCGGAGTTAGGAGCTTGAGGTGACCTCAGTCCTATTTCTTGTCTCTTCTTTGATTACTGCTCCTGCCTCCCTGTGGCAGTGAGCCATCTGCCCCAAATCAGATATGACTTTGTTATGGTATGGGGCTCACTAGGGGACAAACTCTCAAAAGGGTCAGTAGAGACCGTAAGCTTGTCCTAGCTTATGAAATAACTTTAACTTAGGAATTTTCTTGTCTTAACATCTTTTCAAAAATGTTTTAATGTTTCTTTATTTTTGAGAGACAGAGAGCAAGGGAGGGGCAGAGAGAGACAGAGACACAATCCGAAGCAGGCTACAGGCTCCGAGCTGTCAGCACAGAGCCCGATGCGGGGCTCGGACCCACGAACCGCGAGATCATGACCTCAGCCGAAGTCAGATGCTTAACCGACTGAGCCACCCAGGTGTCCCTTGTCTTAATATCTTTGATGTTTATTTTGTTGAATTTAGTGTTTTGTATTCTGGAAGTTTCTGCACCTGGGGACTTGAGACATTAGAATGATTTTCTAGATATTATGTGCTCAAGATCAGGCCAAGCAGTCCTCCCAGCAAGATTTAAATTCTAGGTACACCCTGCAGGTGCACCCCTGATTTCTCGCATTCGTATTTCTTTTTATTTAAAAAATTTTTTTAACTTTTTTTTTTTTTTTGAGAGAGAGAGAGAGAGTGTGCAAGTGGGGGAGAGGAGCAGAGGGAGGGAGAGGGAGAGAGGGAGAGAGAGAGTGAGGGAGAGAGAGAGAGGGAGTGAGGGAGAGAGAGAGAGAGAGAGAGAGAGAGAGAGAATCTTAAGCAGGTTCCATGCTCAGCACAGAGCTTGACACAGGGCTCGATCCCACGACCATGAGATCACGACCTGAGCAAAATCAAGAGTCAGATGTTCAACCGACTGAGCCACCCAGGTGCCCCTCATAGTTGTTTTTAATTGTTTGGTTTTCTTTGTATACGTTGCTAAATCTCTCCCCCCCCCCCCCCCCACAATATAGACACTTCTTCCTGAATATTCTCAGAAAAAAATTTTACGTGGTCAATTATGTTGGGAATTTATCTGTTTCGAATTTTTTTCTGAGATATATTTCTCTCTCTCTCTTTTTTTTTTCCTATCTGAACTCCACCGCCATCATCCTGGGGCTTCTCTTTGCTGTAACTATTGTAATTCTCTTTGCCTCACTTCTGGGTTGAAGTCTCTGTTCCTTGGATCTCATGTTTTAGCTCCTTTGTTCCAGTGACGTATAGCCTCCAGTAATGGTTCACGTTGAGGTGATGACAGTAGAATGCATGGTCATGAAGACTTTCAACGTACCTGTCTCTTGAGTCTTCCCCTTTGGGACCAATTAGCATCTAGATGTGGCCCACGGCTATTACACCGAAGTTTTCTTTCACACAATTCTGGAACTTGCCATCGCTCCATTCCCGTGTTAAATTTCCTACTTTCTGTGATCCTGGATCTCCTTGTTTTCGTGGAGAAAATCCTCTTAAGGAAATCCACGGGAAGGAAAGTTTTTGAAATATCAAGTCTAACAACACTAATATGAATATTTTGACATGGATTTTGAATTACTATTTTGAACTATCACGTGCAAAAATTTCTGTATCACACCTGTTTTCGGATGACCGATTTGCTGTATGTGGAATTCTGAATGGGGACTCATCTCTCAGAAGTTTGAGAGCGTCGCTCTTTGGCGTTCTTTCAGTGTTGCCGTTGAGAAGTTCAAGGCCATTGAAACCCTGACCCTTGAATGCAATTTAACTCTTTCTCTCTGGAAGTTTGTAGGCTTTGTCATGTATGTTCTGAAACTTCGCCATAATTGTCTTCAAATGTACCTTTTTCGTTTTGAAACCTCTATTTCTCAGGTCTGGTCTGCAAGAGTTTATTGATCTTGTTGCTGATGGTACGGATTCTCTACTGTGTTTTATCTGCTTCTTTCTGAAACTCCAGGGTTTTCCATGTTGGATCCCATGGACTACTCTGCTCATTTTCTTCTCTTTTCTTCTTTGTTGTTTCCTCTTCGTCCCTTTTCTAGGTGACATCTACAAGTTCATCTTCCAAACTTTCTATTGAGATTCTAATTTCTTTTTTTTGTTTTTTGTTTGTATTGTATTTTTAAAATTTACATCCAAATTAGTTAGCGTCTAGTGCAACAATGATTTCAGGAGTAGATTCCTTAGCACCCCTCCCCCATTGAGCCCATCCCCCCCCC
>NW_024412439.1:4516823-4633570 GCF_014898765.1 Herpailurus yagouaroundi | reverse complement strand
CATTGAGCCCATCCCCCCCCCACAACCCCTCCAGTAACCCTCAGTTTGTTCTCCATATTTATGAGTCTCTTCTGTTTTGTCCCCCTCCCTGTTTTTATATTCTTTTTGTTTCCCTTCCCTTATGTTCATCTGTTTTGTCTCTTACAGTCCTCATCTGAGTGAAGTCATATGATTTTTGTCTTTCTCTGACTGACTCATTTCACTTAGCATAATCTCCTCTGGTTCCATCCACGTAGTTGCAAATGGCAAGATTTCATTCTTTTTGATTGCCGAGTAATACTCCATTGTATATATAGACCACATCTTCTTTATCCATTCATCCACCGACGGACATGTGGACTCTTTCCATACTTTGCCTATTGTCGATAGTGCTGCTAGAAACATAGGGGTGCATGAGTCCCTTCGAAACAGCACACCTGTACCCCGCGGATAAATGCCCAGTGGTGCAATTGCTGGGTTGTAGGGTAGTTCTATTTTTAGTTTTTTGAGGAACCTCCACACTTTCCAGAGTGGCTGCACCAGCTTGAGATTCTAATTTCTAATGTCGCATTTTTAGTTACCAAGACCTCTCTTTTATTCTTTGAATGTTTCTTTATTTAAATGTAGGCTCCTGTGTCCCTGTTCACACCTAGATCATAGAAGCGATACTTTTCTAACATTCTTCTTTGAGGATGTTCTATTGTATTCCCGAAGCCGTCTTCTCCCTGCACTTTATTTCATGGATGCTGTTTTCAGTGGTTTGCTTTAGTCTCGGTCTTAGATGTTTGCCTTGTATCTGCTGAATGTTAAGAATGAGAGACTGAAAAAGCGAATTTGAAGGTCTGGGCGTGTGGGTGTAGTCTCAGAAAAGGATACTTGAGGGAGGTGAGAAGCATTTAAAACACAGTGCGGTCGTTGCTTGACTGGGGTAGTATAGGGTGTCTCAGGGAACACATGACTTTAGTGGGTATTTGACTTTGATGAAGAGAGCCAAGGGAGCCTGGCTTCATGACTGGGAGTTAGACTCAGCCCATCAAAGAGCATCCAGGCCCAAGGAACGGCATTTACTTACTCACTTATTAAATATCTTTATGTATCAGGCATTGCACCAGGGGTACAATGACGAATAAGAGAGACAAAATTCCTACTTGTTTGCCTTCAACAGGAGAAGACAGATGAGTCCTCAAACGATCTCAATCTCAACTGAAATCTCAATCACGGTGTGAGACAATAAGGAGGAAGCCCCGAGTCACATGCTTTGAATTAGAAGTTTGACTGCAATCCAAAAACCCTGCCAGAGAGGTAAATGATATTTCAGGTATCTTGTGCGTGATGCTGGGTTTTATTGGGCTGGCCTGCAAAAGATCCCCACCATTTACATCATTATAGTTTTCAAAGAAATGCATTAATTTTCTATATCCTGAGTGCTTTGTAGGCACTTTAAACTTTAAGAAATGGACTTAAAACTGCACTTTTTGGAGCACAGCGCTTTTAAAATTTTGGCATTGCCTATAATTTTATGAAAGGCAAAATGCGGAGTTAAATTAGTACCAGATTTTGTCTTGTTGGGGATGATCTCTCCCTTGAAAGCCTTTGATCCTTTGGGCATTGATACTGAGCTCAATATGTTTTCAGCACCATGGCTTTGGGAAAGTCACTTAATTGCTTTGTGTATATTTGTGGTATATTTGTGTGTCTTTTTTTTTAAATGTTTATTTACTTTTGAGAGAGAGAGAGAGAGAGAGAGAGAGGGAGAAGGAGACAGAATCTGAAGCAGTCTCCAGGCTCTGAGCTGTCAGCACGGAGCCCGACGCGGGGCTCGAACTCACAAACCATGAGATCGTGACCTGAGCCGAAGTCTGACGCTCAACCTACTGAGCCACCCAGGTGCCCCGTGTGTGTCTTTTTTTTTTTTTTTTTCATGTGTAAAATGAGAGGACTGGTTTTTCTTGCTCATCTGGAATAGCCATGCACCTGCCCCACCTGGAGTGCGATCAGAAACACCTTGGCCGTACTCACTCCGATAGAACCCAAAAGGGCAATGAATTCCTGCAGGGGAAAATTAATGAAGTAAGAATTGAGAAATGGTTTTCCATTCTACTTTTGTGAGCCATTAGGCGAGTGCCCTTTTCACTCCCTCCCCTGGTGGTTTTGCTCATTTGCAAGGGGGGGTCAATCATACCTGACCTGCTCACTTCCCCCACTCGTGGAGGGGATCCAGGGAAGCAATCAGTGAAAAGTCAAAAGCCTGGCTCAAATTTGAGACGTTTTTCTGGTGATGACCGCATCACGCCCGTGGAGGTTCTGTGGGAAGGCGTGCCCCTTGCCCCCTGTGTTAGGACAGTGGAGCCAGGCTCTGAGAGCAGACCCAGAGGAAACCCTGGATGGTCAGAAAAGGATGTCCCTGAGTTTTTTCTTACCCTCTTTGCTCTTGGCTTCTCAGGGGGTCGGGGGCCCCCAGCAGCAGGCCAGCCCATGGCCTCAGGCTGCCTGTTTGGCAGGCCTCCCTCCTTCCCCGGGGTGTTGACTGCCAACAGCGTGCAGTGAAGACACTTGAAGCTCTCCAAGCGTGGTCCTTCGGTCACCTGCACCAGAATCACCCTGGGGAACTTGTTGAAAAGGCAGCGTCTCTGAGCCCGCCCCACGTACCGACTCAGAAACTCTAAGCGAGCGGCCCAGCGAGTGGTGTTCTACAGGCGTTCCTAGGGATGCTGATAAGGCCCTAAAGTTTAAGAGCCACCTACCTCAGCGACTCGGAATCTTATTGAAATTCCGATTCAGATTCAGAGACTCTGTGGCGACGCTTGGAGAAGATTCGACTCCTCTAACCAGCTCGCCGGGGCTGCTGATGCCTCTGGGTCACCAGCCACGCGGTGAGGAGCAAGGCCGTGGAGGAAGCAGCCGGGAACGAGGAGATGTAGGTTCAAGGACCAGGTCCACGCCTACGTGTTGTGACCTTACAGGCAGTCACTTCCCCCGTCCACCTCCTGGTTTCCCTCCCCACCCCCCCACCCCCCTCCACGAGGGGAAAACAGATGGGGGTCAGACCTTCCCTCGGGTTCTTCCTGGCTCTGATGTTGTCGAGCTCCGGTTTTATGAATTATTCTCAGGACATGTGATATCTGGGGTCCTCAGAGATCCTTGGGCAGATCCCCCACCCTGGGTAACAGAGCAATGGTGTCGGATCGTTAAAAGGAAACAAATCCAAAAGAAGTGGCTTCCTAGGCTGGTCTGACAGCGAGCAGGGACATGTCCCACCAAAGGGTATGACTGAGGGGCTGGGAAGCCCATGTCACAGCCTCTGATACCCCCCAGCGTTCTTACCGCCATGTTTGGGAAGGCTTGATTGGCACGTTCTTTGGCACCCCCAGGGGGGTAAGTTCCTTCATGGCAGAGTGATGCCTCTCAGAGGCACCCCCGGCGTGTGGGGAAATGCTTTGGGGGGGGGGGGAAGCTGACCCTGGTTGTGGAAATCACCCACGTTTAAGATCAAGGGACCCTTCCCCAATCTTCGACAGCCACTTGGTATGTCCTTCTCCCGTGTTACGGGACACGCACCCTCCTGGCGTCCCGCAGCTCTCGAGGTTTCCCCATTGCACGGGCTGACTTCATTTCCAGAACTTTTCAAAAACTCTTGTGGGAAGACACATCAAATTCCCAGGTGTGCAAACTGACCGGGCTGTGGTCATCAACCTTCCCAACCCACGAAGCTGAACCCTGCAGTTTCTGAGGGAATTCTACCGTCCCGAGGAGCTCGGCCTGCTGTGAGGTCCTTTCCGCTTCCTGGGGGAGCAGCTTCCGAGGCACAGATGTTGACGCTGCAGCCCGTCCCCCAGCTGCCCTGACGGGAACACAATTCATTAGTAAGGAACTCTGCCCTTCACTTAGTGTCAATATTTGTTTAGAGGAGAAAGCTGAGAGGGGGAGGCGAATGGTGGGCCAGCGAAATTTTGCCTGCGAGAGAGACGATAATGGACACCGTCCAGCCTGAAGACTGCTGACACAGTGTGTGGCTGGTCCGAGACCGGACGTGGCCCGCTGGGTCCAAAATGGTGCTGATAGGCCTGTCGCAGAATCAGAATTAAGGTCACGTTCTAGCCTTTTCTGTTTGCTTTCATTGTTATTTTTCATTAGTAGTTTTATTAGATGAGTCTGTATTTCTTTTTTTTTTTTTAACGTTTATTTTGAGAGAGAGAGAGAGAGAGAGGGAGGGAGAGCGGGAGCGAGCGTGCGAGCGGGGGAGGGGCAGAGAGAGGGAGAGACGGAATCTCAAGAGGGCCCCGTGCTGCCAGCGTAGAGCCCGGCATAGGGCTCGATCTCGTGAGCCACGGGATCATGACCTGAGCCGGAATCGAGAGTCAGACACTTGACTGACTGAGTCACCCATGCACCCCAACAAGTCTGTATTTCTTGAGGAAGTATTAGAAAAGAAACGATTCATAACCCCTCCATCCACAGATTACTGCTATCATTTTAGCAGATAGCCTTCTGGGCACTTTTTCTTCCCATAAGCCCTATAAGAATGTATACGTATCCACAAGTATTTATATTTTTAGTATAAGTGGGATCATAATGCACTTACTTTTCTGTAGCTTCCATTACAAAGCTATTGCTATATTGCATGCGTCTTCGCATGTCAATATATAAACGCAAACACCACCACGGTGTTTAATGGCTACATAGTGTATCATCATACGGATCTACCATACTTTTTAGAATCAGTGGTTTTTTTCTTTAAATTTATTTATTTTTGAGAGAGAGAGAGAGAGAGGGAGAGAGAGACGGAGCACAAGGTGGGAGGGGCAGAGAGCGAGGGAGACACAGAATCCAAAGCAGGCTCCAGGCTCTGAGCTGTCAGCACAGAGCCCAGTGTGGGGCTCAATCTCACGAACAATGAGATCCTGACCTGAGCTGAAGTCAGATGCTTAATCAACTGAGCCCCCGGGCACCCCAGTGTTTTAATTTTTTAATTTTTTTTTTATTAACATTTAGGCCACTTGTAGTTTCACACCGTGTTTGATGAACATCTAGGCTATTTTCCTTGGCGTAAATCTCTCAATGCAGAATTGGAATAAAGGGTAGGCCCACTCACTATTCAAGGCATTTGCAACATCTTACCAAAGTGAATCTAGAAAAACTGTAGCAATTTACACTTCCATTAGTGGTATATAAATATGTCTACTTATCAGTCTCCTGGCCAAGTAGGGATCTTTAATCCTCTTTTAAATGTTTCAAAATCTTGCCAGTGTAACAAATGAAAATGGCATTCATTATTTGAACCTTGGTTACAAATAGGGGGAACACTTTTTGATACCCTTTGGCCATCTGCATTTTTCCTTCTGTGAATTGCCTGTTCATATTTTTGCTCATTTCTTTTTTAAATCTGGTACTTTCCTTTTTCTTGTGATACGTAAGGATGGTGTTACCTTTTTGCCTGTTATGTATGTTGCAAATATTCTTCTCAGTTTGGTGCTTGCTTTCTGATATGATTAATGTTGTTTTGCAGTGTGGAGATGCTTAGAATTTTTATGTAGGTGAATCTACCCGTCTGCTATTAGCCCTCTGTCTTCTATAGGCTTGCTTCTGAGGTGTCTTAGGCACAGGTGCTGGGGCAGGCTCTCATTTTTTAAGGTTTTACATGGCACTGTTGAAAGTGAGAGTTTAGAACAAGATCTTAACCAGATCACATTGCTCTGAATGGAAGCAACACATGTTCCTCTAGGAACTGCACTGGATCATTAGCAGGTCCGTAGGCATTTTTGTTTCTTTTTAGTTAGCTTTGCTGTCACATATTTATAAAGTCAAACTTCCCAAAGGTTTTTTTTTTTCCTGGAATATTCTTAGCATCAGGAGAGATGGGATACTTGAGTGGGTATCCAGATTTATGGACTTTAATGTCAGTAGTTTCATAGGGCACAAGGAAACAAAGCCCCGTCCTCATTCAGAAAGTCCAATTTGGTATTGTTTGCTCTCTGTGATGCAGCTCAAATTGTGGGTGCCATTGGGAGAATAGTCAATAATTTAATAATTTAATAAGTCAATCATTTAATTAATAATTTAATGTGGTAACTTAACGATTACTTAATCTCATTAAGTAATAAGTAATTTAATAATTTAATGGAAGGGCAGAGTCACTTGGTTGATTGAAAATCACTACCTTTATGATGGTAAAATTGGGATTTCAAACTTTCTCAGAGTCTTTTTTTTTTTTAAAGTGTATTTGCTTATTCTGAGAGAGACAGAGACAGCGCATGAGCATGGGAGGGGCATAGAGAGATGGAGAGGGAGAGAACCCAAAGTAGGTCAGCACAGAGCCCAATGTGGGGCTCAAGCTCATGAAACTGTGGAATCATGACCCGAGCCGAAACCAAGAGTCGGATGCTTAACCGACTGAGCCACCTAGGTCCCCCAAACTTTCTCACCGTCTTGCCATATCCCAGTGTTTGAGGTTTGAGACCTTGGACTTGTCCCTTTTCCTTTCCTTCTGACCTCTTCTGATCCATCACCAAGTTTTGCAGATGCTTTATGAGAACACTTTCTCTTTTTATTATGATTCTTGCTTGCTTTCTGTTCCCATGGTATATCCTCCGCGATGCCCTCATCACATCATGCCCGGGGTATTGCAATAAAGCTGTCGTTCGTCTCTTCTGCTTCCTTTTCGTCTAAAATCCCACTGAGCACAAGCTTCTCCTCCTTGCCTCCTTGCCTTTGATAGCTTCCCATTTCGTACTCACTATTGCTCAGCTCCTGGGGCCCCCACCATCAGGTTCCAATCTGTCTCTCCAGCCTGACCCCTCAGGAAGCCCCCCTCCCCACATTCCCCCAATGAAAGGGAACACCTGCCTCCCCAGTTCTGCTCAGGGCCATTGCCCCCAATGAAACCGCCATTCCTAAGGTCAAAGTTCCCAAGGTTGCTTCCTGTGCAAGTTTCCTTTGTATTCGAGGAGTTGAGACACTTCAGTGGGTGTCTAGCTCTAGGCTTTTTCTCTTCCTGCAGATCTTTAGAGAAATGATTTCTTTCACGGACACTCAAACTATCCAGTGTATTGTATCCAGTGTATGGCCCAGTGTTTGTATTGTTATTTCCCATCCTGTTTCCTTGATCTCCCTTTCTGGTGACATCAGCGGCCTCAGAGGACAGGGAAGCATCTCTGACCTCTGTGAATCACCAGTCCCTTTCACTAATACGTGTTCCGTAAGACAGTTCACGGCAATTTCCCTTACCGACTCGTGGAAAGCGTGCCTATTGGTTGCTCAGGAAGTTAAATAGAGAATTATAACATGACCCAGCAATTCCACTTCCACGTATATACCCCGAAGAATTGAAAACAGATGTTCAAGCAAATACTTGTGTACAGATGTTCATAGCAGCCTGTTGACGACGGCCAAAAAGTGGAAACGACTCAAGCGTCCATCAACAGATGATGAACAGCATGTGGCATCTCCATCCAGTGGAATATGATGAATAGTCATATAAAAGGAGTGAGGTGCTGATCTATCCTACAGTGGGGATCAGCCTCTGAAACATTATGTTAAATGAAAGAAGCTGGAACACAAAAGTTGGATGTTGCATCATTTCATTTATGAAACACCCAGAATAGGTACCTCCATAGACGCAGAGAACACCTTGGTGGTTGCCAGTGGCTGGGGGTGGGGCAGGGATTATGGGGACTGATACTCCATGGCTACGGGGTTTCCTCTGGGGGTGATGCAAATGCCCTTGAACTAGAGAGAGGTGAGACTTGCACCACGTTGTGAATATGCCCTAAGTGCCATTGAATCGTTCACTTTCAAATGGGCAATTTTAGGTTATGTGAATTTCACCGCGATTAAAAACAAAAGGCGAGGGGAGAAGCCTTGTCTGTTGCCACAGGAAGTTGGAGTGACTGATGACTTACCTAGCACTAAAGACACCTGGGACCTGTCCTTGTCTTGGTGGCCACTGGATTCTTTCCAGCGCCTCATGGGAATGTGTTGTGGAGGTGAGCCGTGGCCGCTGACAGTTTTTTTTTTTCCGCCCCCCCTCCCCCCACAGCATTTGTTACAAGTTCCGGAATTCATCTTTGATGTTACATGATGAAAAAAACAGCTCTCCCAATGTTGTTCTTCTCAGGGAAGAAGGACAGGTAAACCAAGGTTTCAGGACACCCGACAGCCACACTTTGGCTCTGGTTTTCCTCCGAGGTGCTGCTGTGTCCTGATTTTGCTGTGCCCCTCCCTCCATTCCTACACCTCCTGACCCTTTCCCACCACTTCCCTCCAGCGCAAGGTAGACGCTGAGCTTGAAATGATTAATCAAGCTATTAGAAGGAGCTCCGGAGAGTCTGGGAAAACACCGTGGAGGGATGGTTTCTGCTCTATTGAAATGCAAATATGCAAGCTGCACCCCCCTTGGTGATGGACCTTGGAATGATGTGTTTCTGGGAAGCCCTGCTCCCTCCCCTTCTCCCCTCACCTTCCCATTACCTTGCCTGGCTGACCACCGGCTTTGGGTCGAGTGCGGTTGGCCAAAATCAGTTTGAAAAGAGCACAGCTAAAGATGTGCCTCAAGCAGGTTGTAAAACTGATGCTTCCTTTACGTGGAGGCAGAAGAGAGAGGTAGAGGGGACCGTATGTGGCTCCGCCCTTCACAATTTTGTGCTTCTAGGGGCTCAGTTGGTTAAGCGGCCAGCTCAGGTCGTGATCTTGTGGTTTGTGAGTTCGAGCCTCGCGTCAGGCTCCGTGCTGACGGCTCGGCGCCTGGGACCTGCTTCGGATTCTGTGTCTTCCTCTCTCTCTGCCCCGCCCTCACTGGCACTCTCTCTCTCTCTCGCTCAAAAATAAACATTAAAAAAAAAAAAATGAAAACTTTGCTTCTAAGGTTGCACACTTCAGACTACCCAAGAACCGTTCATTGAGCACCTACAGTGTACCCACCACGGTGACAGAGGATAAGTGTTTCGTGATGCATCGCTAAGATGCAGTTTCTGCTCTCGAGGAGTTTCATGGTTCTTTGTCCCACAAGAGGCAATCGCTGTTACGCTCTGACTGCTGTGAAAGTCATGGGGTAAAGTGATGTCAGCTTTCGATAACGAAGATCCTCAGCCTCTTCGTTCCCTATGTTGAACGCCCGCATTTATTTCCCTTTATGGGGTTCTCTAGACTTGCGGCAGCTGAAATAGTTCTAGGGATGAGACGTGGTAATGGAAAGAACGGGGGGATAGCCTTAACAGATTGGCCTTTCCAGCTCTGAAATCATCAAAGAACCCCCTGTGTGGGCAGGAGGTGTGGCTCCAGGTGGGAGGGGTGGTCCTGGAATGCCTTGGTTTCTGCCAGGGCTCGCCACGTGTGGGCTTGCATGGCTCTGACGTTGAGGGCTCCTTTTGACATCTGCTGTGGAACAAAGCCCCCCGTGCTTGAGAGGGAGCCCTCTCAAGTTGGGACTGAGGGCTGCTGTGCACATGGCTGGCTCGGAAAACCTTCCAAGACCACAGTCTGCTTGTTTGCACAGCGTGTTGCTGCCATGTTCACTTAAGGGGCCTCAGAACAACCAGGGCTCGGAAAAAGCAGCCGCCGTCCTGGAAATGCCTCTCGAAAGGCCTCGGAGAGACCTGGGGGTGGGGGGTGGAGTCAGAAAAGCACGGTGTTGGCCATCAAGAGGGGCGCCTCTTTGACCACGCCTGCCTAATGATGTCTCTGGGCCTCGTGCTGTGTTACATGGTTGTCAGGCTGGGTTCCATGTGGCTCTCTTCACCTTGGATACGAGGAGGGGCCTGAACTGGCTGAGTTCTTTCTTCCCCCTGGCCCCCAATTGAACTCGACTAAAAATGAACCCAACCTTGCCTTCCTTGTGGGAATATTGTTATTACTGTATCTGTTGGGTTGCCTGGGGGCATGCCCGGCTTATCTCTGTTGTCCTGGGGGAGCTGCTATTGGTGCGTCTTTGCACCCCCCCCAAGAGTTCTAGTTTGGACATACGTTATATGAGCACCTTAATTAGCGATGACCTGCGACAGAGGGCCTACAGGCCAACTGCTGTGCATGTGTTTCCTTGGTCAGCTTAGTCAGGCAGGGCATGCACCCTGGGCTCTTCCTTGGCTCTCACCATCCCCTAACGTCTTGTTCCTATTTTGTGTTTGTTCCGTGACAGCCTTTGTTGTCTTTGACACGTGCAGCCCTTGGCCTTCAGGAATAAGCTACACTGCTCTTCTCTCGGCCTTGGCCAGCTGACATATCTATCTCTTGGGCCGGCTGAATGGAGATGGGGAAGGTTGGTGGGGGGCCCATCAAATTGGAGGCATGATTGGAGTGGGGTGTGGCAGGAGGAGGTACAAACAGAATGGAAAGGTGGAAGTAAGGTGTGGCCCTTTGGTATAGGTTCAAAGGCCTGCAGCTTATGATCTTATTTCCTAATCTGTCTGGATCTACTTCAGGACCCCTCCCCCAGATTTGGGGAGCCCTGCTTAGTGCAGCGCTAATCATGCCCCTGGATTTCTGATGTGTCAGTAATACTTTGAGCCGCAAGTAACAGAAAGTCACAGGCCACCTTCCAGTGGTGCCAATGGTGGCTCTGTCCATGAAGACGAGGAATCATCGTGTGTAAGAAGAACCAGTGGGCTTGACCTGGCACAGCAGTCATGGCAGCATGCTGGGCCAGCCCCTCTGTGGTACTCTTGTTCTCTTCCTCATGATCACAAGGTGGCTGCAGGGACACCAGTCATTTGTCCCTACACTGGCATCCCAAGTAGGAAGGAGGGGGTAGAAGCAAAGATTTGGGGGTTGACGTGGGTGTCCGATATATCCCTCGTAGTTGCAAGGACTAGAAAACATAAACCGAAGTAGACGAAGAAAAACAAAAAAGGGAGATGCGTGTTTGTGTGGCACACGACGCCATTTTGTGTTTCTAGATCCACAGTTTAAAGGGTGCAGGTAAAGTCTATCCTTCCTCCTCTACTTCCTCTATGAAGTCTCCATTCCAAGGTGTCTTGTTGTGTCCCCAGAGCTTGAGCCTTGCATGTTCACGATGTCGAATCCAAGGGAAGGGAGCTTCTGTTCCCCCCACGTCTCAGAGTCCCAGAATGGAGGCTCACTGGTCCTAAGTGGCCTGACTTAACCAGTCACTGTGGCCCAACGGCATGAAATATGCTGACTAGCTTAGTCTAGGTCTGGGGTTGGCAAACTATGCCATTTGTGCAACTAAAGTGTTTTTGGAACCCAGCTGCACTTCTTTGTTTATGTGTAGTCTATGTCTGTTTTGAGCTGCAATGGCAGATTTAAGGAGTTACATCAGAGACTTTATGGCCTGCAAAGCCTAAAATATTTACTATCTGGCCTTTTATAGAAAAAAGTGTGCCAACTGGCTTTGGTCTAAGTAATGGATCCTACCCTTGGAGAATAGGGTGGAGTCAACTTACCCCAGAGCACACGGACTAAAGGTGGTAATCGTTCCCCAAAAAGGTCCCCAAAGAACATCAACTTGCCACAGGAGTGGGGTGAGGACACTGGACCCTTGTTTGACAAGTGTTACTATGGCAGGTATGCGTTAACGGTGGTGGTTAAGGAGTAGGGTCGGGGGTGTTGTCCTTGGCTAGGAGTTTGTTGGATTTTCTTATTTCTCAAGGAGCAGGCACAATTTCAGCTCAATGGGAAGATTTGCTTTCTGGATCCGGAAGATTTTACTGTGCTGTCAGATGGTTAACTGGGTGTTATTCTGAGCTTTAAGATTAACTTTGGGGAAGTATACCGGTGACCTAAAGCATGTCTAAAAGTCGCTGGAAGACAAGTCGAGAAGTAAATACAGCCGGATGGTGTACGGGTAACTGACTTATCATCTGTATTGCCAAACTTAACTGTTGAATTAAGCAGTGTGTACCTAGAGGACATTCCTGAGTGGCCTGACATAGGGACAATATAAGGCCTGGTCCTTTTGAATATTTTAAGCATTTTGGATCGGGGGGCGGGGGGGAGGAAAGAAAGTGTATGCTTATTAAACCCATCGGACATAGTAAATACATTGGATGGTGACATGACATTTTATAAATTTCCTGATCAGTGGAAATAATAGGTTGAAAAAAAAATAAGAGGGGATTTATCAGTATGGTGCTGGGTCAACTGGGTAGCCATATGGAAAAGAAAAGTATCTTGACCCCTAACTCACACCATACACAAAATCAGTTCCAGATGGACTACAGATTTAAATGTGAAAGGTAAAACAATAAAGCTTTTAGGAAAAAAGCATCTCAAGAGAACACCTTCATGACCTTGATGTAGGAAAATATTTTTTTGAACCAGAATACAAAAAGTGCTTGCCTTAAGGGGAAAAAAATAAATGGAACTATTTTCAAACTTAACAACTTTTTTTTTTAAAAAAGGGACCATAAAAATAATGAAAAGTCCACAAATAGAGTGAGAAGAAATTCTTTGTCCCTCTTTCTGCCTCTCACTTTTTCTCTCTCTCCTATCATTTTCTGTCACCCAGCAAAGGACTTTCACCAGAAAAATAAAAAGCCATTCAATGAGTCAGTAAGAAAAGATGAGAAAGTCCAGTAGACAAATGGGGAAAGGACTTCCCCAGACAATTCAGAAAAGAAAATATCTAAATGGCCACTAATTATAGAAAAGGTGCTCAACTTCATTAATCAAACGGGAAATGCCAATGAAAACCAGCATGTGAAAATGTTTCATAATATCGACTCACGCTAACCATATACATGCTCTATGACTCAGCCGGTTGATTCATAAGAATATACCCAACAGGAATGCATACATAGACTCACCAAAAGACATATGCTAGAATATTCATAGCGGCATCATTTGTAATAGTCGAAATGGGGAAACCACCGTGTTCCCCAACAATGGCATGGATACAGAAACTCTGCAGGATGCACACAACGGAATACTGTAGAACCATAGGAATGGGCCCATAACTGCAAGGGTTGAATAGGTTGGTGTGTAACATAGTCAGGAAATGCTTTCTCTCTCCTATTACTGATTTATTCATTAATTTAACAAATATTTGTTGAACGGCAGGCACTGTTCCAGCAAAAGAAGTGCAGCAGTGAATAATTCAATGGCCTTGCCTGCTTGGAACCATACTGTAGGGACAGCAGGCAGGACATGTAGATAGAGCTACCTATCTATGTACTTCATGTCCTTACATACATAAAGGGATGTGGTAAGAAGTTGCTACCAAGAAAAAGTAAGGCTGGTAAGGAGTAGAGTATAATGCAGTGTGAGGGAGTGGGGGCAGTGCACATCTGGGGAAGAAAGGGCTCTTGGCAGAGTTCGTGGCAAGTGCAAAGGCCCTGAGGCAGGAGTAAAGGCGTCATGTTGGAAATGAAAGGAGGGAGGTCACTGTGGCTGGGGCAGGGAGCAAGAGGGAAAGCAGGAGGAAAAGAGGTCCCAGAGCAGAGGGATGGGTGGGGAGAGGCAGGGTCTCATCATGCGCAAACCTCCTTACACCAGTCAGAGGCTTTGGAACTTCTGTTAGGTGTGTGTCCATTGGCGGCATTTGAGTAGGAAAATGAGGTCTAGTTTTCTGTTCCTTATGCTTTACTGTTTCTTGTCCTTCTCTCCTGTCTGTGCCTTACGTCCCCCAGGAATGATTTTGCCTCATTGAGGGTTCTTAAGGCCTAAAGAGGTGGCCGACACCCAGACGTACTTGAATAGCGACAGATGACAACTCAGATATCCATCCATCTGACAGGAGCTAGGTAGCTGAACACACGACATTTGTAAAATAATAATAGCAGTAATTATGATTTCTGGGTGTTTTGCTAAACAAGTGTTCATTTTTGCATTTAGGCTATTCGTTACATAAAGAGTTCATTGCGAGTTCCTTCAAGGTGTGGGCTTAGAAGGCCCTGTTTTCTGGTGAGATAACAGGAAGGCGGGGAGGAGGGATACTGAGAAAAGAGTGCCTTGCGAATAGAATTTTCCCGACCCGGCTCCCCTCGCCTCCTCAGTTCCTAGACACCCCTCCTGAAGCATTATATTCTGTTGCGCGTCGATTTTGGTTCATAGCACTGCGAGTTTCTTGCCTTTCTCCTCCTTTGGAAAGTATTTTAATGGGAAACTGGAAACAATTTTAACCTGGAAAGCTGAAGTTTGCTTCTAAAGAAATCTGTGCGTGGAATGTTAGCTGAAGGAAGCCCTATGGGTATCCAGGAGGAGGGCAAGGGTGGTTAACCAGGGCCGCCAATGAAGCCGCTGAGGGAGAAATCCGTGTGAATAAACCCGGGAGACAAAGACCACGGTTTCAGAGTAAGGACCCCTGGGGGCCGCAGGTTAACCTCAACAGTCCTGAGATACCTGTAGCCTAGTTAGGGGACATGAAACTGTAGCTAGCTTAACAAGAACTCCACACGTCACCATGCATCTTTTGACCAGGGACCGAAAGAGAGCGCTGAGCAAAACGACCTCCCCATTAGGGGAGTGGGTGCTCACCTTCGAGGATTGTCCCCGAACGCAGGATGCCGTGTGCCCCTGGGTGAAGAAATCCCTGTGTAGGCTGAAAAAAACACAGTGGCCCAGAGTCACGGAACTTTCCGGAATTTGTCAAGTTGCGGAAGGGTGGCTTGGACAAGGCATCCCCGAGTCGGTGTTTGAGGGCTCTTGACCACCCACAGATGATTTTAAACAGAAAATCCATCTTCAAAGAATAGACTGAAAATAAGGACACGCGTAGTGATGAGATAATAGTTCTGTTGTCTGTTTCATTTCTCCAACAAATGTTTGTGGAGCGTCTATGATTTGGCCAGGGCTAGGCTGGTCCACGCAAACAAATAATTAAAATAATTGTGGACAAGTGTGATAATAGAGGTCTGAACAGAATGCCTTGGGAACGCAGATCACTTCCATTTATTGCTTACTTATACTTAGTTTCTTGTGACTGTGTATACAAAAGGTAATCTTTTCATACACCAAGAAATCTGTTTTCCTCTTAGGCCCCTTCTGTGCATCTGTTTCAAATAAAACGGAAGGGCTTAGCCTGCTTCGCGAAAGTCATCCAAACACCCGGCACCTGCTGGCATCTGGGGTCACGAGGCAGGGGAATGCGACAAGATTTTTGGCCAGAAGCATGCAGGTTTTATAAAGGTATGACCTCCACCCCGTCATCGCCGTGCAACCAACGGCCATCAGGCATAGCGGTGGTAAGATAGACCATGACGTTGAACTCCAGGACGACTTTGCCTTTGGATTTCAGTGCAGGTAATGGATTGTAGAAAAATCGCACCCTCACTGGCTTCCTTAAAAGTTCCTTCATTCATTCTGCCTTTTGCTCATGTCCCTTGTGATCTGGTGCTCTCTCTT
The DNA here is from genome assembly GCF_014898765.1 of Herpailurus yagouaroundi. Taxonomy (NCBI): domain Eukaryota; kingdom Metazoa; phylum Chordata; class Mammalia; order Carnivora; family Felidae; genus Herpailurus; species Herpailurus yagouaroundi. Next base: position 4,618,300 of record NW_024412439.1, on the reverse strand, counting down.
TTTTTTTCTCCCCCCCCCCCCACCCAAATCCTTAGTAACGCATCGCCTGTAAAGCACAGCTCAGAAGTTAAGATGGGCCATCAAATGACTATCGGCATCAAATAATTCCAGACAAGTGTTGGGGGAAGATAAGTGGCAGTACACGTTAAAAGGGATACATGAATCCATTCTCTTTCTAAAGGATGCAAACGAGATCTAAGCAAGTCAAGCAAACCAGCAAATCCGCATTCTACGAAGCTAATATGGCATATGCTCTGTCTCCTACATCGTTCTGTTTCGGCAAACTTGTCCTTGGCTATTTTTGCAGGTTTTCTTTTCCTCGTGAGCTTTCGAATTAGCTTGTTACAGCCCATAAAGTTCCGCAGCGATGTAGATAAGAGTTATTTGAATTTGTATATTAATTGGGGGCAGAACTCGAATCTTCCACCACATAAAACTGTCTTGTCCAACAAATGATGTATCTTTCCATTCATTTAGTCCTTTCACATCCGTGGGGGCTTTCTAACAGTTTTATGCATATGGGTCTTATGTATTAACTTTTAGGGGTTTTATGTTTCCTATAGTTATGGTAAACGAAAATGTTTTTTTCCTAAAATGTCTTCTCGCAAGTTGACATATTAAAAAAATGTTGTCTGTTGATATCATACCCATCTGTTCTGCCCTACTCTTTTATGGGTTTAATAGCTTTTGGCAGATCCTTCTAAATTTGCAAAACAAACAATATTCGTCTGAAAATATTGAAAGTGTTTTTTCCCCCTCTTCCTCAATATTTAGATCTCTGCTCTTCCTTCTCTTAACGCATCGATGTGACCATGCACTAAGCTCAGTCTTGAGTGGCGGTGGGAAGTGACGACCTAATTTTCATTTACTCTTAATCTGATCTCAGTGGAAGCTTAATTAGATTGTTATGTAGTTCGCTGATGGTTACCCTTTATTAGATTACGATGTTTTCTTCTATTACTGGTTTACTCAAAACTTCTTTCTTTGTTAAAAGCATCTTCTTTGTCCTTCTCCTCCTCCTTTCTCTCCTCCAAAGTTTCCCCTTAAACAGGACTTGGAATATCATGGATTATTTCGACGCCCTGCCACGATTTGACTACCAGTTGGCTTTCTGCGAAATTGAGGTTTTAGTCACAGCCCTCCGGAAAATCTTCCCATCAGCTGGACTTTTCAGTAGTAGCCGAAAGTGAGCGAATGTCTTTGTGTATCTCTGTACCAACTTTGACTTGAGGTTGGAGTTGATAGTTGATGTTTGCTGAGGCGAATAATCGAGAACCGTCTCTCGTGACTTCCATTTCTTGTGTAAGGGGTACTCTAAGCCACATGCAGCGCTGGTGATGAACACATACACATTGAGAACAATCGTCAGCCCACTGTTCTGGGCTTCCGTGCACAACTACTTGGAGAATCTCAGTGATGAGAGGGATATTCTCAGAAGTATTAAGGGACTGGTGCCAGAGGAGAAAAATCCTGCCTGACAGCCAAGTGGTATTTCCTGAGTCAAGACATCAATCCACATAATGTGGTGACGGGGCCAGATGCCGTGGAATTTCTTGATCTTAAGTTTATTAAATGCTCTTTCCACTTTGCGGAGTAATTAGAGTGCTAGCTCTCAAGCCCTTGCCAAGGAAGTTCTACGGGGAGTTTGGTGATTGCTTCCAACTTATTTCCTAGTAATCCCACATGCTCTTAAATTATTCTCTCCCTTAACCATGATCGCTTTCTGGTCTGTTACCATTTGTTAAAAAGCAGGCATGTCAGAATGAGCTCTAGTTTTCTGGAATTGATTTTCCTTTAACAGCTACATGCCAATAGACTGTGCCCATCTGGACAGACAGCATCAGGTTCAGTGTAACTGGTTTGGGGAATTCCTGAGCAAAGTAGCCATCTTGCAAATCCGTCCTGCCCGTCTCTCTCCCTTCCCACCTTGGCCAGATGCCCCCCACTATCTGCTCTTGTCGGTTAACGACCAGTCCTTGGCTGCGTTGCTCATTCCCCATTGGATGTTTCTCCCTCCCCTAATTCCTCAAGGCACAGCTAAAACCATCGGTCACATTAAAGAAGACTCTGCCTCCAGGGCACCTGGGTGGCTCCATCGGTTAAGCGTCAGACTTCGGCTCAGATCATGATCTCATGGCTCGTGGGTTCAAGCCCCACATCGGGCTCTGTGCTGACAGCTCGGAGCCTGGAGCCTGCCTCGGATTCTGTGTCTCCCTCTCTCTCTGCTTCTCCCCCACCCTCTCTCGAAAATACATAAATATTAAAAAAAAAGAAAAGAAACCTCTGCTATACTTCGTGTGTCAGAGACTGTTTTACCCGATATCCGTTCTTTCTTTTTCACTCTGAGAACAAAATCACAAGTTTTAACTGGGTCCGTGGTCGGGAGTCAATCTCTTTTTTCCAGGCTTGTTTTTGACTTAAGTCTGGCTAGGAGCATCTAAACAAGAGCGATAAAGTAGTGCACAGAGCTTCCAGTCTGTATCCTTAAAAGAAAGGTGATCTCTCTCTTACCTCTTTACCCATTGGCTGGCACGTGGGCGTGTTGGCTGGCTCTGGGGCAGCCATCTTGGATGACAAGATGGAAGCCATATGTGGTTTCCAGAACAATCTCCAAAATTCTGCAGCTGCCATATCAGCCTTGAACTGCTTAACCTTGAGTGGGATCAGAGAGAAATAAACTTCAGCTGGGTTTCAGCTACTGGGCTTCTGGCCTTTGTTACAAAGCATGACCCATACATGTGGGATGACAGGCAATTTAAAGCTGTTTAGTAGATCTTTTCTAAGACAGAAAGGTAAGGAGACGTGGGACCCCAACTAATAATTTTGAAAGTGAAGACCCTCAGAGTTAGGTGTCAGGACTGCTGAATTGCTCAGTTCCTTGTGATGAACCCCAAAGGGAAGGGTTTCTGATAGCTCTCCATATGTTTGCCCTCATTTGGGCCACATACAAACTGTAATAGGAGGTTAATAAAACATTTTTTTGAGTAAACATTGCAGAATTTAAACATTCAAATTGCTACAATAGAGGCATTATTGAAAAGAAAGGTTTTGGAATTGCCTTAAGACCATATGTATAAGCCATACCACAAAACCCACCCTACTAATTAAAAGTCACACCTCATTTTGACATACATGGATATCACTCAACTTGATCCCCTTCCTAAATCATCAGATTTAGCTCTGAATGACCCTGGGCCATTTCTAAAAATCAAATCTACCCTCCAAGGACGCTGTTGTAAGTGTATTAAAAAATTGTTTTTTTAACATTTATTTATTTTTGAGAGGCAGAGACAGAGCATGAGCAGGGGAGGGGGAGAGAGAGAGGAAGATACAGAATCCGCAGCAGGCTCCAGGCTCTGAGCGGTCAGCACGGAGCCCGACGCGGGGCTCGAACCCACAAACCGGGAGATCATGGTCTGAGTCGAAGTGGGATGTTCCCCGACTGAGCCGTCCAGGTGCCCCGTGAGTGTACTCTAATGACTGAGCCACAGTTCCAACGTCAAGGAGAAGTCGTACAATTGCAACCTCACTACAAGAATTACCCTTCTTCCCAAGGCAAGACAAAAGAAGTCTTTGGGGGTCTGAACTTGAGCACAAACTTGGTAAGTTTTACTATATTTGCCAACAAGCGGTTACACTGCCGGGCCAACTGGACTTCATTGTAAATTCTACTTGGGTTACCATCCTGGTATCAGTGTTAAAACTCGCGGTGATACAAAAGAGCTTAGGTCTGGTTGCACTTGGAATTTGGGTTTCAGCAGGTGGTCAACGGGCAGAGACATTTCACACCAAACCTGCATAGATCTGTAACTCTGCCTTAGAAAGCAGCCTGCCTATAAATATTTCACTTCGAGGCAGACAAAGGCTGGATGTGAGGCCACTTCAGACACAAAGCAGATAAATTCCTGCTTAACATGTACCTGATGCTTTATGATTCCCGCCCAGGTTCAGATTTCCTGGATCAAATGTTCCCGAGGCCTGTGAGGTCATGTGGTTTCGGAGACATAAGCTAAGCTTGGTGTACATTACAGAGAAGCCATCCCATCCGGGTGTGACCACGGGGAAGGTAAGTGTTAATCCCAATCTGATTTCATGTGTGCGCAACAGCTGTTGGGAACATTAGGTCTGTCATCTGTGTCCAATGGAGCGATTTCCTACCACTCAGCCTCATATGGCCCCAAAGTTAATTTAGTGCATATTGGGAAATTCCTGAAACAACATGAGACTTAACACCATTTTCCATCAAATCCTTGGAGTTTTTGTTGATGTTTGGAGAGCCCACAGAGGTGTCGAACTGCAGGGGTGAAGAATGGAAGGGTCTACTCATAAAATCTGGAATATTATTGGGGGTTCTTTGTCGAAATTTAATTCGCGCGTTTTTCCAGGAATAAACCCAGTGCCATCCTTGGAGTAAAACTGTCTTGGACGTTAGGACCCAAATCTTGGTTCCCATTGATGGTCATTCTCCACACCCACTTGATCATGCCGGGTATCTCTCCGGCTCAAACTATGCATTTGCATCTGAAAATCTCAGCGACTCGGGTTTGCAGCCAACGGTTTTCCTCATGGAAAGCGGATCTAAAATAAATTCATGAAAATCTTGAATTCGAGTTAGTGTCCCTTGATCTCTCCCAGGTCAGGGCCCATCTCTCTGACATCGTTTCCTTGGTGTTTCTCAGTTCTTCGTCCCATTCAGCCAGCATAAAGAAAATATCTGCCTAAGCTGGTTTCTCTCCAAGCGTGAGTGAAGGAGGGTCAATCTGAGCTGTAAACCACACTGAAGATATGGATTTGCATTTTTTTTACCGTGATGTTTGGTACTTAATCTGAGTTGAGCTAAATGACTCGATTCTGTCTTTCAAGGAGCTGCCGAAATACCCGTTCTTGGAGCCTCGTGAGAATTATTAGGACGGAATAGGGCTGGCAGTCTCTCGCATTTTAACTTCCCTTCTCGATAAATCCAGTTATCAGCAGTTCTAGTCTTTGAAATATAACTACTATTGGAAGTACAACTTCTTACAGCTACAGCTGGTAATATTGTCCACTCATGGGTGATTTAGTGCATTTGTAGCCCTTTAAGGGAGTGTAGTCATCTGAATGATTATTTGCCTATTCTGCACCAGTCAGGTCTGTGCCGTTATTTATTTATTTTTTTCTGAGAGAAAAGGGAGGGGAGGGGTAGAGAGAGAGGAAGAGAAGGAGAATCCCAAGCTGGTTCCGTGCTGTCAACGCAGAGCCTGATGTGGGGATCGAACTCATGAACCGTGACATCATGACCTGAGCTGAAATCAAGATCCAGGTGCTTAAACAACTGAGGCACTCAGCCGTCCCTGTGCCTGTGCTCTCTGTGCAGGTTTTTGCATAGTGCTACATGATATAGGTACGCGTGAAAGGATTTGTGGTGATGGAGAACCCATGGTTTTTGTTTAGCATCTTTTATGTTGTCCTTACTTCTCATTCCCATGGGTACCACTCTGCCAGACCCTCAGCTTCTCATGGATGCAGCCACTGTAGCTTCCTCATTGAGGTTCTGACATCCAGATCAGGTGACTCTAAGTCAAGTTCACTTTGTTGGCATTTCCCCCAAAAAGCTACGGACCAGCAGCGAGCCCAAGAGATAAGGATCACGTCTCGCCCACCTCTGCATTCTCGAAGTCCAGTATCGTGCCTGGCACACACAGCCAGCAAACATTCCATGTGAATACGCTTGTATCCCACCTCGACTGTCTTAATGCTTCAGCCCTCTTATAATTCAATGGCACTGTCCCTTCGCACCATTGAACTATAAGATTTAACATGATGCAAAAAAGGATAAAAACCGAACTGCTTAAAAACACGGAAGTCAAGTTGTTTCTTCCTGACTTCGATATTCGTAGGCCAAGGGCACCCACAGATGGGGAAGGTCACCAGGGTGGGCTTCCAAAGTCGACATGGCTGGCATATCCATGGGGGTAGGAGGTGCTCAGAGATTATTTTCCAAATCAGAAGACTTCTCCGTACTTGATGAAAATGACCAAGACCAGATGCAGAATATCAGAGAAGAAAGATACCCTTAGCTCCTTTCCTAAGCATGTTGTGTCTCAGGACTCAGCATCATGAGGGGAAGCCACGGAGAGGAGCTGTCTCCCTTTTTAGTGCCCGGCATACGGGCACAAAGTAGAAAGTCAAATATGCCCATGCGTACTGTCATGAAATCTCCATCTTCGCTCCTGGATTCCGCAATATTATTTGGAAGGCAAAGCCTCTTGCTGCCGAGAGTCTGTGAGGGTAGTCATTCATTCATTCATTCATGCATTCATTCATTCATTCATTCAACTTAATGTTTACTGAATGATCACTATGGGACAGGGACAGTGCATCCTTGGAATCTACGATTTGAGCCACAGACACAGGCGTTTTCCTGGAAGGCTGGCTGAACGTAAATATTGTCAATGTCACATATATCCATTGACATTTGTTCAATAAAACCTGAGAGGCAATATGCCTTAGCATTCAGAGCACAGATTCAGGGACAGGAGCCTGGCCCCAGCACTTTGTAAATACGTCACCTTGGGCAAGTGATATGAACCTACTTCCGTCCCCTTCTCTACTCACTAGACTATTAGTGCTTACTTCAAGGGGTTGTTGTGTGCATTAATTTTGTTAAGGCAGGTAATGTGCATAAGAGTGCTTAATATATAACCAGTGTTCGTCACTGTGGACCATCATTATAACAGAATTTAACGTTAAAATGGTCTTGGCATCGTGAACTTGAATAAATTGCTTACAATCTCCAAGGCTTCAGTTCGCACATGTGTAAAATGAAGCTAGTAACACCTACCTACCTACTTCACAGAAATATGGTTCCAATGAGACCACATGCACAGGAGCATTTTATCCACAGGAGTGTCTTAGGAAGCTCAAAGTTAGTCTCATCATGTCAAACTCTTCAAAGATCACTTTAGTGAAATACCTTTGTCCAGTCCCCCACGTTTCACACCTTCTGGGTGAAAACATAAAAAAGAAAAGCAGGCTCCAATGTTCAGCGGAGGAGAGGGACGTTCTCCGTCATGATCCCACCAAACGGTATCTAGGGGAGGCAGAAATGACTCAGAAAGAGACCGGTGATGGCATTAGGAAGAGACGATGCTGGGCCCCCAACACGCAATATATCCTCACGATGAGGGGCGAGGGCAGGCATTTGACTCAGGCTAGGTCAATTGGATGCTCTTTCAATGGCATTGAATTCTGGGGGAGAGGAGTCAGCAGACCGGAAACAGTCAGCAGCCTCCTGACCACGCCGTCCCCGTAGTTGTCATGGCCCCTGAGCCCTGGCCTCCACGGCTGCCTTCTTCTTCTCTACGGCCTGACCTGGCCTTCTGGCCTCTCCTCAATTCTGGGAGCTCCTGTCCCTTTTAAACAAATTGCCTTTAGCCCAAGCCAGATTTAATTTCCACTGCTCGCAACAAAGGAGAGCTAATGAATCCCTGCCCTAACCTGTCTTATAATGGCAGCCCCTGACATCAGATCTCTTCCTCGCCTCTGTCATGCACCATGCATGTGTCCTGGTGAATCCACGATGCCTCCTTTATCCGATCAGTGCTTTTAAATGTCACTTACTTGGAGCGCCTGGATGGCTCAGTCAGTTAAGCATCTGCCTCTTGCTTTCGGCTCAGGTCACGATCTTGTGGTTTATGGGTTCAAGCCCTGCATCGGGCTCTGCACGGACAGCGTGGCACCTGCTTGGGATTCTCTCTCTGCACCTACCCCCTCCAGCTCATGCTCTCTCTCTCTCTCTCTCTCTCTCTCAAAATAAATAAATAAATGTTAAGAAAAAAAGTCACTCATTTGTTCGCCGGGCAAATACTTACGGAGCATCTGGGCATCGTATTAGGTGCTGGGGATGTATCAGATGAACAAAACAGACAAAATGCTGTGAGTTTACATTCTAACTCTCATGAGTTTACACTCTAATTCGGGAAGAGAGACAATAAATGAAGTAAAACTAGATACAAGGTGTTTGATGATGAAATGACTTCTGGAAAACGACCCCGAGAAAGGTGACAGAGAGAGCCAAAGGTGAGGGGCTGTTGCCACTGTAACCGGAGTTATTAGGGAAGGGTCACCGACAGGGGTCAAAGACAGAGAGGCGAGATCAAGAACCATGGTGGGAAGGGCATTTCTGGCAGAGGGAACAGAAAATGTGAAAGTGCCATGGTGGGAAATTGCCTCCGGGGTCGCAGGAATAAGAACGCTGGTGTGGCTGGAGCTGAATGAGCAGAAAAAATGGGGGGGGGGGGGGGGAATCATTAGGTCTTTTTTTTTTTTAATGTTTATTATTTTGAGAGAGAGAAAGAGCATGAGCAGGGGAAGGGCAGGGAGAGAGAGAGAGGGAGACACAGAATCTGAAGCAGGCTCCAGGCTCCGAGCCGTCAGCACGGAGCCCGATGCAGGGCTTGAACCCACGGACCGCAAGATCATGCCGTAAGCTGACACTTAACTGTGCTACCCAGGCACCCCAGGACTTCGGTTTTCACGGTGAGTGAGTTGAGACATTGGGGCGTATTGAACAAACCAACACCACCTGGTGACCTAAACGTTCCTTTCTCTTCCGTGCCTGGCGTCGGTCGGCTTTCACAGAACTTCTCCAGCTTGGCACGACCCACGCGTCCCATCTCTGGCTTCACCGCACTGCTCTGCAGCGCTGCGGCAGTCGGGTCGGTATCTGCTCTCCCACCGGAATGCCCCATGCACTTCCACGCCTTGATCCACACTCTCCACCCAAACCATAGTGTTCATCAGGGGCCATTCCTGCTCCCGCCTCGTTCCCGAAGGTTTCCTCCGTGGAGCCAGGGTAGAGCAATCTTGCCCACTTCTGAACCTCTCGTGGCCCGACATCCACACACGCCAGCCGAGATTGAGCACGTACCCTCTTGTATTTTATTGACTTTTTTTCGTGTGTGCCTGCCTTGTCCACCAAAAAAACTACGGATTGTAAACTCTTGGAACAAAAAGCACCGCGTCCTGCCGCTCTCGGAGCCCCTTGAGTGCATGATGAAAAGCAGTTCCTTGTTGCTTGAAACAATTTCCAAGGCGCTCAGCATGTCTGGGTTCTGTTTCAAAGGTTTACAATGGCCCCTTCTTTCCTGGGGGTCTTGGAAAGTTACAGACGGATGTGTAACTACATGGTTTGCTCAAGTAACAGAACAGAGTTACAGTGCAAGACCAATCATCACAGTCCATTAAGTTGGGGTTGTTTAGGGAAAGTCAAGCTCCAGGCCTTGGTCGAGCAATCAAGGGACTGGAGGCCATGCAAGCCGGGGCCTTGCCGGGGCCCCGAGAACAAGCCGTGATTGTCCATTCTGCCATAGTGTGCCAGTGGAACTTGCTGGAATGGAAATGCATTCTTCAGCTCTGCAGCCGAATGGCGCACACAGCCCTGGGACCCCAGATCCTGTGCGAGGTTAACTAGCCTCCTATAAACATTAACACCCCTGGGAATGGCGTGCTGTAATTACAGAGGACTCTACCCTGACCCCTAAAGTACTCGCCGGTTTACAGAACTCGATCTATAGACCAGAGTGTAAATGTAATTTGCGTGGCCATGGTTATAGCAGTCACAGCTCTGTAAACAGGCTGCCTGGGCTGAGGGCGCTGGGTTTGTGTTTTAATGGGAGCGCACCTGTAAAACCTGGGTGCAGAAGCTTCCAGAGACTGACCTGGACTGAGGACCCCTCCAGATCCTTCATATTAACCTCCCTCTACTGCTCGCAAGAATGCCACAAGGGCGCAAATGGAAATGGTCCAAGACAAACAAAGGCCCGTTACCCGGTTCTCACTCCCAGGGATCTTCTCTGACGTGAGAGAAAGAAGGTTTGCCTATTTCTCAAACTCTTCCATTAATAGTTACTAGAGCCAGGAGACCCGGGATTAGTTGTAGCAATGCCATTGTGTGGTTGTGTGAGGTCGGCCGTGTGACAGTCCTGGTATCTGAATAGAGGCAGGGGCCGGAGGATCTCCGATGTCCCTTACCATTTTCACATTCTGTGACTCTGTGTTCCTTTGAGCCCCAGGGTTGTGCCTGCCTTTGAATGAAGAAATGGAGATCGTAGCCGTAGTCTCTGGAGCAGAAAAAAGAACTTTAAAGATAATCTAGTTGTTTTGGCCTATTGTGAATGGAAGACCCAGAATCTTGAAGTCCCACAGCGATTATCTACCTACCTATCTATCTATTTATCTATCTATTCATTTTTAAATGTTTATTTATTTTTTGAGAGAAAGAGTGCATGTTAGTAAGCACGAGCAAGGGAGGGGCAGAGAGAGAGAGAGAGAATCCGGAGGAAGGTCCATGCTGTCAGCACAAAGCCCAATGTGGGGCTCTATCCCATGATCCGTGAGATCATGGCCTGAGTCAAAATCAAGAGTCGGACACTTAACCGACGGAGCCATCCAGACCCCCCCCCGCCCCACCCCCAACAGCTATTTACAGGGCAAAGTTTCAAGCCCTAGACCTCTGGCTCCTGATCCAGGGTCTTCCCATGATCCCCAGGGCTTTGTAAAAGTGACTTTTCTCAAAGATTTAGACAGACGCTTCACAGAAGAGAACTATATGAATGGTCAATACGAACACAAAAAAGTGCTCAACATTATTAGGCACCAGGGAAATACAACATAAACCCACAAAGACACTGGCTAAAAGGAAACTAAAGACGGACAGTACCAACTGTTGATGATTATATGGAGAGACTGGAATGTTCACACATGGCTGGTGGGGATGCGAAATGCTGCCACCACTTTGCGAGCAGATATCAATTCATTTTGTTAAGATTAAAAAAAGTTTATTTATTTTTGAGGGAGAGAGAGAGAGAGAGAGAGCACACAAACAGGGGAGGGGCAGAGAAAGAGGGAGACGCAGAATCCGAAGCAGGTTCCAGACTCTGAGCTGTCAGCACAGAGCCTGACGCGGGGCTCGAACCCAGGAACCGTGAGATCATGACTTGAGTTGAAGTCAGATGCTCAACCCAATGAGCCATCCAGGCACCCCAGGTATCAATTCTTATACAGTTAAACATACACTTAGCATATGACCCAACAATTCCAATTAGGTATTTACCCACGGATCATGAAAATGTGCACCCTAAACTTGACCATAAATGTTCATAGCAGCTTTATTCAATAACAGCTCCAAACTAGAAATGATACAATGACCATCAGCAGGTAAATATTGTGATATATCCATGTCGTGAAAAACTACTTAGGATTAAAAAAAAAAAACCATCTACCATTATAAGCAGGAACAGAGACGAATCAGGGTGCCTGGGTGGCTCAGTTGGTTAAGCGTCAACTTTTTTTTTTAACTTTTTTTTAATGTTTATTTTTGAGAGAGAAAGACACAGAGTGTGAGCAGGGGAGGGGTAGAGAGAGAGGGAGACACAGAATCTGAAGCAGACGCCAGGCTCTGAGCTGTGGGCATAGCTTGAACCCACGAACCACGAGCTCATGACCTGAGCTGAAGTTGGACGTTCAATCTTCTGAGCCACCCCGGGCACCCCAAAGCATTGACTCTTGATCTTGACTCAGGTCAAGATCTCACTCTTGATCTTGACTCAGGTCATGATCTCACAGTTCGTGGGTTCTAGCCCCGTGTCGGGCTCTGTGCTGACAGCTCAGAGCCTGGAACCTGATTCGGATTCTGTGTCTCCCTCTCTCTCTGTCCCTCTCCTGCTCACACACACTCTCTCTCTCAAAAAAAAATAAAATATTTAAAAAATTAAAAAAAAAAGAACAGAGGTGAATAAAGCTGGACTAAAGAAGCTAGACATACGAGAGTACGCACTGTAGAATGTCATTTGCGGAAAGTTCTGGAAAAGGCAGACATGGCACTTGCTCAGGGAGCTGGGGCGAGGGTAGTTTGCAAAGGGACACGAGGAGCCACTCGAGGTCACGGACGTGTTCTCTCTCTTGATTCTGGCGGTAGGAACACACACACATACATTTGTCAAAACGCACCCCCCCATATACTTAAAATGGGCATATATTCTTGCATGTAAATTATACCTCAATAAAAGTGGTCAAATCGATATACTGAGAACAAACTGAGGGTGGATGGGGAGTGGAAGGGAGGGGAGGGTGGGTGATGGGTATTGAGGAGGGCATCTGTTGGGATGAGCACTGGGCGTTGTATGGAAACCAATTTGACAATAAATTATAAATATAAATATAAATATAAATATAAATATAAATATAAAATAGTGATTTGCCCCAAATCACTGTGGGTGCTGTGCAATCACAAAGGATGCGTGACTTTGAAGTTTCTGATCAGGAAAGCGCCTCGGAGGCAGCGGCCCTAGGGTGGGGGGCTGGGGGGTCGGGGGGTTGGGGGGCAAGGCCCCTCCCTTGAGTGCCCTCGCACACAAGCGCATCCCTTCAGGACCCGGCTCCAGCCAGGCCCTTCCGTGCCCGCGGGAGCAGAGCTGGCCCCAAGCCAGGGCAGATGTGGAAAAGCCACGTTGCCATCTTCATCTCTGATGGAAAGCCCTTGTTTGGCTGGGCCGAGATGTGTTTACAAATCCGTGTTCTGCTGTGGTTTAGATCCGCAGCTGGGAGCGGGGACACGGCTCCTCTGAAAGGAAGCAGGCCCTTCAGGGAACAGACATCCCCAGAGGAGGCCGAGTGGAGGAGGAGAGCCGGCCCGTAAGGACCTGGCACGTCCCGGGAGGCCAGGGGTTGAGGCGTGGGTGACGGGGACGGGGGCAGGCGTTAACTACAGATTTTGGCACGGCCGATACGGCCTTGACCTCGCATCTCCTTTGGTGTCTGACTGTGGAAGAAAGGGGCTTTTTAATAAAATGTAACCGATCCTCGCCGAGGATCCAAGCGTGTGAGTCAACGTGTCAGATGCTTGGGGAGGTGAGTTGGATGTGTAAAAACAAAAAAGGTTTCTTTGAAGAAGTGTTCGGTCTAAAGAAAACTCTGTACGTAAATCACGATTCGGCCCTGCCCCAGGCCCCTTCCGTGAAGCTGGAGCCCTCTGGGGCCCCTAGCCTCGGACACCCAGCCCCGCACCTGCTCGCCTAGAATGACCTTGCACTTTGGCCGGCCTCTCTCCAGCGTGTTTGTACTCACGCTCTGGAGCCTCAGGCCTGCCTCAGCCCTCCTGGTCCACGTGTCCCCTATTTCCTCTGAAACCTGCCCCCGCGTAGAGGGTCCCTGCCCAGAGGAGTCTGTCCACCAGCTTACCCTCCCCCTCACAAGGAAGAAAAATTGATGCACTCTAGGAGTGTACTAGATTCTTCTGCTTTCCAAATTAGAAGTCCTGGAACAGAATCCATTTTCAAACGCAGTCCCAGATCCACAAATAATCAGTTCTCAAAAACATAACCAAGGGAGGAGAGACTGGCTGGCTCCGTTGGCTGAGCGGCCCCCTCCCTGCTCACACGCGCTCTCTCTCTTTCTCCAAAATAAATAAAATGAAAAAAAACAAAAACAAAAACAAAAACAAAAACAAAAAAACATGACCAAGGGATGGAAATTGGGTCAAGCCAACTTAAGTCATTCCGGAAACTGACATCAGTATCACCTTTATGGCGAATAAAAGGCACGTATTGGGCAACAGTGGGCCATCGAGTTAGTCATATTTCTATTCTGATCCTTTGCTGCCCTCCCCAAGAAGCCTCAGTAGCTCCCCGTTGCCTGTGGGTGCTAAAAGAAATCTCTGCTCGGTCCCTGTGCTGTGCATCGAGGATTGAGTGTCGCATAAACCTAAGGCGGCCGGAATGTTACACACTTCAGCGTGGACCTTACGAGAACCAGTCCCTTGTAATGGATGCCCCAGTGACAACACAGGGTAAGAACCATTGGTCCCAAGGGAGACTTTTCGGTTCTCAGTCATCTGCCATAAAGGACTTTTCAGAATTCCCCTTTGTGTATATCATGTCCCCCCTCCCCACACACATTTGGGGAGATTTGTTGAGCCTCCTTCAGAGCAGCGCAGCTCTCGATTCCTGGCAGGCTAATCGCTTCACCCCCAGTAGAGACTATGTGCTGGTCTTCAGGTACCGAGCTAGACTGATTTGCAGAATTCTGTAACACCTAAATTCACCTGACCAATCTGGTATCCCAGTAGGTGTCCGACATGTGCCTTTCCTTTTGGGCCAACGAGAGTCAATGCCCACAAACACTTGGGCGGTCATTGACTCGGTTTTAGTTGGCCGATTATCGGGATATTACTATTTTCTTGAGCTTCCCTAACATCTGCTCGCCAATTTGAATCGCTGCACCAGTGAGTGATCGACTCGGAGTGATGGTATTAGGGTTACAGTTAATTCACTTCTCGTTGTGTGTAAACGTCTCTTCCAACATGTGGCAGGAGCTGCCCACGTGTCTGGAAGGCAGGTCTACAAGAGCATGGACCACATGTTAGGGGTGTTTTATAGTGGAGCCATTGTTGGCACAGCTTGCTTTTTCTGTCACCTGTCTTGTTTTCAGTCGACGCATTCGGTGTAAAAATTCATTGTGGTGAGGGGCGCCTGGGTGGCTCAGTTGGTTAAGCATCCGACTTCAGCTCAGATCATGATCTCACGGTTTGTGGGTTTGAGCCCCGCCTCCGGCTCTTGGCTGTCAGCATGGAGCCCATTTCGGATCCCCTGGCCCCCTCTCTCTGGCCCTCCCCTCCTTGTGCTCTCTCTCTCTCAAAAATGAAGAAACATAAAAAAAAAAAAAATTCATCATGGTGATAAAAGTCTGTATCTTTGCTTCAAATTCTGGTTTGATCCTAGCCTTTCCTGGAACGATCTCATTAGCAAAATGCCAAAGGTGTCATGGGATGTCTCTGCATGTTATTGGTGGACAGTCGCTATTCTCAGGAAGGGGAAGGGCACGAGGACATCCATAAAGTTCAGCTGCAAGGTCGCATCACTGGAGGATCCATTACACAGGGCTGGCCACACAGGCCCAGGGTGAACTCTGTAAGCCTCAGGCCATCTTAGGGTCATGCGGCACTCGATGCCCTATGCACTGTTGAGATCATGGCATGAGCCAAAGTCGGACGCTCTATCAACTTAGCCACCCAGGCACCCCTGGAGACATTCTAGAGAATGCACACATATGTTGAGTACTTCCAATATTTAATGCTCTATACGTATCAAGTAAGAGATAAACAGAGGCTTGAAATGCCATGACATTGTCATGTTGTTCTTCGTGTCTGTTGACATGTTATCTTCTTAGACGTGTTTGGGCTCCATGAGGACTGGGCTTGTCTTTCCATCTCTGGATCCACAGACACCTTGACCAAAGCAACTACCCAGCCAGTTGTTGGGGGAAAGGGCCGACATGATTTTTCTTGTTCCTTCTGGGGCATTACCACCAGTTGAGGGCAACATTTTGTTAAACCAAGCTTGACCCTGTATCTAAACACGTCCAACCCTTTCGCACCGTTCATCATACTGGAGATGCCAAAATATAAATAATTTTCCACCCTCCTGTATTTAGCTCCTTGTGGTCTTTGTTAAGGGCAAATGTGAAACCATGCAGAAAACTACATACAGATTGACACAAGAGGATGTTCATTACGATGTTATGTATGCCACCAAAAAAAAAAAAAAAATTACGAAAGATCTTGAAAAAAAGGATCCAGGGGCATCTCAGGGGTGCAGTCAGTTAAGAGTCCAACTCTTGATTTCAGCTCGGGTCATGATCTTACGGTTCGTGGGATAGAGCCCCGTGTCGAGCTCTGTGCTGACAATGTGGAGCCTGCTTGGGATTCTGTCTCTCCTCTGTCTGTCCCTCCCTCCCACTCTCTCTCTCTCTCTCTCTCTCTCTCTCTCTCTCTCAAAGTAAATAAATATTAAAAAAAAATAAAAATAAAAAGAGGATCCAAAAACAATCAATAAATTATAGACCATCCATATGGTAGAAAATAGTAGACACTATGGTAATGAAGAACTTTCAGGAATGATGAAATGCTATTATGTCAGTAAATGGGTAAGACAAATAATAAAAATATATGTAATAGAATTCCAATTAGGGGGACACAGGTACAAATACTATTAGTGATCATTACCAGCCTTTGGCATGCTACACGCCTTACACGTGTTTTTAGTTTGCTTTCTGTTTTATTTGATGTCATTATTGTTATACCAGTTTCCTATTCTTTTGCTCCTTTCTGGGTTATTGTTGTTGATGACGGAGGGTTTTTTTTGCTGTTGTTTCTTTTTGTTTGTTTGTCTGTTTGTTTGGCTGCTATTGCTCTGTTTACCCTGCTTCATTTCTCTTGGTATAGTCTATTCTGTCCTTTTACTTTGGAATTGGCAGGATAGTTTTTTAGTAGGGGCAAGATGTCTCTCATAAATAGCCTAAGACTCCTTTTTTTCTGTATCAGATTTGAAATTAACGTCCAGTTAAACGTCCAACTCTTGAGCTCAGCTCAGGTCTTGTTCTCAGGGTCATGAGTTCAAGCCCCACACTGGGCTCGGCCCTGGCCGGGAAGCCTACTTAAAATAAAAAATAAATAAAAATAACTCTGCTTTTTATTTTTCTCTGACTTCTGTTCTCCCTTCCTCCATATAAATTTTATCTAGTATTTTACTTGTGTTTTGTAACACAACAGACAATTAATGACAGTAACCACTTTTTTTTACTGTCCACAGTCACGTAAATTTCCCGACAAGGTTCGTAACATTTCGGCGAGGGTCTGTTCATTGTAAATTCTCTTCATATTTGCCGTCTTGGAAACATTATCCTTTGGATACAACTCTTCCAATTATTATGATTCTTTCATGTCATTACATGTTGCCATTTTTGGCTTCAGATATTTTGAAAGTCTACCTAAACGGCGCTCAGATCTCACTTCCCAATCTTCGTCTCCCTGTGCCTGCACCCATGCTCTGCTTTCCGAAGCAGGCTCTCAGCTGTCAGCATAGAGCCCGGCGCGGGGCTCGAACCCACGAATCGTGAGATGGTGACCTGAGCCGAAATCGGACGCTCAACCGAATGATTCACCCAGGGGTCCCATTAGACCGCCGTTTAACTGGACATTCCCTCACCCGAGGGTGGTTGGCTTTTCCACACTATTTCAGTGTTCCACACAGGTGGCGATCACGTTTGCTATAAATATGACCTTGGATACATATGTGAAAATGTAGAAACTGGAAACAAATTTGTCGTGTTGTGAGCTGAGCATCTTTACATGGGCTAATTAATGTCAAAATTAATTGTTCCAAATTATAGTTCTCCCTGCCGTGCGTGAAATGTTTGTTGCCTTGCGTCTTCCCACACTTGATGTTATCAGGTTATTTAATTATTTCCAATCTGATGGGAAAGATACGCTATCTAATTGCTGTTTTCAATGGAGTCTTCCTGGTTATTCATGGGCCCAAGCATCTCCCCGTATGTTAACCAACCCTTTGGGGCTTTTTTTTTTTTTAATTGAGTTGTCTCTTAATAGCCTGTCCCATTATTCTCTTTGCTGGTTTAGTTTTTGTTACATTTTTTAGGAGTTCTTTATACATTGGAAATACTGGAAACTTACTGAAGAGCATCCCTTTCAATATAGCCTCTGCTCAATTCAGAAAGAATTTGGTTCTTTTGGAATCCCTATTAAATGGATATTGAAATACTACTTTATATGTGTAAGTTTCTTAAATTTCCTCCCTCCTTCCCTCCCTTCCTCCCTTCCTTCCTTCCTTCCTTCCTTCCTTCCTTCCTTCCTTCTTATGTCTGGTCTCTTTGCATGTTTTATGTGATATTTTTAGTTCTATCTTCCAAATCACTAATCTTCTTCTGCCAGTTCTACTATTCAGCCTACTAATTTATTACACTATTCATTTATTTTAAAAATATTTATTGGGGCGCCTGGGTGGCGCAGTCGGTTAAGCGTCCGACTTCAGCCAGGTCACGATCTCGCGGTCCGGGAGTTCGAGCCCCGCGTCAGGCTCTGGGCTGATGGCTCGGAACCTGGAGCCTGTTTCCGATTCTGTGTCTCCCTCTCTCTCTGCCCCTCCCCCGTTCATGCTCTGTCTCTCTCTGTTCCAAAAATAAATAAACGTTGAAAAAAAAATAAAAAAAAATATTTATTGACTACACACACACACACACATATATATACATATACATGTATATGTGTATATATATATATATATTTCAGATACTATCTTAAGTGCTAAGGCTTAAACACTAAACAAAGCAGACAAAACAGACAAATTCTGCCTTCAGGTACATTACATTCTATTAGGCGAAGTTCTGAGCTTTACTTCATATTGGTTATCCTTTTGGTTTGCAGGTATAAAAGGTTTGGTTCTTTACAACTCTTTTGCAAATGATCCTTTTTTAAATTATTGCATACGAGATTCACTTCTTTCTTTTACCTCTCTTTCATCCATTTTAACATACCGATTTAATATTCTGTTTGGATTGTTTCTCGTTCCTTGGGTATATTGTTTGGGTTCTCATCTGCCGGCTCCTCGTGTGTCTTGTCATTTTTTGACCTTGAGCTCGTATCTGAGCCTGAGCCATAGACCGAAAGCAGCCTCCCAGGAAGGCATTTTCAAGGAGTAGTGGGAGGACTGGTGCTCCTCATTCGGCTGAAGGACAGGGATTCAGGTGGTCTAGCTGGAGTTAAGCAGGGTAGGAGTGAAAAGCCAGAGGGTGGGGTAGGTTAAGCCCTGTGACTTAGCTGTTTACCTGTAAATCTCCTGTAATAAAATACGCTTAAATTCTAAATCGCTGCTGACTTAGCAGGGGCAGAAACTACCAAAAGAGGCATGGCTGTGTCGTGCTTTCACACTCACACACTAATAAGGGAGAAGCCTACATTTTGGAAGGTTGTGCTTGTGGTGGAAGTGACCAGTAGTCATAAATGAATGGTCACCTTCCACATGAAGACATCCGTGCTCGTTTCACTAGGGAGCTTACATTATAGCTAATCTCTATTTTTTTTTTCTTGCTGGGAACAGTAGGGAAATCCCAGGTACACAACTGAGACACAATGTTCAGTTAGTGGCGAGCCTACGGTTCAACAGCTGAACCTTTCCCTTTAATGTTCCATGGAGATCGTAGGACCTAGAGCGGGTCAGGGGCCAGAGAAACAGCCACACTGATTCAACCCGCGTACAAAATAATGTTTTCTAGATTCAGAACCTAAATACTCCAACTGCGTTCCCAGGCTTCTCTCTACATGTTGCCAGAACTATTTAGGCAAGTGACACTAGACGATTTTGGCTCCCTAAACTCCCCCACCCCCCCCCCCCCCCCACCCCCAAATAATCAGAAATATCCATTTATGTTGGTCTCGTGCAGTGAGGGCTCTTTAATAGTAATGGAAAACGCCACACCAATTGGCCTCAAACATAAGAAATTTATGGCCACGTGACTGGAAGTCTAACTGTAGGGAATGGAATCTGGGGTTGGGGAATCCAACAGTTCAGCATCATCACCATGGACATAGATTCTCATGGGGCTTTTTTGTTTCTTGTTTTTTGCTTGGCCATCCATGATGCAAGCTTCTGGTGGGTAGCTCCTCTTGCAACTGTAGGATCCAATGGGAGAGGGAAAGAGCCTCTCCTCCAAGCATACGATAAAATTCTTTCCTCCCGTGTGATTGTTAGATGCACGCTTTGGACCGATAACGGTTGCTAGGGGCAGGCCATGCACTGCTTGGTTTCCGTCCAGGCTCCTCCAACAATCTGATGAAATTGTTCGGCTTTGCTTAATCAATCCTCACCCCATTCCTGGAGCTGGGATTCTTTCCGGGAGCACCATGGATGTTACAAAATGGAGGGGTGGACAACGCATGGGGGAATGGGGAACACAACTGGGAACACAACGTCTGCTGTACTGTTTAAAATCCGCCAGTTAAAGGGTGGAGGAGGGGAGAAGAAAGAGGAAGGCGAACCAAGCTTGGTCGAGCAATTTTCTGGCACCACGAACCACAGACTCAGTGATGCAATAGAGAATATCCACCCTGATGTGTAATTGATTAGGAGGTGGCCCCTTTTGCTTGATTCGTGGCCGAACACCAACCAGAATGAGTGACAGGAATAGAATAATTTTAGCTAGGCTTTCTTTTCTTTGCCCCCCTCCGCTCCCCCCTCCTCTCTTTCCTCCTCCCTTCCCTTCCTCTCCCTTCGCCTCCTTCTCCTCTTTCTTCTCTCTCTGTTTGGCTCCTTGCTTACTTCTTAAAGAGATCATTACTCCTCCCCTCAGCCCATTACTCCTAAGACCACGGCTTGGTCCCTCAACGAGCAACAAGTTAAAATAAGAAGAAGAAAAAAACCAAACTTTCTCAGCCAGATCATGTGTTTGGAACTACATCAAAATGCTGTTTTTGTGCCTCCGACCCCACTATAAAAGAATACATTCCTGCTAGACCCTAAGAAGTTAGGAAAGTGAGCAAGTTAAGTCCAAACACATACCAGAATAAATTAAATAACAGAGTTAAGGAATTTAAATAAATAAGGCATGATTTTGCAGAAGTGGTAAATTATGTTTTGAGGAGGAAGTCTTTGGTTCAAGGCTATTTGCTTGGAAGTGATCTTGAAAAGTAGACCGGACTAAAGGAACGTTTTTAAAGGCAAGACAAAGGATGAATTTGGGACTTTTGGACTGGCTAGTGCAGCAGGGCTGTTAGCAAATGGATCTTTTTTTTTTTTTTTTTTAACCTGGAATGTTCTACAGGGTGTGCTGCATAATTTAGTTTGCAATGAAGCTCAAATAAGAGTTATTTAAATTTGCCATAGGGAATTTACCCTGGGAAGTGCCGATGAAATATTTTGGTAAGAGACAAAGGCAGTGAGCTAAGGTAGTGAGCTACCAGGGAAATTTCCAAAAAAAAAGGTACACTGCCATGGCATTTGAGCGTGAAGGTTGGTTGTGGCTTCCGATTTTAGATTTAAGTTTTGATGTACCTGCAAGTCTTCTGCAGACTCGGGCGGGTGTGATACCCTCAGCAGACAAGTTTTCATAGCATCTGCTGTGCATCCAGAACAGGTCCCATAAACGCCCCTGAGAGCGATCTTAGTTGGGGTGTCCAGCACCCGCAGGGTGTGGTGTCCCCGGCAACCCCCCGGGCCCGACCCAGAGTCTCTGCTAGGACTCCTGCAAATGGTGGAGGTAATTTGAAGGCACGTCTAGGGAGCAGAAAAGCTATAGCGAGCTCTGCCATGCGCCCAGGTAGGAGAGCCCCTGGAACCCTCCCCACCTCCCCTGCAGGAGGTGCATGTGTTGATAACACAAACTCTAGGGACGATCCCACCAGCCTATGGAGGAGGGATACAGGGAACCCATGGGTGATGGAGCCTGGTCTCTGTCACCAGGTCATGCACCCCCTTTCCTGTGTCCTAATCCAGGTTCAGACACAAAAGGTTCTCTTTCTATGGACAGCAGAAGGTGGAATGCAGTTTCCCATCTCTATTCCCGCATGAGCAGAGTTCGGGGCCTTCCTATTACACATTGACTTCCTCCTTTTTCATGATCCCATTTTCTCTCTGATGTTAGCCCTTTGTATATAGTACATCAGGAATTCATGAATACCTTCTTGTTGTAAGAAAGTTTTGAATAGAGGGGCGCCTGGGTGGCTCAGTCGGTGAAGCATCCCACTTTGGCTCAGGTTATGAGCTCGCAGTTCGTGGGTTCGGGCCCAAGTCGGGCTCTGTGCTGACAGCTCGGAGCCTGGAGCCCCCTTCCGATTCTGTGTCTCCCTCTCTCTCTGCCCCTCCCCCGCTCACGTTCTATCTCTCTCTCTCTCTCTCTCTCTCAAAAATAAATAAACATTAAAAAAATTTAAAAAAAGAAAGAAATTTTTGAATTGAGAGATTTCAAAACTTCCTTTTTGACCTGTTAAATGCCATCCCGGGTCATTCTCAGCTTGGTGAGGAACTTTTCTTACTTTTCCTGTTCATTTGCATTCACATAAAAGTCGAGTTAGAAATACATGGTTCTGCCTCATGATTACTTTCATATAATTAGAATGATTCTCTAAAAAATTTTTTGTAAGTATTTCATTCATTCTTGAGAGACAGAGAGACAGAGTGCGAGCAGGGGAGGGGCAGAGAGAGAGGGAGACACAGAATCCAAAGCAGGCTCCAGGCTCCGAGCTGTCAGCACAGAGCCCGATATAGGGCTTGAACTCACAGACTGTGAGATCGTGACCTGAGTTGAAGTCGGCCGCTTAACCAATTGATCCACCCAGGCCCCCCCTTGAAGGATTCTTTATAAATAATTTGCTACATGTTTCTTGGAGATCTT
The DNA here is from genome assembly GCF_014898765.1 of Herpailurus yagouaroundi. Classification (NCBI taxonomy): domain Eukaryota; kingdom Metazoa; phylum Chordata; class Mammalia; order Carnivora; family Felidae; genus Herpailurus; species Herpailurus yagouaroundi. The sequence continues at coordinate 4,596,082 of NW_024412439.1, read as the reverse complement.
TCTGCACGCAAAAATGTGGACGCACTTTATTCTTTGTGAGGACAGCAAAATCTTTAATAATGTGTGAAATATTCACCTTCTGATATTTATATGCTTTCCATTTTTTTTTTAATTTTTTTTTCAACATTTATTTATTTTTTGGGACAGAGAGAGACAGAGCATGAACAGGGGAGGGGCAGAGAGAGAGGGTGACACAGAATCGGAAACAGGCTCCAGGCTCTGAGCCATCAGCCCAGAGCCCGACGCGGGGCTCGAACTCACGAACCGCGAGATCGTGACCTGGCTGAAGTCGGACGCTTAACCGACTGCGCCACCCAGGCGCCCCTATATGCTTTCCATTTTTAAATAATGAGCAATATTGAAATAAAAACCTGCATATTTATTTCTCTGTGCCTCTGATGTTTTCTTAGATTCATACTTATAATTAAGCTTCAGTTATGTCTTCTGAACCTCGGAAGGCTTATATTATTTCAACTACCAATAGTGTGAAAAAAATCACTGAAATGTATCAACTTGAGATTTCATTAATTTACTTCTGTTTCTGCAAGTTGATTAGTAAAAACTATTTTAACATTTTTTTTGTTTTTATCTTCATTTCTTGATTACATATTTATTGGCTTTCGCCCACTTGGCCAATATTTTATTCTTATTCTTTGCCCATTTTTTCCATTGGGCATATTATTTTCATTTCTCTCTCTCTCTCTCTCTCTCTTTCAGATCTTCTTTATGCAGATACCATTTTTTTTGTTTATGTTTTCAATGTTGCAAGTATTTCTTTCCATGTGTTTTGTGGCTTTTCACTTTTGTGTCTTGTGGTAGATGTTTAAGTTTTAATATGAATAGACTTTCATCTTTTTTTTCTACATTGTATATTTTTGAGAAATTTTTATCTCTTTCAAAATTACAAGCATATTTTTTTATCCCTTCTCTTTATGTATGCTACGGTGTAGGGCTCTGTATTTATTCTCTTAATAAGGATACATTTGTCCCAACTCCATTTACTGGTCAGTGTGCCTATTTTCCATTGATTTGATTTCCAAATCAACCATTAAATTAATTTTTTTTCAGTAACTAACTTCTGTATTCGCATGATTTGATTTCACTTTGTTCCATTGATCTACTTGTCTAGTCCTACAAGGAAACCAAAAATTACTTTCCAGCATACTCAGGTATGTGTTAGGACAGGTTCAATGGTATGTGGGGACTGTCATATCGACTCTTAAGAGCCCACTGTACACATCTCTTCTCAACTCTGAGATCAGTGACATCACATTGATAGCATGAAATAATTATTCAAGCACCAGTTGTTGAAAAAGACTATCCTTTCTCCACTGAATTGCCTTTCCGTCATTGGCAAAAACCAATTGCCAATATTCGTGTGGGTGTATTTATAAGATTTCTCTTCTGCCCCATGGATCTGTGTGCCCATTCTTTTCCCAATACCACGCTGTCTTGTTTACAATAGCTTTACAATAAATCTTAAAATCAAATATTCTCACTCAGCCAACTTTATTCTTCTTTTTCCAAGTTGTTTTGGCTATCTCTTTGCTTTGTCTTTCCATATAAATTTTATAATCAGCTTGTCTATACCTACAAATAGTCCTACTCAGATTTTGGTGGAAGCTATATTAAATCTCTGGATCAATTTGAGGAGAATTCATATCTTTATTATGCTGAATTTTTAAATCCATGAACATGGTATGTCTCTCCATTTATTTAGTTCTTCTTTCACCCATGGTTTTCAGTGTTCAGTATATACATCTTGCACATGTTTTCTTATATTCTCACCTAAGTTTATGTCATTTTTGGAGAAGCTACTGTAAATGTATTGTTCTAAAATTTCATTTTCCACTTGTTCATTGCTAGTAAATGATAACATGATACATGATTGATTTTTGTGTATTGACCTCATATCCTTTTATATCAGTAAACTCATTAGCTTAAAGAATGTTTTTGCTATTGTAAGCTCCTTGTATTTTCTACATAGACAATCATGTTGTTGACAAATAAGTATAGCTTTTCTTTCTTCTTTCTTTCTTTCTTTCTTTCTTCTTTCTTTCTTTATTTCTTTTTTTTTTTTACTTCTTTGTCTTTTTTTTTAACCAATTTGTGTGCATTTTATTTCTTTTTTCTTGCTGTATTTTACTGACCAGGGCTTTTTGTTGGGAGTTGAATGGGGAGTGGTGAAACATTCACCCTTCCACTGCTAACTATCATGTTGGATATATACTTTTGCAGATGCCCTTATCAGGTTGAGGAAGTTCCCTTCTATTTCTAGTTTGCTAAGAGATTTTATCATGAACGAACATTTACTTTAGATAGCTGGGAAAGACATTGAAGAAGAGAGCTGAAGGAAATAAGAGAGGCAGCCATACATTTATATGGGAGAACAGTATTTCAAGAAGATGGGAGATCATGTGTAAAGGTCCTCAGAAAAGTTCCAGGCAGGCATTTCAGGGAATAGCTAGGATTTATAAAAATGTTTGGAGTGGAGTGAATAAAGAAGGCAGGGTAGTAGAAAGATGAGGTCAAAAGATAGCCTAAAGTAAGATCAGGCTCTGGATGCTGATGTAAAAACTTTGGCTAAAAACTTTGGAAAATAGGGAACAATTGGAGTAGGGATTGGCTTTATCTGACTTACTTTTCAAAAGGTTCATTTTGTCTGTGACGTGGGAACTAGAATACAGGAGACTAAGTGATGGTCAAATAGGAAGGTACTGATTATTGATTACTGCAACCCAGAATCCAGCTGACAGTGACTTGAGGTAGGGTAATAGCAATGGAAGGGTGAGAAATTGTATTCTGGATACATTTTAGAATTTTCTAGTCACCAGGAGACTGGAAGAATGGGGGTGTTAAATACCAAGAAAAGAGTGGTGATGAAAGCGATCTTTTGAGCACTCACTGTGTTTTAAATTGTTTTTAATGTTTATTTTTTGAGAGAGACAGAGAGAGACACAGAGAGAGACAGAGCAGGAGTGGGGGAAGGGCAGAGAGATAAAGGGAGACACAGAATCCGAAGCAAGCTCCAGGCTCCAAGCTTTTGGCACAGAGTCCCATGTGGTGCTCGAACCCATGAACGGCGAGATCTTGACCTGAGCTGAAGTCAGATGCTTAACTGACTGAGCCACCCAGGTGCCCCAACACACTCACTGTATTTTGGACACTGCCGTAAAAGCTTTACGTGGGTCAACTGATTTAGTTCTTGCTACAGTTCCAAGAAGTATGGATTATAAATATCAGCCCTTTCCTCATAAAAATAAATGCGCATAGAGAGGTTAAGTGACTTTTAAGCATGCCCAGCAAAAAAAACAGCCAGGGTGTGAACTCAAGCATTTGGGCTCCAGAGTCTATGCCCTTCACCATCAACTAGAACTATCACTTAAAGTTTCTCAAAATCCCATCTGTTTTCAGCTATATCTCCTTCTTATTATAAATGGTCTATTCTCCTTTTATCCTCGATTCAACTTCCTAAAGGTTTATCTATTTTGTTGCTCTTTTCAAAGAACCAGACTTTGGTTTTATTGAGCAGCTGTTTTGCCTTTTTTCCCCCCCTATGTTATTAATTTCGGCTTTTATCTTTATTAAATCCTTTCCTCCTCTTTCTTTGGTGTTATTTTGTCTCTCCTTCTCTGTCAACAGTGTAAACTATGGAATGATGATAGATGAGACATAAAAGGATTATAAAAAGGATGGGCACAGTTTTAGTCTAGGTGAGAGGGTTGCTACTTTAAGCATCTCCAAGTATTTTTCAGAAAACGAACGTTCCTAGAATTTAAATGGCGTTACGGTTTAAACACATGGCATATTAAACTTGATATAAAATGGTTGTTGAAGAGCCGGTGGCTAGAAATGGGGGGTAGTGAAAAATTACGGGAGAACAAGACTGAATTAGAACTTAGTAAAATGAGTTATAACGGACATCAACATGAATTTACCTTTCAGAAGAGAATTCATTTTTGTTCTCAGTCATCAAGGAAATGTAGGAGGAGTGTCTTTCCCTTGTCCTCATGTGGGCCAATCGTGGACACACATTGGGACCCGGTGTTGGGCATTAACACCGATACTCAGCAAGCAGCAGCCAAGGTTCCTTGGGAAGTAATTGATCCCATGCTTTAGCACGGAGAAAATCAGTGTAGGCCTGGACCTCAGGGATATATGGCACAGAGCTGAAATGACAAAGGGGCCAGCTTACCCCCGCTTTTTACGCCGATCCCTTATCCAAGTGACGATAATTGGAAGACCACAATGCAGGCAGTAATTGTGGCTGATACAAATGAGGTCTGTGGGAACCATGAGAACTTAGGATGCGTTAGAGAACAGATCATACGAAGCGCGCTATGCATGGTTCTCCAACAAAATTTCCAGAAAATAATGTCTCCTGAACAGCAAAACTATATAAACGTTGCATTCAAAACGTGTTCAATGGTTCATGTGCAAATCCGATGCATTCTAGGTTTTGCCACAGGAGATGGTATAACGGTGAACGCGATGGTTAATTTTATCTGTCAACTTGACTGAGCTAAGGGATACCCAGATAGGTGGTAGAACATTATTTCTGGGGGTGCCTGTGAAGATGTTTCTGGAAGACATTAACATTTGAGTAAAGAAGACCCACCCTCTGCAGTGTGGGTAGCATCATCCAATCCTGAAGATCCTACAGGGAAAAGAGAAAAAGCTCTTTTCTTGAGCTGGGATGTCCATTTTCCCTGATCTTGGACATCGGAATTTTGGACTCCAGGAATTACCACAGTAGTCCTGTGGTTATCAAGATTTCAGACTCTGACTGAATTACACTTTGGCTTTCTTGGTTCTCCAACTTGCAGACAGAACGGCTTCTCCGATTCCATAACCACGTGAACCAGTTCTTATAATAAATTTCTTACCTCTATCTATCTATCTATCTATCATCTGTCTATCCTATTGGTTCTGTTTCTCTGCAGAACCCTAACTAATACACTTACATAATGGGTTAGATCTCAAGGCTCAAACATTTTCACTTCGGAACTTATAACACCAGAAGTGTTGGAAAGTCTCAAGGTTTGAAAAATTGGAAGATGGATGATCTCAAAGACACCAAAACGGAAGTGAGAAGGTTTGAATCCCCAGAAGAGACCATTAAACCTCAAAGGCCGAAGAAGTTGACTTTTAATTTAAAGAAGAGGTCATTTCTGGGGTGCCGGGGTGGCTCAGTTGGGTAAGCGTCTGACTGCAGCTCAGGTCATGGTCTCGTGGTTCATGAGTTTGAGCCTGGCATTGGGCTCTGTGCTGACAGCTCAGAACCTGGAGCCTGCTTTGGATTCTGTGTCTCCCTCTCTCTCTGCCCATTCCCTGCTCACACTCTATGTCTTTCTCTCTCTCAAAAATAAATAAATGTTAAAGAAAATTTAAAGAAGAGATCACTTCAGGAAAAAAAAAAGGGAATACCTTGGAAACAAAGAAACTTAAGTGACTGGAGAAGTCCCAGAGGAGATGTGTCCATTAAAAACCTTCTTCGACATGGCAGGTACTTCTCTACTAATAGAATGGGGTCTAGCTTAACATGTGAAGCTCAAATTCTGGAAAATATTTCAGGATTTTGTCCAACCCCACATCTTTAACTCGTAACCCAAATTCATAACTTCAGTTTGTGATGTGATAAGTCTGTTCCTTGTGTTTAGTTAGATAAACGGGAGTAATTGAGTAGGAATAATTAGACCCCATATGAGCTTAAATTCAAGTGTAGCCTAACTTTTAATAATCATTGCAGTTCTTGGTATATACTTTGATTTTAGGTGTTTGAAAGGCCTAAGATAATTTGATTTACTAAATTTATCAGGTTGCATTGTCAAACTTAAGAGTTAAGTACCTCTTAGATATATGTTTGATTTGCTAAAGGGTTGAAGTGCTTCAATGAATCAGTTGTATTGAAATCATGATTGTAATTTGAAATATTTGAGGACAGTTTGTCAAACTTATAAATATCACGAGCTCTTTAGAATAAATATTTATCAAAGTTAAATTTTAATTAATCAAAAATCGAGTAAATGGATGCTGTAAGTCTTGATACAATTACTGGATTGTAAACAAAACATAATCCCTTTGTTCAAATGTTTAAGGAAAAAACCTTATACTTTCAGACTCATCTTTAAAAAATTGGTTTTTGATTAAAACTCAACTATGAGCAATATTAATATTTTTAATTGAGCAAAAATTCCCTCTTTTTACATTTAGACTTTACTATGCCCAGCTTTTGAGTTGAATCCTTAGTTTACTTATTTTCAGTATTTTTTCCCCAATAATTCATTTGAGGCTATACATCTTCCTTCTTAGTACTGCTTTGGCCATGCCTCCCATCCCTCATTGAGATAACTAGTGCTATCATTTTAATTTGTTTCAAAATGGATTGGTTTTGATTCTTTCAGCACTTTGAAGTGGCCATGCCCTCTCCCTAAGTTTCCATGAACTACTGAGTCTCTTAAGAATCTTCTGCACAGAACCCAGCCCCCCTTTTTATGTATTGAACTCCTTTTTACCCATAAGTTCTTGACTCAAGAAGGATTTCTGCGAGAGGGCTTCCCACCTCAAGGCAAAGGCGCAAACAAAACCAAGCAAACAAAATCAAGACTGTTACGCAAACAAAAGTTAATTTCCAAATAACTCTAATTCATGCTCTTTACACAACACGGGCATATCAAGCAAGTATGACTTATGACATAACTGAAATTCAACTGTGTAATTTCTACCATAGTTTTAACTTTTATTAGCAAGTATATTTGCTCTCTCATCCCCTGCCTCACTGATGGAAACCCTGGCACTTATTTTTCTGCTCACACTCAGATAATATAAAGTCCTACAAAGATCATTCTAAGGCTCCAATTTAGTTTATTTTCATAACTAGCATGTAAATTTTATATGAAAAACGTAAAGCCTCAAACTCAACTTGGCATTAAGTCTTCTTGTTCTGCACCTGCTTCAGGCTAGATCCCCACAATGGGGAGATGAAACATCCTTGGTCTTCCTTCCTTCCTTCCTTCCTTCCTTCCTTCCTTCCTTTGTCCCTCCCTCTCTGCCTCCCTCCCTCTTCCTTCCTTCCTTCCTTCCTTCCTTCCTTCCTTCCTTTTTCTTTCTTTCTTTCTTTCTTTCTTTCTTTCTTTCTTTCTTTCTTTCTTCCCTTCTCTCCCTCTTCCTTCCTTCCATCCTCCCTTCCTCCCTCTGTCCTTCATCCCTTCCTTTCCCTTCCTCTGAATGACTTATTTCACTTAGCATTATACTCTCTAGCTCCATGCATGTTGCTGCAAATGACAAAATTTCATTCATCTTTATGGCTGAATAATATTCCATCGTATATATACACCAACCCTTCTTTATCCATTCATCTATCAATGGACACTTGGACTGCTTCCATAATTTAGCTGTTGTAAACAATGCTGCAATAAACAATGGAGCACACGTATCTTTTTGAATTAGTGTTTTTGTATTTGGGGGGTAAATACCCAGTAGTACAATTACTGGATTGTAGGGTGGGTCTACTTTTAACTTTTTGAGACTTACTTTTAAGCACATGACATCGTTCCATACTAATACCCATTTTGAAAATGTATCTCCATAAATCTGTCATTTTCTTAAATTTATTTTTAAGCATTCATATATTTTTATCAAAAAATGTAAATGATATTCAGCTGTATTTTCTAGGTAGCCACTGTTGATATGTGGTAAAATTATAAAATTTTGTATTTTGCTTTTACCGGTGCCCATCTTACTGCATTATTTTTAATTTTCAAGAGTTTTAGTGCATTCTCCTTGATTTTCTGAGTGTTTACATCCATAAATAAGATTTGATTTCTTATCACTGTTGTTTTGTTTGGTTATTGCATTGACTAGTGCCTTAGAATTACATCAAATGATGTTACTATAGCCTATATTTCACCAAAAAAAGAATGTCATGACTGGTGATTTATGATGGATATTTCCTTAATAAGAAATGGATGTTACATTTGGTGATATTTCTTGTGGGCATTTTCACAATCAACGAACATTTTATACCCTGAAGCCTATTAACATGAAATGATAGAGTTCCATTATTATTATTTGAGAGAGAAAGGAAAGAGAGAATCTTAATCCAATTCCTCACTCAGCACAGAGTCCAATTTGGGACTCCATCTCAGGACCCCGGGATCATGACCTAAGCCGAAATCAAGTCAGATGCTCGTGCTATCGACAAGAGCCAAATTATGGAAAGAGCCCACATGTCCATCAACTGATGAATGGATGAAGAAGATGTGATATATATATATATATATATATATATATATATATATATATATACACATATATGGGGATGCTACTTGGTGGTGAAAAAGAATGAAATCTTGCCATTTGCAACAACGTGGATGGAGCTCGAGTGTATTATGCTCTGGGAAATAAGTTAGGCAGAGAGAAAGAACAAATATCATATGATTTCACTCATATGTGGAATTTAAGAAAGACAACAGATGAACATAGGGGAAGGGAAGGAAAAATAAGAAAAAAACAAAAACAGAGAGAGGGGCAAACCGTAAGAGACTCTTAAATATAGAGAACAAACTGAGGATTGCTGGGGTGGGGGTGGGGGATGGGTTGGGGATGGGCTAAATGGACGATGGGCATTAAGGAGGGCCCTTGTTGGGATGAACACTGGGCGTTATATGTAAGTGATGAATCACTAAATCCTACTTCTGAAACCATTATTACACTGTATGTTAACTAACTTGGATTTAAATAAATACATTTTTAAAAGATGCTCAATTAACTGAGCCACCCGTGTTCTCCTAGAGTTTCTATCAAAGGAAATCTGTTGCATCCCTGAAGGAAGTTTTACTTGGTCAAGAAATATCTTTTAACATGTTGGGGAATGGGTTAAACTTCTCTATAAAATATGAAAAAAAGTACAATAAATCATTGCGCATTTTTTTTGCAAGTGTTTCTTGAGCTTCTAGATTAGATGATCTATTTCCTGTGACCTCAATGTTTAAAGCTTGGATGATCACTATTTAAGATTATAACCAGATTGTTAAACCTGGGGAGAGAAGGACAGAAGTGCTTGGGAAGGGACATGTAGCAGAGGTGTGTGTTTTGGGTGACATTCTATTCTTTTTTTTTTTTTTAACATTTATTCATTTTTGAGAGACAGAGAGACAGAGCATGAACAGGGGAGGGGCAGAGAGAGAAGGAGACACAGAATCTGAAGCAGGCTCCAGGCTCTGAGCCATCAGCACAGAGCCCGATGCAGGGCTCGAACTTACGAACCATGAGATTATGACCTGAGCCAAAGTCAGACGCTCAACTGACTGAGCCATCCAGGTGTCCCTAAATGTTTATATATTTTTGAGAGAGAGGGAGAGACAGAACATGAGCAGGGAGGGGCAGAGAGAGGGGGAGACACAGAATCCGCAGCAGGCTCCAGGCTCCGAGCTGTCCGCACAGAGCCCGACACGGGGCTGGAACCCACGAACTGCGAGATCATGATCTGAGCTGAAGCTGGACGTTTAACCGACTGAGCCACCAAGGTGTCCCGACCTTGTATTCGTAAGTTAGGTGGTGAGTACATGTGAGTTTACCGGACTTTTTCTTTTTCGAACTTTTCATCTTTTTTCCTAGATTCTTTAAATCTATTGAGAAATATTAGAAATTGCTAGGCCCACCCCCAGAGTTCCTGATTCAGTATGTCTGGGATAGAGCCTGGGGATCTGCATTTCTACTGAGTTTCTAGTTGGTATAGGTGTTGCTGGTCTACTAGGGACCACACTTTGAGAACCACTGCTGTAGGGATTCAGTTCACTTATTTTCCAAGTGCTACTTTTACTACGTCTTGTAGGGTAGCCACTTATCCATTTGCTCTTCTGGGGGAGTCTAACCATACACAGCCTAAGTGACCAGGTAGTGACCTAAAGGAGCATCCATCTGTCCACTGGCCGCTGACCCTTGACCTGTATGACCTCACGCAAAAAAAAAAGGTGAGGTAGACCAATCCACCAGGGATTTGAATGAGGTGACATGGAGGGGAGTTGGGTTGTAGACCAGCAGCGATGGGGCTGGTGTGACCATCATGGACCCTGGTTGGATGAAAGTCGCGAATCAAAGAAACAGTGGACATTCGCCAAGAACAGGAGATCTAACCATCCCACCTTTTGTTAAGGTTTCCCCATCCTCGCTGCTTCCTCCCTGCCCCTGGAGCCCATCCCAGTGCCAGAAAGAATCTGCCCCTGGGCTTGAATTTCAGTGAAGCCATGAAGAGAAAATGCACCATGAAATTATATGGCTCCTGCAAAAGAGGTTGCCATCTGGTTTTTCTTTAGACCTTTTCCCCTACACAGTGTTCTAAACCATTATGGTCTGGTGCTGTCTCTCCTTCCTGGTAATGCTGTGCCCCTTAAAAAAGAAAAAAAGAAAAAAAAAAAAAAACAGAGAAGCCTTCATTTAAACAACACAGAACGCAGGATTTTAGACGCTAGTAAATCCCCCAAAGCATTTGTGGATTCTCTACCATTGTCTAAACATTAGTATTAGTAATCTGCCAACTCAATTATTTCTAACTTCCTCTGTCTCAATTTTGGGATGGAACCGTGTTGCCCTTCGCTGCACATCCGTAGGTCGCTCTGTGTGTGTAAAGATTTCTACCCAAGAACTTGTTTCAAATAACACATGACGTTAAGGTAGCTTTTTCTCTCACCGTCTTCGTCTCTCCCGGATTTCTGAGCTTTGGGGAAAATGTGGTTTGCTCTTTTCGTGGTGAGTAAGACGAAAAACATCCGTTAGTAACGGGCAAAAACCAACCGAACAATGTTGAAGCTAAAATGTATTTGCAACCTTCTAGATTTTATTTTAGATTCTGAGGAAGCCCAGCAGTGATTAAGCACAGCAAAAACAAGGAGCTCTTCTGGTGCCGGGTCTGAAGACGAACATCTTAAGACGCACTTGGGAAAAGGCCATGTTGGGTTTAAACAAAAGGAAACTGCTGTTACAAGGCACATTTTCATCCTATCATTTTTATTGTTTCCAGACACTAGAGCTGTCCCCCCTCACCCTGACACACCCCCCACCACCCCCCATGCAACCTGTCCTGTTTCCCCCAAGGGAGGGCTGGAACTTCCACGGATAAACCGAAACGTGAGACTGTCTAAGAGTGGACATCTGATATTTCTCAAATTATCAGTTCTTGCTACTGACCTCGCGGGGGGGGTCTCTCTGTGTGTTGCCCACGATCGTCGCCTTATTCCCCTTTTCAAAGAATCTTAGAAATTGGCCCCGATTCTCTTCTGGTTTCTGGAAGTCTGTCTCTTTTACGGGGAAGCATAGGCTGTCAATCCTCAGCCTGCTTCTGCTTCTTTTCAGGTACCGATTTTGGGGTTTTCGTTTGGCCAGTGACTTGTGGGGTGGGAACGGGGTGTAGATAACTGGGTTTCTCCGCTTTGAGCAGTTGGGATGGATCTTCTTAGAGCCTTAGGGTCCCTGTTCAAAACTGTCATGCTCATTGGAACAGAGAGGGGGCGGATGTAGGTTTCAGGTCTCTTCTGTGGGGCTGGAAGCCTGTGTGTGGGGGGCGGGGTGGGGGGGAGGTGGCTTCATCCAGTCGTCAGAGTCCCCCTTGTCTGCACAGCCCATGGGGCAACTGCTTTGTTTCTCTCTCTCTCTCCTTCCATGCTGAGTGTGTGCCTTGGTGTCCACCACACAGGTGCTGGATGCTGATCTAGAAGAATCTCCCAGGCCAACGCTTCCTTCCTCTCTTTTGACTTAAAGGTCCTCAGTGCGGGTGTGTTTCTGAGCATCAGCTTGCTGCCCCAGAGGGTTGTCCCTTCAGATAAGGCCGATTGTGGATTTGTAAACTCTCTCGCAGTCCCTCCATTGGAGGGAGAATTTCCGGAAAGGTTCACACCCATGGTTCACCGTCTTCTGTAGTCCTGAGCCGAGTCAGCTTTTTCTTTGGTCATTTCAGGGGGTATTTGGAACAGCTCCTGGCGGATAGGCCTGGGAGGCTCTTCCGAATGGGATGCTTCTGATCTTCCAATGTTTCCAAGGTTTCTCATCGTTCATGCTTAATCCACCCGAGACGTAACCTCTAGAAACAAACTTTCAGCAAACGATGGTCGGCATCTCTCCCTATCTATTTCACGTTTGTTTCTTAAAATAGAAAGACGCAGAATCCTGTTTCCACCGTATTTCAAGGATGGGATTCCCCCTTGCATCTTGGACTTGCTGTTTGCTTCCTGCCTGAGAGATGAGGCCCCTTCTTCTATTTTCCACTGTATTGACTGACAGTGGCTGGGCTCAGGGTCTGGGCAAAGCCTCTTAACTCCGATAACCAACTCCATCCCATCCCTTCCATTTGCTCTGGTGTTTTGGCATCTGGATGCCACAGAGACCTGATCATCGAGAATCGATTCCGTTCTACACATTGTAGGGAAATTGATTGAACCGATACGCATTCATCTGAGTATTTACCGACTGCCGGCCACGCCCTTGGACATTCTTCTGGGTCATGAGTTTTCAGACTTGGAATCCCTGGGTGTATTAATGAGGGTTCTCCTGAGATCCAGAACCAACAGGATGTATATATACGCACAGAGAGATTGACCGTAAGGAATTGGCTCATGTGATGATGGGGCTGGCAAGTCTAAAATGTCAAGGGCGGGCTGGAGACCCAGGGAAGAGTTGACATTGTGGTCGTGACCCCCAAGGCAGGCAGTCTGGAGGCAAAATTCCTCTTCTTGAGAAACAGCGGTGGCGGGGCGGGGGGGGGGGAACCTCAGTCATTTCTCTCAAGGCTTCCACCGATTGGATGAGACCCCCACCTAAGACTTCACTTACCTCAAAATCTACTCTTTTCAACTGGACACCAGAGCCTGGCCAACTTGGCAATAAGATTAACCATCACCCCGGGGAAACTACAAAAAACATTGGTGCCTGGGTCCCTGCCCTCAGTGGCTCTGTTTTCATCGCTTTGGGGTGTGGCCTGGGCGTGTGGGATTTTCAAAGGTTTCTGCGTGGTTCCCAGGCAGGTGAACTGCTTTTCGAAACAGTGAAGGAGACAGCAGCAAACAAGAAAGAAGCACATCTGCTTGTTCTGAAGTTTGCATTTAGTGGTAAGGGGTGGAGGGCACACAAGTAAACGAACACTTACCCCTTGAGCTGGTGCTCTGTGCAGAGGAGGAAACAGAGCAGGCGAGGAGATTAATGAGGACAAGGTGGTGAGGGAAGGTCTCTCTGAGACTGAGGTCCACAAGGGTACAGAGGGAGACGGCCCCCTAGGACTGCCGGGGGTGGGGGTGTTTACTCCTGTTGTAGAAAGTATTAAAGAGTCCATTTTTTTGCACAACATGGGGTTCAAACAGGAAGGAAAACTTGGCACCCAGGGATGCTTAAAAATCTCTTTTCTACTGATGCACACGAGGCACCTTTTGAAGGAAACGCAGCTGGAGGCAGATGCCAAGTTGGCAGGGAGAGGCGGGGAGGGGAGAGCAGGGGCGCATTATTTCTTGGAACATTTTTATTTTTTTAATTTTTTAATTATCTAGTTTTTTAAATGTTTATTTTTGAGGGAGAGAGCGAGAATGGGGGAGGGGCAGAGAGAGAGGGAGACACAGAATCGGAAGCAGGCTCCAGGCTCGGAGCCATCAGCCCAGAGCCCGACTTGGGGCTCGAATTCAGGAACTGTGACATCATGACCTGAGCCGAAGTCGAACGCCGAACCGACTGAGCCACTCAGGTGCCCCTCTTGGAACGTTTTTAGATTTGCAGAAAGGTTGGGAGGCTGGTGTAGAGAGTTTCTGTCCACACCCGATCCAGTTCCCCTATTTTTAGCAGCTCACCCTGGTCTCGGGCAGTTGCCCGAATTCACGAACCAATCGAACAGGAATTAATGTGATTATTAACTTCCATGCTTTCTTCCAGAGCTCCTGGGTTTTTACCTGGTGTTCGTTTATTCTGTTCCAGGATCCACATCACGTCGTAACGCGTTACATCGCATTATCGTGCCTCCTAGGGTTCGGGTTATATTTTTATCACACAAATACACCTATTTTTATATACATTTGTGATCCGGTTGACATAGGTAGGGTAGGTCTCGTGGCAGAAGGTGGTCATGAGACCCCCTAGAAAGATCCCTTGATTACCTCCCTCCACCAAGACCTGAGGTTGGGAGAAGTCTCTGAAAGGGAGCGCTGCGATTCCTGACTAGGTGACCCTCAGCTGATCGTTTGGCCTCCTGGAGGCTGGATTTGGTGAGTCGGGTGCCACAGGGTTCGTGCCTTGACTTGGAGCGTGGGATGCCAGTCGGAGGAAGAGTTGTTCAGGTCTGTTCCCGAGGCAGCAGGGACCCATACCTCACGCATGCGCTGCGACTGGCGCCTGGAGGCAGGCAGCCTACGGAAGCATCCGACAAATGCTGGTCCAGCCAGCTCACTGACAAATGGCAGGGCAGGGCAGGGCTGCGGATTCCCGTGAAAGAGGAAAACCACCTGTTGTCTCTGCCTGTCTTTCTGCTGTCATACCGATGCCAGCCAGCCTTAATGCCACCAGGCTGGGGACCGGGATTGGGACCTGGAGCTGCCAGCTCCATTTCCCTGTGTGACCTTAACAATGTACTCGGCATCTCTGAGCCAGGCCGGGGTAATTTTACCGGTGTTAGCCATCTCCCGTGAGAACATTTTTCTCCCCCCAGCGCGTCACGAGGGTGTCTCTAAAAGACACGAACATGTAAATGGGTCGTGGCCTAAGGATAAGGCCAGGGAGACGCTGGCTCTCACGGTCGCAAGCCTGACTTCGATGCCTTCTCTCTCAGAAGCGGGAGAGGGGAAAAGAGAGAAATCACTCTCAGCGCTGTGCATACGTGTCACCCAAGGCGAAGATGTGCCTCCTCCCTTTCCTGGGGCTCAGCTCAGAGTAACTGGGATCTCCCGAGCTCTGATGGGATGTGGGGGGAGGATTTTGATCTGAACGTCTTCGCTGACGGGTGTTGCCACATCACCGCTACACCCATCTGAGAATTTACGTTGGGCTTGTATGATATCTTTTGCATAAAGATGGGCTTTGTCCTGAAAAGCCTGCCAAAACGGTTGACTGAACCCCCCCCCCCCCCAGAAATCCGAATGGGCGATAATTTTGGTCGGCATCAATGTTTACCAGATCCTGGAGGACAGACTTTTTGTTGACTTGTTTCTCCTGGCAGAAAAAGGCGAAGAATACATCGAGATATTTCCCGTGGTCACGTTGTCTCTGACCGAAGTCAAAGTCTCTTTTGTCTTCAGGAAGGCAGAGATCATTTGCTTCCCATTCTGCCCAACCAGGAAGTCAAGAAGACTGGCACAAGAGGCTTGCGTTGGGCGGGAGAGCCTCGGGTGACCCCGGGCAAATCACTTAAGGGTCTCTAGGTTTGCGTTTTGTTTTTGAAAGGAGCGTAGCAGTTGCCTTGGTCCCATGTGCCAGCCGTTGAGTAAAACAAAGGAACCGGAGTCCATATGTCTCTTGGCCTGGTGCTTGGCACACAGTAGGTATTCAAAAAGTGGACACTCTTGTGAGCTCCGGCTTCATTTGTTAAAATGGAGATACTGCCGTGTACCTTGTGGGTGTTGAGTGCACTCAAATGGCATGAAATCAGGTCCCTGCTGGGCTGAGTCCTGGGTTGTGCCCACGGGTGACATTTGGAAGGGACAGTGGGTCTCAGAAGAAGGAGGCTGGACCCACCGTCGACCGGTTGAAGGACGTGCATTTACCTGTATCCAGGAATCTGTGGGCTGTCTGGGGGTGTATCCAGTGAACCCACAAAGAACATTAGGAGGCAAAGAGGCTGTTTCAAACCCTTGTGGTGGCCGGAGGAGAGCGACGGCGGATTGATGGGTGCCCGCCAAGAAAGAGCTTTCAGTAGCCATTATCTTGTCTTCCTCCCCTGCTTCAAGGCTTGAAGAAGCAGACAGTCTAGTGAGAGGAAGGAATTAAGGGAATGGAGAAAAAGCCCACCATGTTCCCTCCTTCTGTCCTTAAAGCCCGTGATGACAGGCTGGAGACAGGAGATTTGTCTTTTGAAGAAAAATTTTTAATTTTTATTTATTTTTGAGAGAGAGCGAGAAAGAGAGCGCAAATGGGGGAGAGGCAGAGAGAGAGGGAGACACAGAATCTGTCAGCACAGAGCCCGACACGGGGCTCGAAGTCATGAACTGTGAGATCGTGACCTGAGCCGATGTCGGAAGCTCAACCGACTGAGCCACCCAGGCATCCCGAGACTTTTTTTTTTTTTAATTGGTTGTTTCTGGATACTAAACGCCTGCTTGTTGAGCTTACCAAATGGAAGCTGAAGAGTACAGGGGTGAGGTGGGTATGGGAAGAGGCTTAAGTGCGAACTTAAACTTGTTCGCAATTGACGTTCAGGGCATGAAGTCAGGTTCCGTACGTTTGCAGGGCTTGAGACGGGGGAGACAGGAGACACCGGGCTGTGGGAGCCCTCGCAGAGTCGCAAGAGGATTCTCCATCAGGGAACCAAGTGTCTGGACCGAGAGTAAGACTCCTAATGTGCAGGCGTGTTGCTGAACGCAGTGGCCGGTGCATCGTGGCCACGAGGGTGGGCTGGGGTGGTCTCGCGTCTGCTCCTGAGAACTAATTGGGCACCGCAGAGCCTAACATCAGGTTGGTCGTCTGCAATTGGCCACGAGGGTGATATTTACCCTGTAGAAACTGACAGACACTACAAATCAGGGCTTTGTGTTATTGTTTTTAAAAAATCGACAGCTGGTTTACCAGCACCCCACTGTTGAAAACTATCCCGAGGCAGATATTTTGGTGGCACGTCCACAACCCATGGAGGCAAAGAATTGTGTGTATCAAGTGAGAGACATTAGGTATTTTGTGGTCCAAGCATCTCTGCTGTGAGTTCTCGGTCTAGGTGTAGGGTAGAAGCGTTCTCTTTGCTTTCCAGAGTCGCGGACCACGGCCCCACCCTTGTGAGTCCCGGGGTTCTGGAACACAACGACGATGTCTGCTGGCAGGTGGACAACCCTTACAGTGGGGGTGGTAGGTTGGGCGGAGTGGTAAAGGCCCCCCGGGGGGGGGGGGGGGCCCCAGTGGGGATAGCAGGAGTCACCCAAAGGTGGCGAGGAGATGGAGTTTCAGAAGTGTAAGGTCAGCCAGGCCTGGGCCATGAGACCAGGGCATATCTCCCCTTAGAGAACTCAAAAATTATTTTTTTTTAACATTTATTTATTTTTGAGAGACAGAGAGAGACAGAGCATGAGCAGGGGAGGGGCAGAGAGAGGGAGACACAGAATCTGAAGCAGGCTCCAGGCTCTGAGGCATCAGCACAGATCCCGACGCAAGGCTCGGACTCACGAACCGGGAGATGGTGACCTGAGCCGAAGTCGGACGCTTAACCAACTGAGCCAGCCAGGCGCCCCAAGAACTCAAACGTTCTTGAGTTTTAGGGGTAATTTTTTTGAAAGGACTAGAAATCTCACATGGAACAGGAACACCTCAGCAGCAGGGAAACCAGGTGTAATGTTAATGCCATCCCACTCATCCACAGACCCATGAGCTTTGGGAATAGAGGTCGGTGGTGATGACACATATAAAGCCTCCAGCCCAAAGAAGGGTGCACAGTAAGGACTGGGTAAAGCCCGGTTTCTAATTTATGGCCATGATTCCCTCATTCATCTAAAAGCTCTATCAACTTTTAAGGCTAACATTAAAAAGAAGGAAAAGGAAACCATTACCCTGTTGGACCCCGTTGACCGGGACTACAGCTGTCAGTAGGTATTTTTCGTGCAGGCTAAGTTTAGTGGTAGCTTCTGATGATCGTCTCTTGTGTACCTACTTCCTCGCTATGCTGTCTGGTCCATAGCAGGAGTTCAAGAAATATTTGCTGGATGCTACTGGAGGAGATTCACAAACTAAAACCTACATGAAGGTTGAGTCCTGACTGGGGAGTGGTAACAGCTCAGGGAAAGTCTCATCCAGCTCCCCACCCAGTTCTATATTCTGTCACCTGAGCCTTCCCACCCTGTCCCCGTGGATCCACCCAGCCTCTGCCCGAAGACCTCTGATAACAACACACCAAGCCAGCTCGCTCCGGGGGGCTCAGTCGGTTGAGCATCCGACTTTGGCTCAGGTCATGATCTCATGGTTCATGGGTTCAAGCCCTGCGTAGAGCTCTGCCCTGGCAGAGAACTTCTTAAAAAAATTTCCTTTTTAGTTTGGAAATCATACATATACATAACACATTGGACTTCTTATGGTGTATCTGCTCTGTACGTGCTTCTTCTTTATTCAGTTACTATTACTTAATAAGCATCTGCAAGGCCATCTAATAACTGCCTGTATAATATTCTAATATACGGAGGTCTCATAAATATTCAACTATTCCCCTTTTTGAGAATTAAAATATTTTTTTTTTCCTGTCTACCAGCATCCCATTACTGTGACTGGTATCCTTTTTCACCTTTGAGATTGGAAACACCAGGCCAGAAGACGCATTTTTAAAACTCTTGGTACGAATTGCCAAAGACTTCTAGAAACTGCATCAGTTCACACCGCATCGTGGTTGGCATCGAATGATACCGTGGAAAGAAAAAAAGGAAAAGAAAAAAAGGGAGCCTAAGCAGCAAGCGAAGCATGCTGTGTATTATTTTGCGTTTCTTTATTTATGCGTGTATTATTTTGTATTATTTTGCGTTTCTTTGTCACCAAGAAGGATGAACGCTTTCTTTATTAGCATTTCCGTTGACATTCATAAAAAAATAAATGAATGGATATGTTTGAGTCAGGTGGTACCAGAGGTCTTAGCGGGATGCAAGCTCAAGGCCATCAGTTACAAGAAAACAATAGTGGGTACTTTGTGGGCGTAGCGTTACCTCCTCTGTAGAGACGGAAGTGTCCGGAATGACATTGCGAATGCCATGAGGGTTTTCTAAGCATGGTGCACTCTCCCACTCTTCCTTGACCTTGGCAAAGGCCCAGTGATCAAGCAGAACTCAGCCTCCTCTCATCCTGCCCACCTCCCACTTACTGACCCTCCCCCCACCCTAGATTTAGATCTTAATCTATTCAATCTTACAGATGCTAAAATGGCTCTCATTCCGCCCACACATCTGGTTACATTAGTGTTTCCCTGGCTGGCTTGCCTATTCCCAGCATCTGTCAACCCTATTTGGTCTTTAATTGCTCTCGGGGCATTTGCAGGAAAACCCTGCCTTGGGATCTACACACTCAAATGAAAACAGAGCAAAGTTCTCCCAGGCTGGAGCGCATTTGGAAAGAAGCGGTTAAAGTTGATTTTTTATTATTTATTGCTGAGCCGTTGAGTCGTCATAAAACAAGCGTCCAGCTGACGGCTCTCTTTGGTCTGGTTCAGCCAGCTGTCCCCCGGGTGGAGCCGAAGCGTTTGAAAAAAAACAGAAAAAAAGATGGTGGTGGGGAGGCCACCAAGTCCCCTGAGGCCATTGATCTGTTTCATGATGCAAACACGTGTCCTGTTTCATATTGGCTGCTCTGCGACTGTTGCATCTAGAAACAAAAACAGCATTTGTAACACCTCCAGGTGCAAAGGCATCGGAAAGATCTGAATACAGCACCAGGGAGAGAACAGCTCTAAATCACCAAAGATTGGCTTTGGTGCCCAGCGGGTGTTGAAATAGGGATTCTCCCCAGAGACCGGTGTGGACATTGGTCTTGTTTAACTATCCGCTCCTCCCCACCGCCCCCGCTCTGCCCCCAAATTAATGATCCAGACAAACAGGCGCCATGAAATCTTTAAATTGGCAGATGGCATAAGGTTCTCCAGAAAGTGCTGTGCCATGCTGGTGGGGATGTGCTTCCGGAAGCCTGGGCACACGGCTGACCTTCCCCCTTATTTGTTTCCTGAGACCGTCTAACTGCTGTGCTGGTCGGAGCCCTCTTGGCTAGAGGGTCTCCTGGTCTACCTCCTTCCTGCCCCTGTGTCTCCAAGAGCAACAGGAATTTATGTATTTATTTTGAGAGACCCCGCGTGCACGAGCAGGGCAAGGGCAGAGAGAGAGAGGATCCCAAGCAGGCTCCACATTGTCACCGTAGGGCCCGTCTTGGGGCTGGAGCTCACGAACCTGAGCCGAAATCAAGAGTCGGTTGCTTAACCAAGGTTGAGCCACCCAGGTGCCCCGGGACCTCACATTTTAGAGCCGTATGGCCAGGTGAGATTGTAGCCACCCTCAGCTCTATGATGGACCTAAGTGGGTCCCTTCATACTAATTTCCCTCCAACCCCGCCTTTTCCATGCTTCTGCTTCAAAATCAACAACGAGCTCTAGGACTTTCCGCCTCCAGGATAAATGCATTTGCCTGGCTGTGAAGGCCTTTCTCCAATAAGCTTTTCTAATTTTATTTTCCACTGCTCCCCAATATAAGAACCCTCCACTGCCCTCAAACTGGTACAGGTTTCATCCTGACCAGAGACCACCCCACCACGAACCTGTCATGAATGTTCTTCCTGCTTAGACACGTCTGTCTGTCTGTCTGTCTGTCTCTGTTTCTCTCCCTCTCCTTCTCCCTTCCTGTACACATTCTACTTAAAGCAATCTTGAGGGCATCTTAATGTTTAATCAGACCATTAACCACACTTCTCTCTCGGGAGTTCCTATCCCTCTTGAAATTTATGCGTCCAATTCCTAATTAATTACATGTTCATTGCTTCAGACCCCTAAAAGTTGCCTACCAGGGTTGCATGGACCATATATTGCCTGGGTTTCATGAACTTCCTTTTTAAATTTTTTAAAATGTTTATTTACCTTTCAGAGAGAGAGACAGGCAGACAGAGCATGAGCAGGGGAGGGGCAGAGAGAGAGGGGGAGGCACGGAATCCGAAGCAGGCTCCCGGCTCTGAACGATCAGCACGGAGCCCGACGAGGGGCTCAAACTCATGAACCCGAACTGAAGTCGGATGCTCAACGGATTGAGCCACCCAGGTGCCCCATCAACTTTCTAGCCAGTACAGTTCAGTGAACCCGATGGCAAGAGAGGCATAAATGTTGAGTGGCCGAAATTCTTCAGAGTTAAGCATTCTGGTCATTTAACTTAGCATTGGATACAAATGACATCAGAAAGCCAACAGATGAAGGCCTATCCAAGCTGATGTTCTGAACTTCTGACTGCTGCATACTCCCTAGCAAAGTATCATCCAGCAAGACCATTTATCCGGCATCTGTTCTCATTCTCACACATTCTCCACGTTCGGGCAAAATTTCGGTTCAGCCCGGATGATGGGAAGGGAACACCGAGACCCAAATACAAACGCAGCTTAGGAACCATCGGAAGAGTGTCGAACTCGGGCCGTGCTCGAGGTTCTTGGGTGGTGAAGAGAGCGCTTGAACCCGACGCTTTTTTGCAGTTTGGCTCCTGTTCCAGGGCGACCGAATGCGACTCCTTCGGTGAGAGCCAACTTCCTCTGAGTCCCACGAGGCATCTGAGACATTGAACAGGCTCGCAGACCATCTAACGAGCTAAGTGAAAATGGACCCAGAAACGCCAAACCTATGTTTTTCTTAAAATAAACACGCATAAAACATTTAGACGCACAAGCGCTCGGGGGCAAACCACAGTTGGATTTCAGCAGATCTGAAAACACTTGAAAAGTAGTTGAAGACTCTTTGCTAACCCCAAGACATTTGCAAAATGGTCCAACGTTTTTGTGGCCTCCTTGTTCTTCAGGACCCCCACAGATGCACCTGTCGCCTTGCAGTCAAACCTCCGGCCGATTAACACAAGTCAACCCGTCAAGGAAACATTGGGGTGGACATTGGACATCACAGATGGGTATTGGGGGCAATTCATTGTAAGTTTCCTTATTTATCTTTTTCCAGCCTCAGGGATGATCCCTAGCAGATACTTTCCGGTTTTACACTTTGAGCTCTCAAAAGAAAGAAATCCTAATACATCAGCCAGAAGCCTACCCTGCTATCCCACAAACCTTAATTAAGCCACCAGGAGATTTCCTTCTTTCTTAAACTCTCTCCCAAAATCCCATTGACTCTTCCTGTTCGCCATAATTCTTTGAATATTTGGAAACTGTGACATTTAGATGAGCCTCCCCTTTTCGGGATTAAGTGATCATATTCACTTTTCTCCCGGTTCCGATTTTCCAACACTCTCATTTTTTTCCCCCAACCCCCTTTCTTTTTGCTTCTCTAGATACTTCCTATGGGACAGAGAGTGAGTTTAGCCTTTAGACCCAGACACCCAGCTCCCTCTGAGTTTCAGCTGCAGGGACCTTTTGGAGTGATCATGACCAAGGTGACACCTTGAGCTCGGCAGCTTGGGAGAAATCCTAAATTTATTTCGTTTTAACTGCCGTACTCGGTGTAACTCAGTTTTGTTTAAGGGAACCATCTGGCGGTAGGTTGGATTCCGGTTTACGGGGAAGACTCCCGATAACCTAGCGCAACAAGACAAATGAAGAGCTTGCATTTTATTTGGGGCTATTTAAATAGTTCCAAGCTCTCGTAAAAAACCACAGGGGAGACGGCAGCATAAAGAAAAGAGAGCCCTGAAATGAGAGGCAAGTGGAAGAAGATTCTTCATTCTCACCTCCACGCATAAAAGAGAAGAAAATTACCTTTACTTTGTTGAACAGAACACGACACTGGAAAACACTTAATTTTAGGTGCTGAAAAGCAGCTATTTCCTGTAACATATACTAGTCTCTACATTTTTTTTTTTTTTTGTAAAAAAGAAACAACTGTTACTCTCTCAATGACAAAAGGAACACATGTTCATGGGGGGGGGCTTTGAAAATAAAATGAAAGCAAAAGGAGGATAATCTGACCAAATCTCACCACAGGGAGAAATGCAATTAATAAATGGTTTCATAGTTGCCTAATATTTCATTTTGATCTCTGTTCCCTCCCATGCTGGTCTTCTTGTTTTCAAAAACTAAAAACCGAAATCATACCGGGCATGCAGCTTCGTAACTTGCTTTTTTTCATGATAGAAGTTATTCCTAAACAGGATTTTCTTTTGGGCTGGCTTGGTTGTAAAGTTATATTATATTCCCTATTATACCTATATATTTTTAACTTATTTTATATATATTACACAATCCCTATTATATATCTACATATATTATATTATTATATCATTATATATTATAATCCCTATTATGTATAATATAATATATTATGACATCATATTATATATAGGATATATATGTATATATTTGCTACCATAAACAAATACATCCCCATATAACAAACATCATTGAATATACATCTTCTTGCCTAACCATTCTTTTTCCTTATGATGCATTTCTAGAAAAGAAACCCCTGGGTCGGAGGAAATACAAAATTGCAGGGCTACTAGCTGTGGATTGTTTAGCTGCCCTCCAGAAAGTCCAAACCATTTTGTACACATACAGGAAGGCATAGATGTTTTCTCATACCAATTCCGGATATTTCAATTAAGAATTTGAATCGCTAGACACAAGATAACAGCTCATTGATTTTATTTGGTTATGAAGGAGATTAAGTATATTTGTATAGAACTATTGCCATTTACACCCACGTTCTTTGCGTATTCATCGATAGTAAGATATCTTTTAAACAATTTAAAGAAAATTGTAATGTTTATTTATTTTTTGAGAGAGAGAGAGAGAGAGAGAGAGAGAGAGACAGAAACAGAGTGCAAGCAGGGAAGGCGAAGAGGGAGACACAGAATTTGAAGCAGGCTCCAGACTCTGAGCTATCAGCACGGAGCCCAATGCAGGGCCCAAACTCACAAACCTTTTGATCATGACCTGAGCCGAAGTCGGATGCTGAACCGACTGAGCCACCCAGGTGCCCCAAACAATTTAATTTTTCAGATGCTCAACATCAGTCATTATCTGGGAAATGCAAATCAAAACTATAATGAGATATCACCTCACACCTCACAGAATGGCTAAAATTAAAAACACAAGAGACAAAAGGTGTTGGTGAGGACGTGGAGAAAAAGAAACTCTCATTCGCTGTTGGTGGGAATGCAAACTGGTGCAGCCACTGTGGGAAACGGTATGAAGGTTCCTTAACAAATTAAAAACAGAGCCGGTCTATGATCTAGGAATTGCACTACTGGGTGTTTGCCCCCAACACACAAAAAAACACTAAGCCAAAGGGGACACACACCTATGTTTATTGCACCATTATTCACAAATAGCCAATTAGGGAATGGCCCAAGTGTCCATCGATACCTGAATGGATAAAGATGTGTGTGTGTGTGTGTGTGTGTGTGTGTATACAGTGAAATATTACTCAGCCATAAAAAAGATCTTGCCATTTGCAATGACCTGGATGGAGTTAGAGAGCATAATGCCAAGTGAAATAAGTCAGTCAGAGAAAGACAAATACCATAGAATTTCACTCATATGCGGAATTTAAGAAACAAAACACATGAGCAAAGGGGGAAAAGAGAGAGACAAACCAAGGAGACCCTTAACTATAGAGAACACCCTGACGGCTACCAGAGGGGAAGTGGGTGGGCAGGGGGTTATAGGGAATGGGGATTAAAAAGTGTACTTACCATGATTTTAAAAAATGAAAAAAAAAATTCAATCCCTTAGTTATGAATTCAATTTCGCATAACAACCAGAGCAGCTCTGTTTTCTCTCATCGGTTAAAAAATACTTACCGTACCTTTTGGGATGAGCACTGGGTGTTGTATGGAAACCAATCTGACAATAAATTTCATATATTGAAAAAAAAAATAAAAAAAATAGAATCATCTAAGTAAAAAAAAAAAGGAAATGATCATGTCTGCAAATAAAAAATTTCTCTTCGTTCATTCCAAAAAAAAAAAAAATACTTATCGCAATTTTCACTGGTATTCATTTTATTTGCATATAATACTATTCTTAAACTATAGGCAATACTGTTTTTTTAGATTTATTTATTTATTTATTTATTTATTTATTTACTTTTATTTTATTTGAGAGAGAGCACGTGCAAGTTAGGGAGAGGGGCAGAGGGATGGGGGAGACAATGCCAAACAGGCTACACGTTCAGCGTGGAGCCCCATGTGGGGCTCAATCCCCTGGCCCTGGGATCATGACCTGAGCCGAAATCGAAAGTTGGATGCTCCACTGGCTGAGCCACCCAGGTGCCCTACAGACAATGCCGCTAACTGAATTATAATACGATTAACTATATGCCCAGTATGGTTTCTTGGCCTGATTTTTACTTAGAGTTTTCTGACAGTATTTTCAATTTCTTCTGCAGCTTTCTCACTTGGGTGAGCGAATACCAATAATTTATATTTTTATGGACAACCGTTCATTTTATTCAGACGTGCAAATAATTATTACCAAGTTTTGACGGCTAGTGCACAAAAAGATTTTCAATTTCCTTGGTGTCTGGGGTACACCCTTTTCTTCACTCCGGCAGTGAAATTCATTTCCTTGATTTTGGCTGAGAGTGTCCATTTTGTTAGTCTCCTGAATTTTAAAGAATCAGCTCTAGGATTCCCCCCCAAAAATTTTTTTTTCTGGTTCGTAGTCATTTATTATTTGATATTTATCGTTTTCTTCCAACTCCTTTCCTGATTCTTTTGTTCTCTCTGGTGGTCCCCAAACTGGGCCCTGTACCTGGAAGGGTACCTCAAATTGGCAGGTGGCAGGTTTAAGAAGCAAGGGAACTTACTTGTCTTGGGCGGCCTCGGGATGGGTAGATCACACCTGCCCAAGTGTATCTTAACCAGTTTGTACAGAGCCCTTAATTTTAGTCACGTATACCATCTGGGTCTCGACAATCCCTCGGTCTCTTAGGTCTACATCCTTGCAAAGGGCTTCAGCAACGGGAAGAGCGAGAACACACATTCCAAGGACAGGGTTGGAGGCGAGAGGCTCGGATTTCCCGGGGGTTCCAGCTTACAGGTCGACTGGTGGTCATGTCTTCTTGAAGACCCTCAAATCCCTTTTGGTGTCAGGCCTACTTTGACTGGCATACCCAATGGGCCACTGCCTGTTGCTTGGCCCTGCCTCATGCCTCAACAGCTCACTGCCTCATGACCGTCTGTGTTTTGCTCATTTGATTTCCCTCAAAGGTCATCTTCTCGATGAGACGTTCTTCATGACTTTATCCAAAATGCCCATATCTCCTACACTGGAATCTTGGCCTCCTGCCTTTTCCTCCTCTCATTGAAAGGGGAATATTTGTTTCTTGAAGGCATACCAGCTGGGTGGTTTGTCCTGTATATCTGGGACTGAGCTGGTCTCCTGGAGGTAGATCCGACTGGAGAGTTCTGTCCCAAGCCCTTTTGACCCCTCGAGTCACATAGACAAGATGTCCAAGGCTCCATGCCATGTGGGCTCAGGACATTGGCTACTCTTCTTTGCACCCCAAGTCCCCCTTCCCACTGCTAGTCTTCTGTGTCCACAAAAAAGGCGGGTGAGCCATGGTGAGCAGGTACAAGAGGAACCTTGAGCCTTCCCCCATCCCCCAAAGGGCCACAGGGACCTGCAGACTGGATATTTGGGATCTGGGAAGAAATGGTACTATGCCCGACAGGGATTATCAGGTAGCTGTCCTTCCTTAAAGATGGATGAAGTCAGCTTCCGTGCAATTCTCCATCTACTTTCTGGTGGGACCCCCCTCCAGTAAGACGTAACAAATATACTTATCCAAGGGACGGCTTTTATTTGTATTGTTCTGCTTGAAAGGTGATTAATGCCCAGGACTGGGCTGAGTAGTCTGAGTATGTCCCGAACGGGACACAATCACTAGTCTTTTTAGGTAAGGTATTATGCATCAAGATATGTGACAGTCTTTGTTGTTTTTTTTTTAAGTTTATTTATTTTGAGAGAGAGAGAGTGGGGGAGGGGCAGAGAGAGAGAGAGTGGGGGAGGGGCAGAGAGAGAGAGAGAGAGTGGGGGAGGGGCAGAGAGAGAGAGGAAGAGAGAGAGACAGAATCCCAAGCGTACTGTCAGCGTGGAGCCCGATGTAGGGCTCAAACTCACGAACCGGAAGATCATGACGTGAGATCGTGACCTGAGCCGACGTCAGATGCTTCACCGCCTGAGCCACCAGGCGCCCCACGTGACCATCTTTCTTAAAGCGAGAAGCCCTCACAGAAAGCCCTGAGAGCATTTGTCCTTAAAGGGGTTGTATGTGGTCACGACCTTTGAATATTTGTAAACCATTACGTGGATTTTGCTCATGGGTGAGGCATGTAGGGAGGCAGATTTTTGGCTTTAGATGAATAACTCTTCCTAAAAAGGTGGGCCAAAGATTGGGGCACCTCGGTGGGCTCAGTCAGTCGAGCGTCCGACTTTGGCTCAGGTCACTAACTCACAGTTCGTGAGTTCGAGCCCCGCCTCGGGCTCTGTGCTGACAGCTTGGAGCCTGGAGCCTGCTTCACATTCTGCGTCTCCCTCTCTCTCTGCCCCTTCCCTGCTCTCTCTCTCTCTCTCAAAAGTAAAGATTAAAAAATTAAAAAAGAAATGGGGGCTAAAGACAATACACAGGGATACTATGTAAGACCCCAGCCTCTCCCACTTAGTTTTTTCAAGCAGAGGCTGTTGGACCGTCCATTCGGTTTCAAGGGAGGACGATCTTGCACAAGATGCATTCAGACTAGGTGGCTTCCGACTGCTTTTCTATGGTTAACGTTCTTCTGCGTCTTCCGTGCTTAGAAATAAAGCAGGCCCCGACTGTTGGGGGAATTGCGGGACGGAGGAAGGGGGAGGTCGGCCTCAGCAGGCGGGGGTGGCTCCAGGTCTGCCCCCTCCTACTCTGTGGGGTGCACGGCAGGCACCTGACAAATGGGGCGAGACCACAGTGCCCCCTTGCTCCACACTTAATTCAATTCCCCTTGGAGAGGCTCTTGGAGGCGCGGTTGGAACCTACAGCCGGAAACGGGATCCCTGTACCCAAGTGTGTTCGTTTCCTAGAGCTTCGGTAACCAAGTGCCACACACCGGGTGGCCTCAAACAACGGAGATCTGTTCTCTCGCAGTACTGGAGGCCAGACGTCCCAAATCAAGGTTTAGCAGGGGCGTGCGTCTTCTGTGGCTCCCTCGCCTCTTCCCGGCTTCTGGGGGTGGCCGTTCACCCTTGACGTCCCTTGGCTTACAGCTGCATCAGGCCCGTCTCTGCCTCTGTCTGGTGCTGTTCCCCCGTGTCCCCACACCCTCTGTTAGAGCTCTCATGTCACGGGCCTGCAACCGTCTTCCCATACGCGTCCGCGTCTCTTGCCTTAGACCGTGAGCGGGCGAGACGTCAGGGTCCCTTTCATGTCTGTTTCTCTCTCCCCAGAAGCACACAGCTCCTGATGCGCAGAGAGAGCACTTGGAATTATAAGTGAGTGAAAAGGAATGAATTCTATGGCCCCTCTTTACAGCGCATCTCAGAAACACCCCTGGGGGTTCTCATGCCAATTCTGCCTCTGAATCCCCGGCAAATGCCACACTGACTCCATTCAAAGTAGACCCTCTCCAAGATTTTCTTCCTAGCACCCCTTCATTCCCAACATACTCTCTCTGGGAGCCACACGATGACTTCCCACCACCGTGGTGTGGATTGACTCATCCATCTACATTTCTCCCTTCAGCTCTTCTCTTGGTTCCAGAAAGAACAATGTTTCCATCTGCCTGGGAGCGAAGAGACGGTTTGCTCAGACTCTGAAATCAACGTTACCCAGGCTCCACACCTCCGCCTTCCCTGAAACCCTGGTTCTTGCTTTCTGGTTTCCCAGGCACTAATTAGAATCGACACCCATCGGTCGGTAATTCTAGAGACCTGGGCACCGGGGGATCACCAGCTTTTGCGGGTTCCGTGTTGGGGTGGCATTGGTCACCCACTGCTTTTCTCGAACTTTCTGCCCCTGCTTCAGGCGGCCTTTTGCTGTCCGTCTCTCACCCGCCTTGTAATAGCGACCTGACAGACCTCCTCCCTGGCCTCCCGTGGCTTACACTTCCTTTCAACCTTGCCATCAGCACGCTGATCTTCCGGAGAGAAAGTTCTGATAGAATGAGTCTCTTGCTCGAAAGCTCTCAAAACTTGTATTCAGGTTCTCCCCCCCTTTTTTTTTTCTGGGGGTGGGGAGTGGGGTGGGGAAGGGATGGTCATGGACATTGGCTGCAAGCCTGGAAAACGGGGTGACCCGTTCATCCGTTCGTCTTGAGCTGCGGTGTGGTGCCCCCCCCCCCCTTAGCTCTGCTGGGGTTGCCCTGTTCCCTCAAACTCCCGGGGCTCTGGGCCCCTCGGTTCTCAAGGACATGTCAGAGCATCGCTGGCGACACCTCAGCAAGGTCATCCTTTTGACCTCGTGATTACTGTGTAGGCTGGTTGAGGGCAGAGATCAGCTCTTTTGGGCAGCTCCACGTCTGGGCGGCACTTGATAACGAACCGGGCACCAGGAGCCTCTGAGGACATCCTTTGGAAAGAGCGGGTGAGAGAGAGAGAGAGAGAAATAAATAGCCAAGGCCCCCCTCTGACCCCCCGCGGCTGAGCTGGGCAACCTCGCGGCAGAAGTGCCCGGCCCGTGATTGATGCGCACACTTCGCCTCCGGGCCTCCAATCGGAAGGGCCTCGCCGCGCCTCGAGGAAACGTGGAACGAAGGCTCCTGTTGCCCCGTGAAGCCAGAGGGGTTCCCGGCACAACACCCAGCATCCCGTGCCCCACCCCCCCCCCCCCCCACCCCCCCTCCCCCCGGGGCTGCGCCCCAGAGCTGGATGGGCAGCGCCCCCCGGGAGACCCCTCGATGTTCACGCTGGGCTTCTCCGGCCCCCGGGGGGCATCCGATTACCAGCGTGGACCCGGGCCCCGCCGGGCTCCCGCCCTCCTCTTTATTGCTCGTGAGTCTCATATGTTTTGAGTCTATTTTCAAGCCCCCTCCCCCTCCATCCCCACCCCAGCCCCCAGTCTCTGCTCCAGCGGAGCCATAAAAAAGGGAGATCCTTTCATCTCGCAGCCAGCTACAACCCTCCCTGCTCCCTTGATCGTTTGGCTGACTCGCCTCTGAACTCGGTCCAAACTGTCTGTCTCCCCGGGATGCCTCGTCTCCTCCACTGAGATGAGCCTCCCAGGTGTGGCGGGCGATTAGCACACAGGAAGGAGTCCGTGCGCTGTGATCAGCGCTGTAATAACAGTGATGTGAGCGAGAAACAGCGCTGACAGGGCACCTGGCTGCAGGCAGGCACCCATCCCGGCCCAGGAAGCTGTTCCTCTTAGCCCTTTCTCCAAGCACGGATGGTTCTGTCCTTCCTGACCACGGCGATCTGGGCTCACGGTGGGAAGTCTGAAAATTCCCGATCGTTTGCATCCGTGTAAACGACTCGGGCCACGCAGAGGTGACCACTGTTAGCATTTGGGTGGGTTTTGTCCACATGTATTTGATGACACGCTCTCTCCGACTCACGTGCGTCAATACACTGGTTATACCCGGGCTTCCTGCTGCACTCTAATTTTGGATCCTCTTTCCCCCTTTGTATGGGATCCCAGGGACTTCTCCCGCCCCGTCTGGAGATACTCCTCTGCAGCAGAGTTTTGAGGGTTGTCTCGGAATCGATAATCAATGAGGTGTTTGGCCATGTTCCTCCCGGGTGAGTCTGTGGGCAGTTGCTGAGCTGTGTCATTATGAAAATACTCCGAGGGAGAAGCGTGGGACGGAGCAAGTCGAGGTGACCCAAAATAAAAAAAAAAGGCTGTCACCCAGGGAAGAGCCCATGGGAAACTCACTTCTCCCATATCCTGTTCCCACTCACCAGGAAAGAGGCAGATGGTAAAGTGCTGAGCCAGTCAGAAGGGGGGGGAAGAGAAACATCTCCTTGAGTGGGAATGGCGTTAGGAGCAATCGTTCATGTCTCCAGGTCTTAACCCCTTAGCCACATAAACAGAGGTGACTTAGCGACACAGGCAAGGAAAGGGATGTGCCCAGAGTTAGCAACCGCGCCCACCCGGTTCTGGGAAGACAGTGTAGCGGCTCGGGAACCTCTCAGCGCTCAAGTGGGAGTTACTATCCCGGAAAATACAGTCTCAGCAGATCCTGCTCTCCGGGAGATAAACCAGCGTGGTGAGAAAATTGTCTTTGTGGGTTCAAAATGTTCTTTGGAGCGAGAGAATGTAGCAGGTTGAACTCTCTCAGTATAAAGAATTAACTGCTTATGTTTCACTTTTATTTTTCTTTCCGTAGCCGGATTAGGAAAAAAAAAAAATTAATCCTCGCTAAGGGATTGGGATGGGAATTAACTTTAAAGGGAAGCGAGGGACCTTCTTTGGGGATGAACGTGTTCTACATCTGATTTAGGGTGATGGCTGCACCTCTCAGCAAAGTTGCTAAGAATCACTGGGTTGTCCATTTACAATGGGTGACTTTCTGTGATACGTAGCACGCACTTCCAATAAAGCCACCTAACCACTAAAATTAAAAACACTTCCTTAAAAAAATAAAGTCTAGGCAGCACCTGGGTGGCTCAGTTGTTTAAGCAGCTGACTTCGGCTTAGGTCATGATCTCACAGTTCGTGAGTTTGAGCCCCGCATCGGGCTCTGTGCCTACGGCTTGGAGCCTGGAGCCTGTTTCGGATTCCGTGTCTCCCTCTACCTCTGCCCCTCCCCAGCTCGCACTCTGTCTCTGTCTCTCAAAAATGAATAAACATTAAAAAAAATTTAAAAAAAATTAAATGAAGCCTAGTGTGAAGCAAAGGAAGCAGACTTTTGAAAGAGTTGAATAGGAAGGACTTGTGGAAACAAGATGGCGGGTTGCACCAAGATGGTGGGATATGGTCCCATGTGGCCCCAAGAGGCTGCACCACAGCCCCCTGAACGTAGCAGAAGTTCTCTTGGCCATACTCCCATCTTGATCTGTCACTCCTGACAAATGGCTTGTCATTTTCCAGCTCTGTTCGGTTGTCATTGTATCTTTAGGTACAAAGAATGGCTGTCTAGAACGACAGCAGGCTTTGACCTTTGCTGGCTGTGTGACTTTGGGTAAATCATTTCACCTGCCGGGATTTAGATGCCACCTGCAGAGAATGAGGGGTAATGGCTGGCTTTCAAAGCCATTTTTTGTGTTTTTTTATTATTATTACATATATATATTATTTTACAGAGAGAGAGAGAGTGGGGAAGAGGGACAGAGGGAAAGGGAGAATCCCAAGCAGGCTCCACGCCCAGTGCCTATTCCAGCACGGGGCTCGATCCCACAACCCTGGGATCATGACCTGAGCCAAAATCAAGAGTTGGTTGGTCAACTGACAGAGTCACCCCGGTGCCCCAAGACCTGGGTTACTTTATCGTTTCTCTAAATCTATGATTCGTGCTTTCTAAGTAGTTACAAACAAACTCTGCAGCCGATGTTCTGATTTCTTTTATGCCCAAAGCAAACAAACCACACTTTACTGATGAGAATCCTAAGTAAGTCATGGGTATATTGTGAGACGAAATGAAGTACTAGGACTGAAAGAAATTTGACGAGGAAGCAAATGCCTAAAACTCTATGGGGACATAAAATATTAGCACAAGGCATCATCCTGCCTTCCTCCTCAAATAACTGATCTTGGTACTATTCCAACAACAATGCCTCCTAATCTTGGAGAAATGGCTGTCATTTGCTGGACTCAGTGGACGGAGGGGCCAATCTACCGATTTGACCTGATTTAAAAAAAAAAAATCTGTTCAAATGCAGAGGCTTTAATAACATCCTCATTGTGGGCCATCTGGGTGGCTCAGTCCATTAAGTGTCTGACTCTTTATCTCAGTCAGGTCTTGATCTCAGGGTTGTGAATTCAAGCCCCGTTGGACTCCACTCGGGGCATGGAACCTGCTTTAAAATAAAATAAAATAAAATAGTAAAATAAAATAAAATAGAGGGCACCTGGGTGGTTCAGTCAGTTATGCATCTAACTCTTGCTTTCGGCTCAGATCATGATCTTAGGATTCTAAGATTGAGCCCTGCATCGGGCACCATGCTGGGTGTGGGGACCTGGGTAAGATTCTCTCTCTCTTTCTCTCTCTCTCTCTCTCTGTCTCTCTCTCTCCTCCCCCCGCCTCTCTCCCCTGCTTGCATGTTTACTCACTCACTCTCTCTCTCTGTCAAAAAAAAAATTCTTCAGTGCAACACAGAAGGAAACAAAAACAAAACAACTTGAACGATCTTAGCTGAGTACCTAAAAAAGGCAAGAAATTCTAGAAAGCTATTGGGTGGTCAAGACAAAGGGTCTTGTAATGGTCAGTTTTTGCTCTTTCGTGAGCCTGTGAGACAAAACCAACAGGTTTTAGGTTCCGACTCTAGCAACAGAACAGACCCCGGACATTTTCATGGGTTGTTCTTCACAAGACCCTTCCCGAGTGGACGTGGGCCAATCAGGCATGTGGTTCTTGCAGTTGGTTCTCGGGCTTACAGAGCAGCCATCGAAACCCCTGGGAGCACTGGGGCAGGACCACCAATGGGCATCCATCAAGGCTGGGGGCCTGGGCCTCACAGTTCAAAATGAACTGTAATGGGGCACCCATCAGTGCTCTGAAAGTATACGTAACTAAATTAGACTTTCATGCCTCTCTGAAGTATCCATTTGACCCTCAAACTTGTGCTCTGTCAAAGAGCCAGTGGCCAAATTGGCATTTTGCTTTGTGTTGTCTGGACAGAGCCTGAGAAGCCCTCTTATTTATTCATTCATTCATTCATTTATTTTTTTTAATTTTTTTTAAATTTTTTTTTTTAACGTTTATTTATTTTTGGGACAGAGAGAGACAGAGCATGAACGGGGGAGGGGCAGAGAAAGAGGGAGACACAGAATCGGAAACAGGCTCCAGGCTCTGAGCCATCAGCCCAGAGCCTGATGCGGGGCTCGAACTCACGGACCGCGAGATCGTGACCTGGCTGAAGTCGGACGCTTAACCGACTGCGCCACCCAGGCGCCCCCATTTATTTTTTTTTAAACTCGGTGAGTGTTCGCTTGCATCTGCACAATAAACTCAACATCTTGCTATAACAGCCTCGCTGGCTGCTTCCGTGGTGGGGTACAGAATCCGCGTGAGAGGTTAAGCTCACAGTACCGATCTTTAGTTCCAGGTGGGGCGGGATCCTTTGGCCCATAGGTGACTCCGCAAGGCAAAAATAAAGTAAACACATCCTCTCTCCCCAGTCTTCTTCCACCTCCCATAAGTGTTTGAATGGATATGTTTTCCAGATTCGAAATGATGCCATACTGGAGTTAGCTGTTTCAACCCATTGGTTCACTCAGTTACCCACTTGTTTTTCAGATCCATCCATCCATCCATCTATCCATCCATCCATTCATCCATCCATCTATCCATCCATCCATCCATCCATCCATCCATTCATCTATCCATCCATCCATCTATCCATCCATCCATTCATCCATCCATCCATCCATCCATCTTTCCATCCATCCATCCATCCATCCATCCATCCATCCATCTATCCATCCATCCATCCATCCATTCATCCATCCATCCATCCATCCATTCATCTATCCATCCATCCATTCATCCATCCATCCATCCATCCATCCATTCATCTATCCATCCATCCATTCATCCATCCATCCATCCATCCATCCATCCATCCATTTCTCTATATTTTCTGACACTCACTTTTACAAACACTTGTTGACTTCCTTCTACATGTCTGGATCTATATACTTGGTTCCCACGATGCAAAGATGATTAAGACAGCCATTTCTTCCCAGAGACTCACTAAGGGGAGACAGAAGTCAAAACCCAGAATTGCAACCTAGTAGGATAAAGGGGGTAGTGCAATCCCTGAGGTTTGTCATGAGTGCAGCGAAGCATGGTGTGATTAATTCTGCTCAGAGGAACATCATAGGTGTCTGTAGAGGCAAACACTTTCATCATTTTGATCATTGAATACGGTGATTGTTTTGGCATGGTTACACACGTAGCTTGTCTTTCTCACAGATAAAAGCATTTGACTTGAGAAGGAAAGTGCACTTCTGAAGACTTCTAATCACAAACACACACACACACACACACACACACACACACAAGTTGACAAAGGGAGTTGATTTTCAGGGCCTTTCTCAAGGTGTTCGACCTCTCTTCTTGCTGAAATTTGGAAGTCTGTCCAGATGATTGTGGTCACGCGGCTGGGGGGACCGAGGACTAATGGCCTTTGCAGGGAGCATTGGGGTTCTTAGGAGACTAGGACCAAGCGTGCATCTCGCCAACAACACTGGGATCCCCTTTTCCACTCAACCTGGCTGGCCATTCTGAAAACAATGATGTCACGATTATGGTGGAAGAGAAAAGCTCCAAGTTATACTTCTTTGTGACTTGCACGTTTGTTGGTCATTTGGGAGAGATCTTCCCACGAGCTCAGCAAACGAGGGAGCTAGGATGGTTTCCGTTTCTTCAAGAGACCGTTGGCGTTTTCCTTAACAAACCACGATGGATTCGTTCCTTGGTGCAATGACAATTCCATTTATCCTGTTCAGCCAACCCAGAAACATTCCCTGGGTACCTAACACGTCCCCGTGCTGTGTTAAGCCATAGGACCCGCATCACCAACGCCTGGGCGGTGCAGAAAGACAGGGATGCTTCTCCCACGCCGGCGTCTAAGATTTCGCTTCCTGGATCCCATTCCTATCCCTGCCTTTCCCGCTCCAATGTTTTCGTCGGTACTCTCTTGGCGTCCCTCCTAGGGGCTCAGCAGACCCTTCTCCATTGATTGAGACTCTGCTCTAATTGGATCAATGGCTAATCACTCTGCCTTCAGTAGGTTCCCTGCAGGGGCCCTAAATAATGCAGGCACTTAGGTGGCTCCAAAAGCAGCTTAGGAGGATGAAATCGGGCACCCAACCGCGCAGCTACAGCGGGTCCTGAAAATTGACACAATATTTACGCTTTCAAACCCGGATTCCTCCCCGTCCCCGAGCACGGCTAAGGTTGCAGTCCAGGACCAGAGAAAAGCAGAGGGAAAGTGCAGGCCTTCCTGGTTCTCTGGCGTTCAGGGCACGAGCTTGGGAGCCTCCCCCTCCCCCCAGAGTGCAGTATTTGATTCCTTCTGTTATTCTTTTCCCGAGTCACTGAATGTTCCAACTGCAAGCAAGCCTAGCGTTCTTCTAGACTCCACTCCTGAAGAAAGCCGGGAGGAAGGGAGAAGAGGAAATAGGTCCTAGGAAAGTGTCACAAGGGCGAGGATTACGGGAGTGCAGGTGCGCGCATGGAGGTCCCCTTCTGTCCTCAGCAGCTTGGGCTCACTGTCCTCTTCTGCATCCGAAAGGCTGCTGAGCCCGCTGGCTGGCGTTGGCGGGGCACGCTGTCATCTTGTTCCCAGGGTTGCGCTGAGATCTTTGCTAGGTTTGAGCCGTAAAATGATCACGGGGCCAGCCCCTCCCTGCTCCCTCACACCCCCACACATTCAAGATGCGAACTGTTCCGGGGCACTTGGGTGGCTCGGTGGGGTTAAGCGCCCGACTTCGGCTGGGGTCACGATCTCGCGGTCCGTGAGTTCGAGCCCCGCGTGGGGCCCTGTGCTGACAGGTGGGAGCCTGGAGCCTGCTTCGGATTCTCTGTCTCCCTCTCTTTCTGCCCCTCCCCCGTTCATGCTCTGTCTCTCTCTGTCTCAAAAATAAATAAACATTAAAAGAAATTTTAAAAAAAGAACAAAATGCAAACCGTTCTAGCTGTAAAATAGTTGCAAGAAATTCCAGCAACATGGTGATTTCTTTTGATGAGGGGTATATGTAGCATATTTTGAAGTATTAGACTACTTCTATTATTTTTTTTTAATTTTTTAACGTTTTATTTATTTTTGAGACAGGGAGAGACAGAGCATGAACAGGGGAGGGTCAGAGAGAGGGAGACACAGAATCCAAAACAGGCTCCAGGCTCTGAGCTGTCAGCACAGAGCCCGATGCGGAGCTCGAACCCATGGACCGCGAGATCATGACCTGAGCCGAAGTCAGCCGCTCAACCGACTGAGCCACCCAGGCGCCCCTATCATTATTATTATTATTATTAATGATATCTCCCTGTGCTGGGTCCCTAAGCACACACTTGAGCTGCTTAGCGAACATGCTAGAACTGAGTGGTTGTCCCTGCCCCAGGAAGCCCAAGCCATTCCTAAACCAGGCAACCAAAGCCCAGGATCCAGCCCCTCTGCTCCCGGGACAAAGGCCTGCTCCTGTGGGTGAGTGGAAGTGATGAGCTCGAAGGGACTGACTCCTAGGACCCAAGAGCACAACGAGACCCAGAAGAATAGCAGAAGGCTGGTCTAGTCATTTACCGTGACAGACCATTGTCACAACGACTGGAAAACTCAAAGTTTGTGTGATCAGCACATTCTCTCCTTGTTGGAAAATCCAAGTACAATCAGACCAAGTTATAATCAGAAGGCCTACTTCCTCACTGTGGAGCCAAAACTGGAGAAGTCGATGAATCAGGCGGTTAAATGCCTCTATCCGATTTCCCTGTGCTGGCAAAGGCAGTGCCCCTATATGCCTCCAGCGCTCTCCTTTTGCTGTGTTTTTCGGACGGACCAACTGCATGCTGATTGGAAGTCATTTAGATATGTGGATATATTCAAACGAATTATGACTAGCTGGGAGCTAGTCTTTCTGTCCCTGTTGATGTTATATCTGGGATCCAATCCATCATGTGTTTGTTAATCCTAAAACGTGATCCTTATAGGCGACTCATTTTCTTCCACTTCCTAATTAGTTTTTTGGGGGGCTGGGGGGAGGGTGGTTAAGCAGAGGGAATAATGAGTTATCATAGTTCCCAAGAAAAGATGGATTTGCCCTCATCTGCAGATAAGAAAACAGATACGATTATAATCATATAGTTTGAGACAATGCTGGGAATGGAATCAAAGTAAGACTGTATTCATTCAATCAACACCTGTTGTGTGCCAGGTGCTGTGCTAGGCTTGGGGGAACAGGACAGCCAGGTTCCTGCCTTCAGGGAACTTCTGTTCTAGTGCAGAAGGCAGCCAATATAGAAACAGGCAAATCAATTATAATTTCAGACAGAGACAGAATTAAATCCAGATGATATGGATTTGTCAAGTCACAGGATGTCGAGGTCTGTGACTTCAAGGAATTTCTCTTTGAAAAGGTGCCGTTTACGTAATGAGGAGGAGTCAGTCACTCAAATAGCCTTGTAGAACATTCCATGGAAAGTGGAACCAGCTGGTGCAAAGACTTTGGGTGTCAGATAACAGACAGAGACTAGGAGGAGGGGTCCTAGATCGGAAGAGCAATGAGAAATCCCTCAATGGGTCTAAGCAGATGGGCGATATCTTCCGACCTGTGATTGAAGGCGATCATTCTCACTGCTGTGGATTGAAGATGATGAAAAGTGGAAGCTGATTCAGAGCTTGATGTTCAGCCTTGTGCTCTTTTCTTTATATCGTTGCATGTATCTCCTTTATCAGATTCAGCCTTAATCTAGCATGCATTAGTACTAGCTCTGAAATGCTTGTATTTATTAGAAAAAATAGATTGAATTAAGGTGGCTAGGGTAAGCCTGCTTGAGACTGAGTTTTCAATTGTAAGAAGCAAGGATCGTTGGATAAAGATTCCCATTCATTCCCTAAAGTTTTAGTAGATAGATCATAGATAGATAGGTAGATACACATAGGTAGTAACTTGTTCTCCTACTTCCAGTTGATCTGTCCTCAAAAGTTGTGACAGATAACATTATTCTTCTATACCCACTCTAAGAGTTATGGCCTAAAAGATTCGAAGCCAAGCTTAAAGTAGAATTGGTGCCCTGAATGGCCACTGGCTAAAAAATATCTGACTATTTTAGAAAGTATCAGAATTAGAAATCGAAGACCGCGCTCGATTATCTGGGTAGATTCCTACAGGTGTCCATAGACCTTGGATGGACATTGTGAACATCCATTGAAATCAACTACTACTGTTCAGAAGAGTTTGTTTTTTCGTGTCCCTCCAATTTGGCCCTAAACCTATATGTAGGAGTTTCATGATTCACTGCTACCCTTTGGGAAAATCAAAGACTTAGTGTGATTTTTATTAATACTTTTCCCCCAGAGGCTTTATTTCCAATGATTTTGGCTCTTCAATTTCCTGTGCAGTTGAGCCAAGATTGATAAAGAAAATTCTGCTACATTCAGACATGGATGTTTGTCCATGGTAATGGTCTCCATCGCTTAGGATCTTCCCACCACCTTCTCTGCCTTAGGCTCCTGAAAGACCAGTTCCTTGTACCAAGTGGAAGAATGGCATTTGACCTAGGTGGCAGTTCGTGAGAACATCATTATAAATGCACTCTTTCGAGGGTTGGCAGGAAAATCAGGGGGCCAAGAGCTCTAGTAATCTAATCTGGCCACTGGGAAAGGATAAATTACTGCTCTTGTAGTACACATGACCTTCACCCCAGTTATATTTTTGAAATAATTACATGAGAGTCTGTCACTGGTGTCTATGAGAGAGTCAAAACAGAATTTACAGTTGAGCGGTAGGTTCACCCTGGGATGTAGCTCAATGTCTTGAGATAAATTTGAAGTTCAAATAAAAAAGGGTCTGAAATTCCTCCAAAGCAGTCAGTCCATTCCTCAAAGTCATTAAATGATGTCTAAAATTGGATGTCTAAACAACCATCTAGCTAGCCTGCTACCTAAATTTTTGTATAATCGATAAATATTTTGATATATCTCGCTTGAACTGAGTACTTGATTTTATTGATATACCATTTTAGTTGAACGTAGATCCTATGGCTCATGTCAATTCGCGCTGGACGTAGATGAGCACCATTGATTATTCTTCTGGTCCAATGTGGACCCAATCTTATGCTCCTCTCTGTGCTGATGATATTTGTTGGCAGCTCTTGACTGAGAAATAGGCAAAGACGGTCAGCTTGCTTGGTTGGCTTTTTAAAATTAAAATTTGTTTCTGTCAGTGCTCTTAGGGTTTTTGAGATAAAGTTGCCCCCCAAATGTGCAACTAGCCATATACGGCTTAGCAGAAACACATCTTAAATATAGCCCATGCAATCAATAATCACAAGCAAGCATGAGTGATGACATCAGAAAAAGTAGACTTCAAGGCAAGGACTAATATCGGAGATGATTTCACAATGATAAAAACAAAATCTGACAATTACAATGAGAAACAGACAGTGTGTAATTATTGTTGGTGGTTTTAATGATTCTTTTTCCATACCTGACAGAACAAGAATATGGTACCATAAGTAAGAATACAGAAGATTTTGGGGGTGCCTGAGTGGCTCGGCCGGTTGGGCGTCCAAGTTCAGCTCAGGTCATGATCTCATAGTTGGTGGGTTCGAGCCTTGCGTCGGGATCTGTGCTGATAGCTCAGAGCCTGGAGCCTGCTTCAGATTCTGCGTCTCCTCTCTCTGCCCCTCCCCCGTTCGTGCTCTGTCTCTCTCTGTCTCCCCCAAATAAATAAACATGAATAAAATTGAAAAAGATTTTAACAACACTATCGTTCAACTTAACCTAAATAATTGATATTTATGGAACTACTCCCACCCACAGTAGAATGCACATTCCTTTCTGGTGGCCGTGGGACGTTCACCAAGATAGATCATATGCTGGGCCATAATGCAAATCTTAATAAATCTCAAAGTATGGGATCACATAGAGTACGTTCTCTGACTGTAATGGAAATGCATTAGAAGTGAAAACAAAAGACAGCTGGAAAATCCCCACAGCTATTTAGAAAATAATCTCTGCTTATCCTGTGCTCCTGAACAAACTGGGTGAAAAGAGAAATCATAAGGGAAACATTTCCAACTGTATGATAAAAGAAAACCCAACGTATTAAATTTGAGGATGCAGCCAAAATGGAGGAATTTAGAGCTCTGACTGCTTCCATCAGGAAAGGAGAATGGTTTAAAATCAATCACCTGTACTTCCTTAAATACATCTTAAGGTAACGAGGAAAAAAAAAAAAAAAGAAGGAATTAAGCCCCAAATGAGTGGAATGAAGGAAACAATAAAGATAAGATCAGAAATCAGTGAAATGCAAAATGAGCACACAATAGAGAAAAATCAGGAACACCAAAGGGTGGCTCTTTGAAAGATCAATAAAATTGAAAACACTTCTAGTTTAACAACTGATGCATTGACACTCCTAGTTAGACCCACAAAGGATGTAAGAAAATACAGATGCCTTGTATCAGGAATAAAGAGGGGCATCAGTGTGGATTACACAGATTTGGTTTGACTTGATCGTCTATTTTATTTTATTATTTAAAAAAATGTTGATGTTTATTTTTGAGAGAGAGACAGACAGAGTGCGAGCAGGGCAGGGGCAGAGAGAGAGGGAGACACAGAATCGGAAGCAAACTCTAGGCTCCGAGCTGTCAGCACAGAGCCTGATGCAGGGCTCGAACCCATGAACTGTGAGATCATGACCTGAGCCGAAGTCAGACGTTTAATCGACTGAGCCACCCAGGCGCGCCTCCACAGATGTTTTAAAGATAGGAAGAAAATATCGTGAGCACATTTATGTCATTAAATTTAACAACGTGGATGATGCGGAACAGTTTCTTGACAGACAAGTGGCCAAGAAAGAGGTGATGTGAATAGTAAAAATACACAAAATTAAACTTAATTCCTGTTGAAGCCTGCCTTCCAATAAAGCACCAAGCTCAATGACTTCTCTAGTAAAGTCTAGAAAATAATTAAGAAAGAAATAAAACCAATTTTATGCAAACTCTTTCTGAAAACGCGAGGCTTGCATAACCCTGATTCCAAAACCAGACGAGAAAGAACGTTGTAAGAAAAGCAGACCTATTTCTCTCATGAGCACAGACTCCAATGTCCTTACCAAAACATTAGCAAATTGAATTCAGAAATACATAAAAATGATAATACATCATGAGACAGTGAGGTGTTTTTTTCCCCCCTCAAGAATGGATGAGTGGTTTAACATTTGGAAATCAATCAGCGTATTTCTCTAGAAAAACAGGAGAAACGAAAACATTTCATGACCAACTCAATCTGTGCGGAAAAAGGTTGGGGTAAAATGCAAAACCCATTCATGACTGAACTTCCTAGCAAACTTAGAAAAGAAAAAAAACAGCCTGGTAATGAAGAACTATGAAAACGTCTACGGCTCACATCACAGCAAATGATGAAACTGAACACACTTCGCTCTTAAGATTTGGAACAAGGCAAGAAGGGACCGCTGTGCTAGATTTTGAAGGTATTATTCTCGTACTTCTTGTCTGCTTGATGTTTATATTTTTAACCACTTATGTTAAATTCTTATTTTTTTAATACATTCTTTAAGTGGTTTTTTTTTTTTTTTTAATTTTTGAGACAGAGAGAGAGAGACAGAGCGAGAGCGGGGGAGGGAACAGAGAGAGAGGAAGACACAAAATCCGGAGCAGGCTTCAGGCTCTGAGCCGTCAGCCCAGAGCCCGACACGGGACTCGAACTCACGAACTGTGAGATCGTGACCTGAGCGGAAGTCGGACGCTCAACCGCCTCAGCCACCCAGGTGCCCCGATTTTTCTTATTTGTGAGCTTTCTACTGCATGTGCAGTGCGGGGATTTGCTTCTTTTCACTCAGTATGATACTTCTGAGATGCATGTGTGTTATTGCTAGAGCCTTGTTCATTCATTTCTTCTCTGGACTTTATCCCATGCTGGGAACATATCCCAATATATCTGGGAGCTTCTAGATGTTTAACTGGTATCTGTGTTTTGCTATCATTGTTTGTTGAGGTGGTAATTGCATCATTCTTTATGGCGTACGTTGGCGTAAGGTGGTGTTTTATTTTATTGTATTGTATTTTTAAATTTATTTATTTATTTATTTTGATATAGAGAGAGTGCTAGAGGAGGCGGGGCAGAGAGAAAGAGAGAGAGGGAGAGCGAGAATCTGAAGCTGTCGGCACAGAGCCCCATGCGGGGCTTGAACTCAAGAACTGTGAGAACATGACCCGAGCTGAAATCAGGAGTCAGATGCTTAACCGACTGAGCCGCCCAGGCGCCCCCATAAAGTGGTATTTTAAACCCTACTTAAAGACAGAACATTGCAGAAGGCTACCCACCGGGGGCTTTGAAGCGTTGCAAATCTTTCTTCTCCTTGACAGCCTTCCTTGGCCTCAGAGAATGCAGATTCCAGCGAAACACGTTTCATCCCGCCCCAAACCTCCTGCCAGTGTAAATGGTTTCTGTTAATAATTCGTACATTGGGTTTAAACTCTTCGTGTTGTTCTGTCCTGGCGCTCTGGGGCCCTCACGAGGCTGCGCAGGTGGCCTGGCTAGGGTGACGAAGCATTTCTGTGACACCTCTACATCTCTTATGAGAAGGGGGTACCAGAAATGACCTGCCTGGCTCACAGCGGAGAATAGAATCTTCCCATTTCAGATGTGAAAGGGATCATAGGCGGGATATAGTGGGGTTTTGTTTGTTTGTTTGTTTGTTTGTTTTTAACAAAGGAGGAAATTGAGTCCCAGGGAGAGAGGGAATAATAATGTCATCATGGTTATTAGAAGGGGAACAAAGAGTTCAGCACCTTTGGGATGATTGTCTCTTGATATCCCAATAAGCCTGCAAATAAGTTCCATTCCGGGGGGACGGGGGGCAGGGGGGTTGCACCTGCCAGGATCGTTTAGTGCATTAG
Source organism: Herpailurus yagouaroundi (assembly GCF_014898765.1). Lineage (NCBI taxonomy): Eukaryota > Metazoa > Chordata > Mammalia > Carnivora > Felidae > Herpailurus > Herpailurus yagouaroundi. The sequence goes on along the minus strand of NW_024412439.1, from coordinate 4,552,541 downwards.
CAGTTACCTTTGTTAGATTGGCTCCCCGTTACCTAGCGGAGCGGACAGCAGGACGGGAAGGGTCAGTTTTGACCAATTAGTTCCGCAAGTCCTAATGTCCGGGAAGGGCAGTGGGGAGGAGTGGGGAAACTTGCTGGCTTCTCTGGGGATTTCGGGAGGGCTCAGTCCCTCCCGAGGAAAGATGAGGATATTCAGAGACACGATAAATGTGCGCGCGTGTTTCTGTGTGTATGAACATTTTCGTGCGAAGGGAAAGAATGAGCGATTTCATACTTTTGTGTGGAGCGGGTTGGGATGATCACGAGACCAGATACCCGAAAACTTCTTTGAGTCCTGTTTTCTTCGTTCTTTCTTTTTAAATATATATTTTTAAATTTATGTTGAGAGAGAAAGTGAGCAGGGGAGGGGCAGAGAGAGAGAGATGGAGAGAGAGAATCCCAAGCTGGCTCTGAGCCGTCGGCGTAGATGCGGGGCTCGAACCCACAAACCGTGAGATCATGACCTGAGCTGAAATTAACCAACTGAGCCACCCAGGCGACCCTCTGATTTTTTTTTTAATGCCGAGCTTATCAAGCTGCACCCTACTTCTTAGCAATATAATCTCAATGGGATACGGTGCCTTCGTTCTTGCTCAGAAGCCTCTGAGACTGGGGTCTTGAGGGATAGAATGATGGCAGATTTTCACACCTTCCCCAATGTCGCTGACCTGCTTGGGACGGTAGTTTTCTACACTTCCTTTGGTGATGTCTTGTTCTTGGGGGGCTGACAATCCTTAGTCAATGTGTCCCATAACGAGTGTGGTGGTCCTTTTTTAATTACGATAACACCACCCAACAGGTATTTACTTTTTAGCTCTGCTTACTCCCAACATACTTCATTTGCCAAAATCATGTCACATTCTGAAGTATGATCGTTTGCCTGGTCAGCCTCTTCCGAGAGCCTCACAGGCATAACTAACTGCCAATCCCCGGTAGCTGTACTTGTAAAGGCACTTCCGATTGGAAATGTGTTCATCCACATCGTAAACTGATACAAAGAGAGGGAAAATGGGTCTAAAAATGAAGGGGTCAAAGTCCTATGCTGGCAACCCCCTCTTTAGAAATATCTTCAAGTCAAGAGAGCTGCCTGTAGGAAATCAGTATTGGCTTCTGGATAACCTCCCTCCCCTCCCACAAAACAAGACCACGGGGCTGGGGGAAAACTTCCCAGGAGAAAACCTACCTCTTGAAGGTCAGGCGGTACCTCGCTGAAGTGTTTCCAAAGGTTAAGGAAACTCGAGTTGTTTTGGTGGTACAGACAGACACTGACTGGATTCATTTTATTGAGAAATTGGGGAAATCACTGTTGCGATCACTTTAGAAGGGCGGAAGAGAGTACCGTAAATCTCTACAATCTCCATGTCTTGTAGACTCCTCAGTTGCTTTTAAAATTTTTTCCTTCTGTTCTTGATATTTCCCTAGACTTCGGTGTTGATTTAATAAACAAGGCAGGGGCGCCTGGGGGGGCTCAGTCGGTGAAGCGTCGGACTTCGGCTCAGGTCACGATCTCACACACCGTTCGTGGGTTCGAGCCCTACGTCGGGCTCTGTGCTGATGGCTCGGGAGCCTGGAGCCTGCTTCGGATTCCGTGTCTCCCTCTCTCTCTTTCTTCCCCTCCCCCACTCGTGCTCTGTCTGTCTCTTAAAAAAAGAAACAAACATTGGAAAAAATTAAATAAATAAATAAATAAATAAATAAATAAATAAATAAATAACAAAACAAGACTAACAACAATTTATAAGTGCCATGGAATGCAGGCACTATGCTAGGTGCTCTCCATGCCCCTTTATCTCATTGAAGCCCCTTGACAACCTGCTGAGTTAGGTGCTGTTATCCCAACTTACAGAGGAGAAAGGGTGCCTTATAGGCCACGCCTAGCCCCAAACGGCCCCAGCCATTGCAACGCACTGTCTCGCCTTTTCATGACCTATATTAATTACAGCCCCCTCTGCTCATCTTCTTAAAAAATTTTTTTGAAGTTTATTTGTTTATTTTTGAGAGAGACAGAGGGGCCGTGAGTGGGGGAGGGGCGGAGAGGGAGGGAGGGAGAAGAAGCTCCAGCAGGCTCCTCGCTCAGGGCAGAGCCCGATGCGGGACTCGAGGCCGTGAACCGCAAGGTCATGACCTGAGCCAGAATCAAGAGTCGGACGCTCAACTGACTGAGCCACCCAGGCGCCCTAACACCGCTCACCTTTTTGCGTGGATGTCTTGTTCCGCTGGTGTGGCCTCAACATCTCCCCTGCCAGCTGGACTCTTCCCGGGAGCCCAGGAAGGACCACCCAGCGTTACCAACGTCGCCTTCTCATGGTTGCTCTTCGATTTTCCCCAGTTCTACGGAATTCATCATAGATGCTGCCTCAACTCCCTTTACGTACAAGAGGAAGTACAGATAAGGAAATGCAGGACTGCAGGGTGATGAGTTTAACAGGGACGTAACAGGGTCCAGTTGGTGGTTTGTCTCTTAGAAATTTCTCTCTGATAGTGGGATGGAAACAAATGGCAAGAGCAATAGCTATTACCCCCCTTAGCTCTCAACAGATTTTATATACACTGTCTGTAAGATACACACACACACACACACACACACACACACACACACACACATTTCACATGTATATATCTTTGGACTTTATAAATAGACTAAAATCTATAGACTAAAACCTATAAATTTTTCTTGTAAGTTATTTTTTGTTGTTCCACAAAGATCCTTCTGCTAACGACTTTTTATCACGGTACAGGGTGGGCAATTTTATTAGCGGAGGTGGGTATAAATAATGCTACAGGAACAATAAACCCTGGGACCTCGGGACTAATCGACAATGGTTTACTTCCAACCCACTCAACGTCCAGTGTGGGTCTGGAAGCTCTCAAGAAGTTCAGCTACTTCCAATTCAAGGCGCTGCCTTCCCATGATGTGGTCTCCAAGCTCACCGCTCCCAAAGAGGGCCCACCAGCCCGGAAGTGAACAAAGTCACTTCTGCTCATGTCTCATGGTCTCAGGTTAGCCACACAGTCCTACCTAACCCTAAGGGGGCTGAGAGGGTCACCTAGGAGGGAAGGTGGGTCAGTGTAGGTGAGCGTCACCAGCCTGTACCCCAGCTCCCAGGAAGTGTCTGACAAACGAGCAAAAGTTGACCACTAGGAAATGCAGGATGCCATTGGTATACATCATGGATATGTACTGAAAATTCGATATTCCTGACTATGACTGTAAAATGGGATTTCCCTCAGGAAAGTTTTCCTAATGGCTCTGTGCTGTCTTTTTTTTTTTTTTCTATTATTTTTATTTTTGAGAGAGAGAGAGAACAAGCAGGGTAGGGGCACAGAGAGGGAGACACAGAATCCGAAGCAGGCTTCAGTTTCTGAGATGTCAGCAGAGAGCTCGACGCAGGGCTCGAACCCACGAACTGCAAGATCATGACCTGAGCTGAAGTCAGACGCCTAACCGGCTGAGCCGCCCAGGCGCCCCAAGCTCTGTGCTGTGTTTTAATCTCATTTTTCCCCGAGTGGGTCACCGGTGGCAGTGGTTACAATTCTGAAGGATTCGAGTTCCGTGCCGTGGTTCAGGAAGAGATATGAATTTTTTTTTCTCTTTTGGTTAAACTTCTCAGAAGGAATGAGATACTTTTTGACCAGAACCCGGGATTGGTGAGCGGAACCCAGCAGAGCCCCAGTAGGAGGTGGGTACCGGGCCCTGTGCCAGCTTGCCGGTCGATCCTTCCTCCTGGGTGACTCCAATTTCTGGCTCAGAAAAAGTACAAATTGCTACATGGCCTGAACCTTCAAGGTTACTCTTAAATAATCGAAACCACACAGATTAAATCCTTGAAGGCTCTACTGTAGACTGTAATTTGGGGGAGGGGCTTTTTTTTTTTTTTTCAGTTTTGGACGGTTTTTTTTTTTAAATTTTTTTTAATGTTTATTTATTTTTGAGACAGAGAGAGACAGAGCATGCACAGGGGAGGGTCAGAGAGAAAGGGAGACACAGAATCTGAAACAGGCTCCGGGCTCTGACCTGTCGGCACAGAGCCCGACGCGGGGCTCGAACTCACAGACCGTGAGATCATGACCTGAGCCGAAGTCGGACGCTTAACCGACTGAGCCACCCAGGCGCCCCCGTATTTTTTTTTTTTTTAATTCAGCATAGCAAAATACAGCCTTTTGGCCCTTCGTGGGTTGTGTCAAAGCAGTGAGACCTGGAAAGATCCGCAACCGGCTTTCTAACGAAGTTACAAGGTCACAAGGCGTGGTTTATGTGCTCCTTCATTACTCCCGAAATGAGCGAAGAATTAATCAAGAAAAGATGCTTGCTGAGGGTTACAGGTGCTGCGGCAACCTTGTGCTGCACACTCAGGGACGGTTTCCAGGGCTCCGTTGGCAAGGGAAAGCTTCTTTGGTGGGGTGAGTGAGCAGTGCTCAGGGCCACGGAGGGAGCAGAATTCTCACCCTTCTGCGCTGGGTCAGGGCAGGAAGAAAATCCATTTGCCTGTGTGGACGACACTAACGTAGGGCTGTTCCCCTAAGCCACGGACGTGCAAGGATTAGGACATATTAATGCACACTGGGGCGCCCAGGGGGCTCAGTCGGTTAAGCATCCAACTTCGGCTCAGGTCGCGATCTCCCGGTTTGAGAGTTCAAGCCCCGCGTCGGGCTCGGTGCTGACAGCTCGGAGCCTGGAGCCTGCTTCGGAGTCTGTGTCTCTCTCTCTCTCCAATAAATACACATTAAAAAAAAATAACGCACACTGAATCAGAAGGCTATCATTCACGGTATCTTCATTCTGTATCCATTTTCCCTTCCAAAGCCGTTAGCTTCAACGTTTCCTACTTGATTGGCTTTAAAAGACACACAAGGAGGCCACAGTGTTTTTCTGTTTTTGTCTTTGGTTTTGTTTTTCCGGCCGTTGTTCCTCGTGACACTTCTTATTTGGAACAGAACGTGCCTTCACCAAAAACAACAGCTGAAGGTCCGGACGTTTATTGATGACACTCCACGGAAAACATTCAAAGTGAGTCTGTTCAGGGCAATTTAGAAATGCAGAAAGGTAGGAGATAAGCAGAAATCATTTTTTCCCTATTACCGAGGTCATTTGCACGGAAACTACGTTACTAATTGGTTTCCCTTGGCACTCGGAACAGGGGCACCGTGTTTTTCTTTATCTTCAAAGAGTGCCGTGATCAATGGAGCCGATCCTTCCACGAAGCGCCTGCAAATGTTTTCAAACTGTGAGCAGCAGAGTCCAGAGGCGGAGGCCAGGTTTCCAGCGCTTGGTCCTGGAGCCAGCCCTGGGTCGCTCCTCCGGATGCTCTGGGACAGAGTCCTCTGTCCATCTCCCACTCTCAAAGACTCCACGCCAAGCTTCCCCTCCCTGCTTCACACTCCCCTCCGTCGTGATTTTCAGGGATTAACATCTCCCGAATTTATGGAACAATCGCCCAACACCTCCCCGCCCACTAATACACCCCTTAACATTAAGCTTGCTGTTACCCACCAGCTTGTTTCTATTTCCGTGAAAAGCATCGTGCACTAGCCAGTTACTAGCCAATTACTAGCCAATTACACTAGCCAATTACATCGTCCACTAGCCAATTACTAGCCAATTACACTAGCCAATTACATCGTCCACTAGCCAATTACTAGCCAATTACACAAGCCAATTGCTCTTTAAGTCCTGACGATTCTAAGTCACCACCTCCTGAGTATAACCTGACTTTCCTCCCTTCTGTGCTTTCTTAAGTTGACCCCACCACCCCTCTGGCCAAGGTCACTGCCGTAGTTCCCCACCTGGGTGGCCCACTTCTGATTCATCCTCCACGGCGATGGCCAGGTTTCTAGCTTTCGAACGATTCCGTTATCATACTGGAGAGATTTACTTTATAGTACCGAAGACACTTACATAAGAAATATATGCTTTTGACCCTGATAAGGCTCATAAAGAAAACAACAAGGAGCCTCTCCTTTCCACACCTCTGAGGGCACCGACCTCATCCGCAGTGAACCTCTTCACACCTTTTTTGTACACCCGTTTAAGCATTTTCACACCTTCTTCTGGTTTTCACCAACACGAGATCATGCCGTAAATGCTACTTTTTGCAAGTGGCTTTCTTCAGACAGAACAGATAATTCTGAAATAGAAACCGCTTCTCCGCTCCGGCTGCACCCTTCCTGACTCTCCTTTTGCCTCCGGTTATCCCGAAGGCCAAAGTCCTCTACACCTCTGGGTTCTTGCCCGTTTCTCCAGCTTAATCCTCCGTCGCTCCCTCCTGCCCACCTCCTCTGGCAACACCAACCCACTGCCTTTCTGCTTTTTGAATGCCCCTCCCTCCTGGTTCTGTTCACGTGGTTCCCCCTGCATCAAATGCTTTTCCTTGCTTTATTCTTCTGGTCCCCTCCCCCTTACCTCTGGGGGCTCAACAAAGATGTCACTTCCTTCCCTCCTCGACAGACCCTCGCCCCGTCACAGAATTCATTGCACTGGACTACAGCTTCAAATGGCTCTGTTTCCCACTAGGCCTACAAGCTCTGTGAGGGGGCTCAGATCAAGTCCTTTTGGGGGGTTACGGGTTGTGTAGCCCTTAGTAGACGTGTACGGGGGGCACTGGTAAATATTTGTTGAATAATCAGGTGCATTAATAAGTAATAAGGGGGCAGATCATTGGTTACCAAGGCCAGGTCCCTGAAAGTTACCCTTGATCCTTTGCCACTCTCCTCCTCCCCTTGCTAGCTAGACCATCCGTGTGAATCTGACCAGCTCTCCTTCCAAAACGCAGCCTGAATAAAGTCACTTCTTCCGATCTGCGGGGCTCCTGCTTTGCTCCAACGTGTCTCGCCCTTTTCTTGAGTCAAGCTGATCTATTTTCACTTCCACCTTACCCCACGTTATTCTCCGCCTAACAGCAGGAGGGATTTTTCAAAATTGTGAATCCGCTCTTAGTCCCCACGTCGAACCTTCAGTGTCCTGTCCCTGTACGTGGGGTAAAGCCCAAACCCTTCACCAGAACTGCCAGGCCTTCTGAGAAGACTCCCGCCTGCCTTCCCAGCTTCCTTGAAAAGATAATCAACATTTCCTATAATATTATGCCCCAAACAAATACATTTGTTGTATTGTCCCAGAAACATGCTAAGCCTGTTCCTGCCTCAGGGCCTTTCCATTTGCTGCCCCCCCCCCCCTTCAACCCTGGAATATTCCTCTCCTTCATTTTCACACAGCTGGCTTCTTACCACTGGCTTCTTGCCACTTAGAGCTGAGCTCAAATGTCACCTCCTGAAGGAATCCAGAATTTCTGATCATACGGAGTAGCCCCACCTCGCCAGCCATGTTCTGCCCCGGGGAGTTTTCTCGGTAATGTTCTTTATTTATTTTCTTGCTTGTTTCTTTTCTGTCTCCCCACCAGTGGAATGTGAGATCCCACGGGCAAGCACCTTATCTCCGTTATTCATTATTGGGGTCGAGCAATGTGCCTAGCACAGACCTGCCTTAGAGTAGGTGCTCGATAAAGAGTGGCCACACGAATGAATGTATGGAATGTGGGCAGGAGGAGAGAACGGGAGCGTCACGGAAGTCAAGGACAGACGTTGAGAACTTTATTACTGTCTCTGGCATTTACTAGGCTGTGTGGACTTCAGAACATTTCTTTGTCTTTTTTTTTAATTCATTTATTTATTTTGAGAGAGAGAAGGAGAAGGGGGGAGAGAGAGAGAATCCCAAGCAAGCTCTGCACGGCCAGCGCAGAGCCCAATGTGGGGGCTTGATCTCACAACCTGTGAGATCATGAACTGAGCTGAGATCAAGAGTCAGATGCTTGACGGACTGAGCCACCCGGGTGCCCCATTGACCGCGTTTCTTAAAGTCTTGAATCGTATGCAAAAATGACTCTGAGACCATCACTTGCCCTCCTTGCCTTATGGATTTCTGCAGGAGTTTAGGTTGGCTAATGGATGTGAAAATGCCCTTCTAAGCGAAGTAACAACATATTTTATCAGTCCCCTCAGTAACTAACCTGAATTACTTGAACCACAGTCTCTTTGATGTCCAACAAGCAGATCTCTCTGACCCATAACTGCTCTTCCACCCAAGGAACTGCTTGAGAATCCCCAAGAGGTATCGGTGCTTCATTTAAAGCTGCAATTACAGTGGGGGACCAGATGTCCAATGGAGAGGGTGGGGAAAGGGGATGAACTACAAAGAGGACGTTGCTAATTTATCAACAACACATACACGAGAACATTTTCCACTGAGGAAGGGACACATCCTTTGGGGGTACCTTCCTGAGAAGGTACCATCTCGAAACACTGAAGTCTCCAAAAGCCTCAGATATAGGCAACATGAATTTCCTGTGTCTGACTTGGGATGGCGACGCCTAGAACGGAGGCAGAATCGAAATTGTGCGAGTGCCGCTACTTGAGGGCTCCAGATCCGACCTAATGAAAGCTGTAGGACACTCTCATTATTTATTCATTAGGTTTTCAGCGGCGTCAGCCTGGCTGAAGCTGGTTATACTTTTCTTCTATTTATATTTTGCAAACCACCAACCATTCTTAACCAGTGGGCCCGGCAAACATTTGTGGCTGTTTGGGTCTTGGGTTCCTTCTAGAAAATAAGTACATTGAGATGTTGCAGAAAATGGAAAAGGGGGGGAAAAACCCCAACTCTGTTTGGATGCAGGAGGCTGTTCACATAAAATAATAAACAGACGGCCTGACTTCATCCTAACTTGCAAGCAACCTTTTAGAGTCCTAATTTAGAAACTCTTTGAGTGGCATCGTTCCTGCCCTTGTTGTGTCCTTCGCAGCTTCGTGAGTATGCTAGATGTTTCATAGGATTTTAATGAATGAAGCAAAATACACCTTTCCTGCATTCTAATATTTGCTTTTCTGGTCTGGGGACTAATGGAATGTACATACAGATGGTCTTTGCTCAGGTGGAACAGCATCCTGAGTATCCAATGATTTTCTATTCGACTTACATTTTCTCTAACGTGGGATTTTCATTGATGGAACAGCATGTTTGTGTATATTCCCTCAGAACTTTTGCGTTTTTAATTTTCAATAAACATTTTTTTTAAATTTTTTTTTTCAACGTTTATTTATTTTTGGGACAGAGAGAGACAGAGCATGAACGGGGGAGGGGCAGAGAGCGAGGGAGACACAGAATCGGAAACAGGCTCCAGGCTCCGAGCCATCAGCCCAGAGCCAGACGCGGGGCTCGAACTCGTGGACCGCGAGATCGTGACCTGGCTGAAGTCGGACGTTTAACCGACCGCGCCACCCAGGCGCCCCCGTTTTTAATTTTCAGAGCTCGATCAACCCCATTTTGGTATGCTATGGAAAAGTATGAAAAAGACCTTTCAGAACTTACTTTTATGTTTTATCGTTCATCTTCTCTCTCTCTCTCTCTCTCTCTCTCTCTCTCTCTCTCTACCTAGGTATCTATCTGGATGAAAATATATGGCTGTTTTCCAGTTATGAAACTAATGCTCGTTCAGTGTATATAATTTGGGAAATATTTAATGTTCTTTTTATTGAAGTTTTTGGTTTTTTTTTTTTTACTTAAAACACAGAATTATACTTAATATTCTGTTTGAAGCACATCTCCTAACATTCCACTCCACTTTTCTTTTCTTTTTTCTTTTCTTTTCTTTCTTTTTTTTGGGGGGGGGGCAGGGGGAGAGCATGCATGTGAGGGAGAGAGGGGCAGAGGGAGAGAGAGAATCTCAAGCAGGCTTCACACTCAGCTCAGTGCAGAGCCCGTCGAGGGGCCTGACCTCACGACCCCGGGATCATGACCTGGGCTGAAGTCAAGAGTCGGATGCTCAACCGACTGAGCCACCCAGGCGCCTCTCCATTCCACTTTTCATTTCATATTTGTCAAGATGCAATCTGGGATTGCTTTAGGTGCGTGCCTCATAATCCCTCAACCGTGTCTCAAATTCTGCACATTTAGATCATTTTCAACGTGTGCTGTTCTCTTAACTCCACCACATGAAACATCTCTGCACATACATTTTAGTACCAATTTCTCACGATCTCCTTAGACAAACTTCCAGAGCAGAGAATAATAAGGTGAGGGCATGAAAAAAAAAATTAAAGCTCTTTTTACACGTTTCCAAATTTTTCTTTGTGAATCTTTCCTTTGGAATTACGCTCCGAAAGGTCTAGCCTAACCAATCATTATAACATATTCAACTATCTTTTCTTCTAGTTATTTTATGATGTACTCTACCGTTTATCTTTTTTCAGTGTGTAGCATCAAACAGTGATTGATTTCAAAATCTTTAGATTAGAGAGCCGGAGAAGACCCGGTGATGGATTAAATGTGGAAATCAAGAGAAGGGAGCTCTCGAGAATGACTCCAATATTTTCAGTCTGAGAGACAAGGATAGTGTGATGCTCTGTACAGAGAAAAAGTAGGCAGAAGTTGGAACTGGATTGGGGGGGCACGATGGAAATAAGAGTTCTGTTTCAGATGGGAGTAAACTTGGATGGCCTGTCAACATTCTCGAGCTTCCATGGTTGATGGTGTCCATCAGGTTCAGAAAAGAACTGTGGGCTGGGAGACGTTGGTTTGTGCGTGAAAGCAAGCAGGGCAAAATGAAGAGATCACAGGAAGAAGGTAAGTCAATGCAGGACCAAGCCCTGAGTAAGTAACTCCAGCCTCTAGAGATTAGAATAAGGAGCCTCAGTGTCACGTGGGAAAATGGGACCAAGAAGTGAGAAGAAACCAGTAGAGCATGATGGCACCAGACAAGGGTTCGGAGGGTCCAGAGTGAAATGTTGTGCCACCTTTGGTGACGTGAAGACGTAGAAGAATCCTCTGAACTTGGCAGGTATGTCGCTGGTCGTGCAATCTTGGGGACATGCTGGAGGTGGGCAACAGAGTGGGGTTAACGTCAAATCTAATTTCAAGAGCAAACGAAATCGTCTTGTCCTTTGAAGAATTTTGGCTACGGAGAGACGAAATAAGGTGATACGTTAGGGATGTAGCCACTGAGGATTTTTTGGTTTGTTTTTTGGGCGGTTATTTTTGGTTGTGGTTGCTGTGATTGAAGACATTGGAGATGTCTCTGGGCTTATAGCAATAATCCAGGAGAGAGAGGGAAGGAGGGAGAGGGAGGCTGGACCTTCCAGAGTAAAGAATCACGCAATTTTATATCTTCTTCGTGAAAAGATTGTCCCATTTCGTGATTTTTGCCTTCGGTTCTAAGTTGTGTGATCAAAGCATTAGCTTTGGGTCACCTGGTTTATTTCAGCTCGCATGTGCCGTATTTATCTGCACGCGTTCTTTATTTTTTAGCCCTTCTGTGTTGCTTCTGAATCTTGCACTCTGTACACAACTGGACTGTATTTTTTCCCCCCACAAACGAAAGGTTGGCCCATATCTATTTATTGTACCAAGCCATGTTTGATTTTATCCTTTTTTTCTTATTTCTTTCCTTGCCCTCTCCTCTGCTTTTTGTATTTTACTAAATTGTTATGTAACATCCTGTTTCGGTTTCTACTGGAGGATGTTTTAAGAAAATCCTTCTTAAACTTACATTTCTCTATTGATCTTAAATTCTACTTCCGTCACGATTTCTTATAACGCCGTATTTTCTTACATCAAGAATGGCAATATTTATTGTTTCCTTCCCGGAGAAATGCACTTTTTGAATGCTTTCACTTCACCTTATCTTGTCTGTAATTTTTTCCCCGCTTTTATCATCGTACTCTGTGGCTTTCACAACAGAGAATTATTATTAAATTCTTCTGTATTTTTATGTAAGCCTTATGCCTTCATCTGCAAAATTGTTTTGATTCTGGGGGCGCCTGGGTGGCGCAGTCGGTTAAGCGTCCGACTTCAGCCAGGTCACGATCTCGCGGTCGGTGAGTTCAAGCCCCGCGTCGGGCTCTGGGCTGATGGCTCAGAACCTGGACCCTGTTTCTGATTCTGTGTCTCCCTCTCTCTCTGCCCCTCCCCCATTCATGCTCTGTCTCTCTCTGTCCCAAAAAAATAAATAAATAAACGTAAAAAAAAATTGTTTTGATTCTGTATTTTACTGGTTTCAATATGCCCCCACCAGTGCTAGAATACTACAGTGTTCCCATTCTTGAGTTTATATTTTGGTGTGCCACTAGATTATCATTAAAAATTTTTTTTTAATATCTATTTATTTTTGAGAGAGAGACGGACAGAGCTTGAGCGGGGGAGGGGCAGAGAGAGAGGGAGACACAGAATCCGAAGCAGGCTCTAGGCTCTGACCTTCAGCGTAGAACCGGGTGCAGGGCTCGAACTCATGAACATGAGATCATGACCTGAGCCGAAGACAGAAGCCCAACCAACTGAGTCACCCAGCCTTTCCGTGCATCACTAGATTATTGATTTACGTCTTGGTGGGTTTCTTAAGCAATGGTACACGAATGATATATTTTTTTTCTGTACCCTTCCATATTTTATATTAACTTAAAAAAATTTTTTTAATGTTTGTTTATTTTTGAGACAGACACAGACCGAATGTGAGTGGGTTAGGGGCAGAGAGAGAGGGAGACACAGAATCCAAAGCAGGCTCCAGGCTCCGAGCTGTCAGCACAGAGCCTGACGTGGGGGCTTGAACTCACGAGCCATGAGATCATGAACTGAGCCGAAGTCAGTCCCTCAACCGAGTGAGCCACCCAGACGCCCCTATATTAACTTCTAATTAATTGCCTTTACCATCTCCAGATGATTAATTCTTGGGTCACAAGTGTTCCACTATATACATATGAGAATGTTGCCTTCATTTTCTTCTAGAGTTTTACATTATAGAGAAGAAATTTTAGATCATCCATTAAAAAAATGTTATTTTATGGATAGCCTCTTTTGGTTTTGTTTAGGAAGATTTATAGCTTTTCCTTTTATCTTTCAACCATGATAATTTCATAAGACTTTTTTTGTGTTTTTTTTTAAATTTTTTAATTAATTTTTCCTGGCACTTGATGACACTTTTACATCAGAAGACTTTGGTATATCTTTGGCTCTGGAAAGTTACCTCTCATTCCATCTGTTCCAGTACCTGGTTCAGAAATAATAAATTATTTTATACACTGAATATTCTCTCTTTTTTTGTTACTGATTTCTTTGTCTTGTCTCATTTCCAAGTATATTTTGAGAAAGTTCTTGAGTTTTTCCCCCCAAAATCAATAATTTCTTTTGTGCCAGTGTTAATTATACACTCCTTTGCTTTTAATACACATTTTGATTTTGCTACCACATTTTAATTTTTCTTCTTTTGTTTTCTTATCTTCTCCATTTCTCCTTCATTTTTTCTTCAAAGTCTGTTATGATCTCATTTGTGCATGTGTGTTAGTGTTCATGTTTGGTTATTATTATTTTAAAAATGGATTTAGAACAAATCAGATGATTTCTCAAATGCACTCATTTCCTGCAATAAATAATTTTTATTAAAAGTTTTTAATGTTTATTTACTTTTTTGAAAGAGAAATAGGCAGAGCACAAATTGGGTAGGGACAGAGAGAGGGAGACACAGAATCTGAAGCAGGCTCCAGGCTCAGAGCTGTCAACACAGAGTCTGACACAGGGCTCGAACTCATGAACTGTGAGATCATGACCTAAGCTGAAGTCAGACACTTAATGGACTGAGCCACCAGGTGCCCCTCTTGCAGTAAATAATTTTCAAAGTTCACCATTCCTTGTAATGTTGACTAGTCTGAACTCTTTCTCTTAGCAGCTGAAATGTGTAATAGGCTCATATTTAACTGACGCATCCATGAAGGAAGAGTGGTTTATCCAGGACTGATGTTTCCCATAAATAAGACAGATGGAATTTTTCTTGAATCCTCTTACTGTCCATCTAATATTTGGCATTCTCTCAACTCATAAGAAGAGGGCTGACAAATATCTGTAGTTCTCCCCTTGCCAAAAAGAATGAGTGAAATTGCAAGATTTCCAAAGGTCTCTGCTTTGTTACTTCTTTGTGTTTCTACTCTTTCTTAGTCTTTCTGGAACACCCGGGAGCAGAGAACATCTGCCTACCACTGTTTCCTCAGCTCTATTCCATTATTGGGTGCCTTCATTCCAAAATAAAGGTGGAAGGATATTATTGGAGTGGAGGATGGGGTGGTTGGAGCAGGATTTAAATAGCCCAAAATGCTGTCGGTAACATCCCTCCTGTGCAAAGGGACACGTTGTCCATTTTTTGGTTGCTGCAGATGTTCCATCACTGGGCTGGGCAGTAGAAGTAGACCGTGGGGGAAGAATGAAGCACATCCTTATTCACTGATGTGTTCAGTCTCGACTGGGAAATAGCTCTGCAAAAATGGCAGGTCAGGACTTTGAGTCTCATGTGATGTGGAAATGCTTCCAAGATTCTTATAAGAATTTGATTTTCAGGTAAGTTTCTTACATTGTCTTTCTTTCTTTCTTTCTTTCTTTCTTTCTTTCTTTCTTTCTTATTTTCATAGTTATTTTGGTCAGAAAATAGAAGACTCTTAGTTACGAATTTCTATTCTGATTTTAACTTAAACTGCAAGTCCCAAATCCACTTTCCACACTAATATTACTAACAGATGAGAGTTAGAATTATCACTACAAGGTTCTGGCAAAAAGAAAAAATCCTCTCTAATAAAAGGAGGGGAGTGTGGACAGGAATTTCTGACCCCCTTCCCTCCTTTCCTGTATTGGATGTTCTTTTTCTTTTTTAAATAATTAAGAGACTTAAAGTATAGTTTTAAATTTACAGAAAAATTGAGCATATAGTATAAAGAGTGTCATGTGCTCACCCTAATCCCCAACCTTGGATGCAATATTCCTTATTATTAATATCTTGCATTGGTGTGGTACATTTGTTACAATTGATGAGCCTATATTGATAGATTATTATTAAGTCTGCAGTTTACATTAGGGTTCACTCTTGGTGTTGCATGTATCCGATGGATTCCGACAAATACTCAGTGTCCTGTATCCACCATTGCAGTATCAGTAACAGAATGGTTTCACTTCCTAGTTGACCTCTCTGGGTGTGAACAGAGCTATATGGTGCTGCGACCTGGGATGTGGGTAACCCAGTCTTCCATACCTCGGGACTGGAGACCATTGACTTTGTGTCCACAGCTACCCCTAGAACCAACGGTCTGGACCACTGGCTTCCGGCCGCAGGCACCCTGTGTGCTAAAGCCTTTTCCTCTTGATCCTGGGCCTCTGTTGGTCCATCAGGCTTTCCGCTGTGTCCACATCCCCTCAGTGAGGCACATGGAACCTCATAGTC
The DNA here is from genome assembly GCF_014898765.1 of Herpailurus yagouaroundi. Classification (NCBI taxonomy): domain Eukaryota; kingdom Metazoa; phylum Chordata; class Mammalia; order Carnivora; family Felidae; genus Herpailurus; species Herpailurus yagouaroundi. Next base: position 4,537,264 of record NW_024412439.1, on the reverse strand, counting down.
TTCTGATTCTCCAAGAAACCATGAAGCATCAGGAATGCATCGGTGGCGCATCTCTCCAGGAGCCTTCCTCCATCAAGGTTGGGCTCCCACTCCTTGCCCTGCTGAAGATACGGACCGTGGTGATTTTCATAGCAGCATCTCTGGGCCACCGCCAGGGTCTCCTGACATTCCTGCATTTGCCCATACCTGCCTAGCTGTCTCTGTTGTTTCTCTCTTTTGAGGTTCTGTCATGAGGGGAAAATATGAGAACACCCATCTGTCTTTCTTCCCCTTTGTAGGTGAGACAGTCAGTGCTCGCCAAATATTCCATTGCATTCTCTTGCAGTTCACTTGGTCCCCATGACTATTTGGGGCCAATTACCACCTCCAGGTGGAAATGGCTAAAACCAGGAATGTCTCCACCTCTCTTCTCATGCCATGATGACTCACCAGAAGCCACAGAATTAAGGATGGCAGAGCTCCAGGTTGGAGGCAGGACGCCTGTCCTGTGTCCAACTTTAAACGAACAAGAAACAAACATTTGCCGTGGTAGCCCCGTGCGACGTCGGACTTTGTGACTGCTGCATAGAGATGACCACCCTGCGTGACCCTCTTCCTTAGACTGCTGAAGCGGGAAGGGATAGATTTCTTGAGTCATCTTCTTGTGAAGACGGGACATTTCTTATCTTGCATCCTCCTTTCTTGGAGGGGTGAATGCATTAAACTTCACTACTGAGCCTTCTAGATGGAAGACGGAGTCTTACTGGGGAAGCGCGGTTGGATTTTGTACTAGGCTTTATCCCCATCACACATGTTTTCATACGAAATGTGTTTTCGTGTGGCTCACTGAACACATGCCAGATGGTATGTTCTGGAATGTTGTGTCCTGGATGCTCTTCGGATGGTGAGTGCTGGAAGTCTTATGGGGGCACCTGGGTGGCTCAGTCAATGAAGCATCTGACTCTTGATTTCAAGTCAGGTCATGATCGCAGGGTCATGAGATTAAGCCCTGTGTCAGGCTCCATGGTAAGCATGGAGCCTGCTTAAGATTCTCTCTCTCTCTCTCTCTCTCTCTCTGCCCCTCCTCCCCCTTGCACTTTCTTTTCTCTCTCTCTCTCTCTCAAAAAAAGTACATGCTGGGAAGAAGTCTTAGTGTCAACAAAATCATCAAGGAGCCAAAAGGTGGTCACATCAAGTGCCCAACATACATGAGATGTGTCTTGAGCTGAATCGTATTCCCCCAAAAGATGCTGAAGTCCTTCCCCCCCCACCAACCCCTGTGAATGTGACCTTATTTGGAAATAGAGTCTTTGCAAATGCTCAGATTAATTAAGAAGAGGTCACTAGGATGGGCTCTAATCCAATATGACTGATGTCCTTACTGAAAAGGGAACTCTGGACACAGAGACAGACATGCACAGAGGACATGACAACAGGGAGAATGCCATCTACAAGCCAAGGGAAACTTGAGGCTCCCAGCCTTGAGAATCAGAAACCAGCCTTAATGCCACCTTGATCTAGGACTTCCTGCCTCCGGAAGGAAGCTGTGAGACAACACACCTCTGTTGTTTAAGACGCTCAGCTTGTAGTGTTTGATGACGTCAGCCATAGGAAACGAATACAAGATGGTAACATGCCATTTCCAGGACGGGGGTTACTTCAGGGGAAGGGGAGAGAAGGGGCTAGGTGGGTGGGCGGGAGGGACTACAGGTCTATCTATAACGCTTCCTCTCTTTAAGAAAAAGAGAGATCTTGGGACACCTGCGTGGCTCAATTGGTTGAGCGTCTGACTTTGGCTCAGGTCATGATCTCACAGTTTGTGAGTTCGAGCCCCGCGTCGGGCTCTGTGCTGACAGCTCGGAGCCTGGAGCCTGCTTCGGATTCTGTGTCTCCCTCTCTCTCTGCCCCTCCCCTGCTCGCACTCTGTCTCTCCCTCTTTTGCTCTCCCCAAAATAAATAAACATTAAAAATTTTAAAGAAAAAGAGAGATCTGCACAACGACGGTGAAATATTAAATGTGCTAGACCTGGGGGATGGGTGGTATACATGGACGCCCTATTGATGAATGTATGACATTAACAAATGTCACGGGCAAAGGCCCTTGATAAGTGAGGTATCAGTTGCGTGGCTTTGGTTTTCTGTCTTACAGAGCAGGCTCAGCCCGGCTGCCTCATTAACCTCGTATCGCACGCCCCTGCCTTTTACACATTTGCATCTTCTGGACCCTCTGCCTCTAGGCTAATTCATAATTTCACATTCGTAGCACCCACGGTCATTCATAATTTAACATTTAAAAAATGTGATTGCACCTTCCAGGAGGAATGTCAGCAACAGGAACCCTCAGTAGAGCAGGTGCCTAAGGCCACGTGGTGGCGGGAGGGGGGGGGAGGGGGATTGCAGCCCAGGATGCAACAGCCCGTGTACTTTTATCTGCATTAAGCTGCTCCACCCGCCGTGAAGATATCACCTGGTTCAGCAGAGGGACTGGAAGCTTCCCCGAGCCCAGCGGGGAGCCCTGGGAGGCGAACCAGATTGCCCCAAAGGACAGGCCATTTTTCCAGGCTTCACAAGGGTAGGGACTCCGTCCAGTTGTCATCGGCAGCATCCTCTTTGAACTCAGAACCCAGAATTGCGTCATAACCACTGCATTTTCATTTTTTTTTAATTAAAAAAAAACATTTATTGATTTATTTTGAAAGACACAGAGATAGCATGAGCTGGGGAGGGGCAGAGAGAGGGAGAGAGAGCATCCCAAGCAGGTTCCGCGCTGTCAGCACAGAGCCCGATGCAGGGCTGGAACTCACACACTGTGGGATCGTGACCTGAGGCAAAACCAAAACTCGGACCCTTCACCGACTGAGCCACCCAAGCCCCCCACCATTGCATTTTAAAAAATGCTTCCATGACAGTGGAAAACTATACTTGGCATTTGTTGAAGTTTTATTTAATTTAATTTTAATTAATTAATTAATTAATGTTTAATGTTTATTTATTTTTGAGACAGAGAGACAGGGAGTAGGCAGGGGAGGAACAGAGAGAGAGGGAGACCCAGAATCGGAAGCAGGCTCCAGGCTCCCAGCTGTCAGCACAGAACCCAACGTGGGGCTCGAACCCATGAACTGTGAGCTCATGACCTGAGCCCAAGTTGGGTGCTTTGCCGACTGGGCCACCCAGGCACCCCTAAATGATCATTTTTTAATTATGTTTTTTATTCGAATTCCAGTATGCTACGGAGTCATATGTAGAATTGTTGACTCACTATATTGTATGCCTGAAACCAATATAACACTATGATTTTTTTAAAGAGGAAACCAAGTTCAGAGAGGTTGAGTGTCTTGCTTTTGGTCCCACAGATATCAAGTAAAAGAGCCCAGATTAGACCATAGGGACACAACCCACTGTGTTAGGGACACAACCCACTGGCAATCCAGATATTACTGGAAGGGAATTAAAAAGTCAGCATTTTATAGGGGTGCCTGGGTGGCTCAGTTGGTTATGTGTCTGACTCTTGGTTTCAGCTCAGGTCATGATCTCCTGGTTAGTGAGTTTGAGCCCCGCGTTGGGCTCTGCGCTGACATTTCGGAGCCTGCCTGAGATTCTCCCCCTCTCTTTCTGCCCCTCCCCTGCTCACTCTCTCTCTCTCAAAAGAATACATAAACTTAAAAAAAATTTTTTTAATAAACAAAAAGCCAACATGTTATAAAGTCTATTCCCCAGGCTTCTATCAGGACTTGAGAGATGACTTAATTTGTAATTTTGGAGATGGTTTATATTTCTTTCTGATGGACAATGTACTCCAAAACTTTATGGGGAAACGTCTGACCCTTCAACTCTCCGGTCAAGTGGTTAATACCGTGTCATGAAGTATAGGGAGCCCTGCAGCCGGGCCTTTTCATGACCGTGGCCGTGACCGTGGCCAGGTATCCGCAATGGAGAGATTCACCCCTCTGTCGTCTGTGCTCCGGGAGTTGCCTGAGTCATAAATTCGCGTCCAGACGTAGGAACTGCACGCCTGCAGAATCCTGGCCCCGCTTCTCTAACTTTGAATAAGTTCTAGTGAGAAGCTCCATTCCTTCCTACCAGGGAGTGTGAATTTTGGCCCTCCTGGACCCCCTGGCACAGATACCAAAAGTCTTTAACGCGTGTCCAGATGTTCCAGTAAAAAAGAAGAAAACCCTAGGTCAGCAGGCAGAGTCGAAAGCCACATGCATGGTGGTGATCGTGCAGCCCAGGCGTGGCCTCACCACCAAGGGTGTGAACAGGGCGGAAATACAGATGACAGATTGTCTAGGGACGGAATGGAACCTGGTCATTCGTGTATCTTGGTTTTCCTCTTCTCTTTCCATTAACCAAACACTCGAGGCCTCTTTGGCATCGCTGTGTTCCGTGCACATGAATGCTGGCCTGCGGGGGAGTGTGTGTATTTGGGCGGGGGGAGGAACTGAGCCCCCCCCCCACCTCCAATGTCAGACGTCACCTTCTCAGAACATGACTTGTAAAGTTTCCCAAAGGGATCTGGTACAGGGTGCCCTTGGGTTCTAGGCCCGAGCTCGCTGCCTTGGAGGGGCCGTAAATTATTTTGTGCTGCAGAGAAGTCGTAGGAGTTTTGAATGGTAGGCTCATAAAGTCATGATTTATAATTAAATTAGACCTCAGGAAAATGTCCCGAGTTATATCTATGTGGCTTTCTCCCGCTTTTTTGAAGGTCCCACAAACAGACTGAATGGAAATTTCACTTAAGAAATTGTTGTCATAAAATTTTATGGGACCATCTCAGTGGTTAGGGGACTGTTAAACATCCCTGCAGGGGGAAAAACAAACACAATTAGACACAGACTGGCTGGTCTGTTTGGAGGGTGAAAACCAAAGTCACGGTGAAAATGCCGCATTCGTAGCATTCGGCTTCGGCTGGATTTTCTGATGCAAGATTATCGTCAAAATTCTGTCAGGTTCTACCTTTCTATTTTGTTTTACTTTGCTCCTCTTTTTCCTTGCTTCCCTTTTTTTTTTTTTAAACAGACTTTAGTTTTTAGAGCATTTTGAGATTTATAGCAGTATTAAGCACAAAGTACAGAGATTTCTCATATACCCTCGTCCCTTCCCCAAAGTCCCTCCCCATTACCTGTATCCCCCAGTAGTGGTCTATTTTTTTTTATTTTTTTTTAAACATTTATTCATTTTTGAGAGAGAGCGTGTGAGCGGGGGAAGGGCAGAGAGAGAGGGAGACACAGAATCTGAAGCAGGCCCTAGGCTCCGGGCTGTCAGCACAGAGCCTGATGCGGGGCTCGAACTCACGAACTGCGAGGTCATGACCTGAGCCAAAGTTGGACGCTCAGCCTGCTGAGCCACCCGGGTGCCCCTAGAGTGGTCTATTTGCTACAAATGATGAGCCTACCTTGACGTATCATAATTATCTAACATTTATAGTTTGCATTAGGGTTCACTCCTGGTGTTGTATATTCCCTGGATTTTGACAAATAAATAATGACAGGTATCCTCCATTATGGTAGCCTACAGAATAGCTTCACCGCCCTAAAATCCTCTGTGCTCTGCCTGTTCATTCCTCTTTCCCCATTGACCCCTGGCAACCACCGATCTTGTTACTGTCTCCATGGTTCCGCTTTCCCAGAGTGTCATATCGTTGGAATCGTAGGATTCTTCTTCTTTTTTTTTTTTTAATTTTTAATGTTTATTCAGTTTTGAGAGACAGAGGCAGAGCACAAGTGGGGGAGGGACAGAGAGAGGGGGACACAGAATCTGAAGCAGGCTCCAGGCTCCGAGCTGTCAGCACCGAGCCCGATGTGGGGCTCGAACCCTCAAACCATGAGATCATGACCTGAGCTGAAGTTGGCCGCTTAACCAACTGAGCCACCCAGGCGCCCCTCAGATTGGCTTCTTTCACTTAGTGATATGCATGTAAGGTTCCTCTGTGTCTCTTAATGACTTGATAGCTCATTTCTTTCTAGTGCTGAACAATATTCCATTACCTGGATATATCACAGTTTTTCCATTCGCCCACATATGGACATGTTGGGTGCTTCCAAGTTTTGGCAATTATGAATAAAGTTGCCAGGTTTTTGTATAGACATAAAATTTGAACTCCTTTGGGTAAATACCAGAGGGAGTCATCGTTGGATCATATTGTAAAAGTATGTTTAGTTTTGGGAGCACCTGGGTGGCTCAGTCAGTTGAGCGTCCAACTTTGGCTCAGGTCCTGATCTTATGGTTTGTAGGTTCGAGTCCTAAGTCTGGCTGTCTGCTATCAGCATGGAGCCCACTTTGGATCCTCTTTCTCTCCTCGCCCCCCGCCCCTCCCCAGCTCATGGTCTCTCCCGCTTTCTCAGAAATAAACATTTTAAAAAAGTGTGTATATGTAAAAGGAATACGTTTAGTTTTGTAAGAAACTGCCAACGTGTCTTCCAAAGGGGCTGCACCATTTTGCATTCCCACCAGCAATGAATGAGAATTCCTGTTGCTTCATAACCGCACCAGCGTTTGGTATTGTCCGTGTTGTGGATTTTGGCCATTCTAGTCAGTGTGCAAGGGTGTCTGTTGCGGTTCTCATTTGCATGTCTTTGCAAATTAAATATGATGTCGAGCATCTTGAGCATGTGTTGAACATACGACACATGATGTTCAACATCTTGACAGATGCTTATTTGCCGTCTCTGGATCTTTGGGTGAGCTGTCTGTTAAAGTCTGTGACCGATTTTTTTTAATTGGCTTATTTGTTCTGTTGAGTTTTTAGAGTTCTTTGTATATTTTGATGAATAGGCCTGTATCTCACGTACCTTCTACAAGTGTTTCCTCCCAGTGTGTGGCTCGCTCCTTCATTCTGTTTGACGGTGTTTTTCACAGAGCAGAAATTTTAAAATTTAATCGCATTCAGGTTATCAACTCTTTCTTTCATGGATCGTGCTTTTGGCGTTGAATCTAAATAGTCACCTCCACACTCAAGGTCCTCCAGATTTTCTCCAATGTTATCTTTGAAGAGGTTTACAGCTTTGCATTTTAAACTTAGGTCTGCGATCCATTTGGAGTTAATTTTTATGAAAAAAATGGAAGATCTTTGTCTAGAGGCTTCTTGTTGTTGTTTTTGGTCTGTTTGATTGCTTGTGACTGTACAATCATTCTGGCACCATGTGTTGAAAAAAGCTCTCTTCTCCGTTGTATGGCCATTGCTTCTGTGTCAAAGATCAATTGACTGTATTTATGTGAGCCAATTATCTGAGTTCTCTATTCAGTTCCATTGATCTATTTGCCTATTCATTCACAAGTGCCACACTATCTTGTTTACTGTAGCATATTAAGTCTTGAAGGCAAATAGTATCAGTTCTTCGACTTTGTTCTTCCATATTGGGTGGAGTCTATGAGGTCTTTTGCCTCTCTATACAAGCTTTAAAATCAGTTTGTTGATTTCTACAAAATAACTTGCTGGAAATTTCATTGGGAAAGACATGAAACCTATAGATCAAGAAAGGAAGACCTGACATCTTGACAATATTGAGTCTTCCTATCCATGAACATGGAACACTTCTCCATTCATTAGTTCTTCTATGATTTCTTTCATCCGTGTTTTAATTTTAAATCCCACTTGTTCATTGTTGGTATATTAGAAAGCATTGACTTTTTTTTTATTATAACCTGGGTCATACAGCTTTGTTATAATCACTTCTTAGTTTCAGTTTCAGTTGTTGATTCTTTTGGATTTTCTGCATAGATAATCATGTCATCTGCAAAGACAGTTTTATTTCCCCCTTCTCAATCTATGTACATTGTATTTCCCTTTATTGTCTGATTGCATTAGCTGGAATTTCTAAGATGATGCTGAAAAGGAAGGGGGAGATGAGACATCCTTGCCTTGTTCCTGATCTTAGGAGGAAAGCTTCAGTTTTCTTAACGTTAAGTCATTAGGTATCGTGTTAATTGGAGGTTATTGTAGTTATTCTTTATCAAGCTGAGGAAATTCCTCTGTATTCCTGGTTCCCTGGGAGGTTTTTGGTTTTTGTTTTAAAGCATAAATGGCTTTGTATTTTGTTAAATGTTTTTTTTTTCTGTGTTATTGACATAATCGTGTAAGTTTTCTTTTTTTAGCCTACCAGTGTGATGGATTACATTAATTGATTTCTGAATGTAGAACCATCTTTGTTTTGAACACCTGGGATAAATCTCACTTGATTTTATACATTGTTGGATTTGATTGGCTAATATTTTGCTGAGGATTTTGGCATCTACGTCCATGAGGGATATTTGTCTGCACGTTTCTTCTTGCAACGCTTTTGCCCAGTTTTGATATTAAGGCAAAGCTGGCCTCATCAAATTAGGAAGTATTCCTTCTGCTTTTTTTCTAGAAAATATTGTAAAGAATTGGTATAGTTTCTTCCCTAATATATATTTTTTAATTTTTTTGTTTCTTCATTTAAAACTTTTTTTTACTATTTTTTATTTTTCATTGTGGTAAAATACACATAACACTTTACGTTATGGACATAACACGGACAGTATTCCATGTTCATGGATAGGAAGACCCAATGTTGTCAAGATGTCATAACACTTTATGTTATGTGTACCTTGAGGTGTATGATTCAGTAGTGTTAAATACAGTCACACTGTTGTACAACCAATCCCCAGAACTCTTTTCTTCTTGCAGAATGGAAACTCTGTATTCACTAAACAGTTCCTTTCTCTCTCCCTCTAGACCCTGGTGACCACGATTCTACTTTCCATCTCTCTGAACTTTACCACTGCAGATACTTCATAGAAGTGGAGTCACAGAGCCTTGGTCCTTTTGTGACTGGCTTGTTTCCTATTTCATTCAGCATATTGTCCTCAAGTTTCATCCATGTTGTAGCATGCGTCAGAATTTCCTTCCTTTTGAAGCCTGAGTCATCTTCCATTGTATGTATATACCACGTTGTGTTTGGTATTTATCTGTCAGTGGACATTTGGGTTATTTCTCTTTGTACTAATAGGTGCCGCCTTAGCCTTGGGGGTTTGGGGTAGAGTCTTAGGGGTTACGTATCAATTTAGGAGGTTAGCTCTTTATCAGATTTATGGTTTGAAAATATCTTCTCCCATTCTTTAGGGTTTCTTTTCACTCTTTGTCGTTGTTGTTGTTGCTGTGCAGATGCTTGTTAGTTTAATGTATTCCCATTTATTTATTTTCGTTTTCATCGCCTGTGCTTTTGGAGGTATCATCTTTCTAATTTTTGACCATCATGAAGAAAAAAAATTCAAAGCTACGTGCACATACTTAGGATACTTTCTGCTATAAGAGAAGAAACTCCGTCTCAAACTGCGTAAGCAAAACAGATATTTAGGTTATAACATAACGGTAAGCCCGGAGGGGGAGTGGACATTGAGGTGGGTTGATGTTGGGATTGGCTGATACCAAACTTAGAATAATATCCTGAGAAGGGGCCTGGCATCCTTGGTGTTGGTGTCCTCTCCAAGCTGGGAGCAAGATGGCTGAGGAAGTTCGAGGCATCATACGTACATGCACGATGCCCTGAGAGAGGTCTATCTTATGTCTCTTCGCAAGGATACTGCAGCGGACTTTTCACCTTTCTCATTGGCCAGAAGTGGGCCACGTGCCCATCCTGAAACCTACACCTGAAAAAAAGTGAACGGCACAGGCTTAACCAATCAGATTAACGTGAAGGAGTCCCACTCAGTGATAACCGTATGAATGTGCGATGTGTATGCAAAAACTTTGTAAGCTGTAAAACGCTATACAGATAACTCTATTCACCTGGTAGGATGGATAGCACATCTACTTCTCTTATAATAAGAAAAAATTCTTGGGGCACCTGGGTGTCGCAGTCCGTTGAGCATCCAACTCTTGGTTTGGGCTCAGGTCATGATCTCACAGTTCGTGGGTTTGAGCCCCTTATCAGGCTCTGTGTTGACAGTGTGGAGCCTGCTCAGATCTCTCTCTCTCTCTCTCTCTCTCTCTCTCTCTCTCAATGAGTAAACTTAAAAAAGTCTTTTTACGACAACTAAAATATTTTTTTAAGTTTATTTATTGAGAAAGAGAGAGAGAGTGTGTAAATGCCGGAGGGGCAGAAAGGGAGGAGAGAGAGAATTCCAAGCAGGTTCCAGATTGTCAGCACAGAGGCCAGTAAATAACAATTAATAATAATTATATATATTAATGTATTCTCTAGGCTGTAGTAACCTACCAAAAAAGGTTACGAATTCCTTGTAAGACTCAAACTGAAAAGAGGCTGGGGGGTGACTATTTACAGCCTTTCTACTTGAGCCACTTAGACTCACTCAGTAGTGAGAGGGGAAGGAAGGGCAGGATTTTAATTTTTTTTGAGAGAGAGAGAGAGAGAAGAGTGCGAGCGGGGAGGGGCAGAGAGAGAGGGAGAGAGAATCTTAAGCAGGCACCATGCCCAGTATGGAGCCATCACGGGGCTTGATGTGGGGCTCGATCCCATGACCCTGAGATCCTGACCTGAGCTGAAAGCAAGAGTCGGACCCTTAACCGACTGAACCACCCAGGAGGCCCTGGAAAACAAGGACTTTAGAATGGGACACTGAGTGCTATGCTCACCAGGTTTGTTGCTCTCCATCCCTCCCATCTCCTATGAGACCTAGTCCCTAGCCTTGCCTGAGCCCCAGGGAGCTCACTTGGGTTTGCTTGCAGGCTGGCACCTGGCTCCGTTTGGTCCACAGGAGGCAGAGGAGACAGGAAGACTAGAGACAAGCGAGGTCAATGAATTTCTTCTCTGCCCCCTCCCTTGCTTTGTGTTCAGGTTCCAGAAGTGACTGATAGCATCTTTCCCTAACCACAGCTCCTCTGGGGCAGCTCTTTCTCCACGGCTCCAGCTCCCCCAGTCCTGGGTACCATCTTCCCCTCTCCGGTTGCCTCTTCAGCCCTGGGGTAAGAGGCTTCCACGGTTGCCAGCTGCTGGGTGCCCCAACCCCGCCTTACTGCTCGCCTTCACCCTGTTTGCACCTCTGTGACTGGTCCTTCATCAAACCGTCTGCATCTGACCCATTTGAGGCACGTGTTTCCCACCAAGACCTTGAACAATTGCCTCACTGGCTCACAAACCGTGACATTCTGTTACAAGATGGGTAACAGAGGGGCGCCTGCGTGGCTCGGTCGGTTGAGCGTCCGACTTCGGTTCAGGTCACGATCTCACGGCTTGTGGGTTCGAGCCCCGCGTCGGGCTCTGTGCTGACAGCTCGGAGCCTGGAGCCTGCTTCACATTCTGTCTCCCTCTCTCTCTGCCACTCCCCTGCTCATGTTCTCTCTCTCTCTCTCTCTCTCTCTCTCTCAAAAATAAATAAACATAGAAAAAAAGATGGGTAACTGAATGCCACGTTCCCGAATCCATAAATCAGCATTCAATGACACAAACTTGGAGATGTAAAGTCCCCTAACCAAGGTCTTTCCCCTCTGCAATTGTCCTGTCGTCTCAGGACCCTCTAGTCTTGTCAGAGACCTCATTTCTGAAAGGTAGGGGCAGACACATCCCAGCACAAAGAAGGCAGGTCCATGTCTGCATGTTTATAAAAATTAGTAATAGAGACTTCCTCTTGGAAGCTGGGGCTTCCGGTGGCAAGGGCTGGGCTTTTTAAGAGAAAGCTTCTTGACCCCGGAAAGAGCTTATTAAACAGAAATGATGATGTGATGTGGCTTATTTAGGAAGAGAGCACCCAAGGTGGATTCCCTCCTCTGAGTCCCCCACAACCTCACCGTGGTGCGAGATGGGAACATGAGAGTTTCCTGCACCTCCTGGAGAGGCACGACGGAGGACGTGGGCAGGTCTGGAGATGGGACGGGATGAGGCTGGGATAAGGGAATGAAGAATGGACTTGGATCCAGTGAGAGGTGTAGACACTCCGCAGCGGGTATAGTGGGGGCCACTTGCAAAGCTCAGAATTCAGCGTGGAATTCTAGATAGACTGTGACATCTCCTCCCACCAAAACCTGACACCAGGTCAACACCGGGGGTGGGGGGGGGGGGGCGGTGGTGTGGAAGAAAATCCTGGTCGGACCGGGCGTTCATCCGAAAGAGATTACATACCATCTAGAAATGGCCAAGTTTATCTCGAAGTAGAAAGTTCCCATATTGGGGCGCCTGAGTGGCGCAGTCGGTTAAGCGTCCGACTTCAGCCAGGTCACGATCTCGCGGTCCGTGAGTTCGAGCCCCGCGTCAGGCTCTTGGCTGATGGCTCGGAGCCTGGAGCCTGTTTCCGAATCTGTGCCTCCCTCTCTCTCTGCCCCTCCCCCATTCATGCTTTGTCTCTCTCTGTCCCAAAAATAAATAAGAAACGTTGAAAAAAAAAATTAAAAAAAAAAAAAAAGAAAGTTCCCATATTTTACCATCATCAGAATGGTGGTTTGATAGCTTTGTTAAATACAATTATAGGGACATTAAAGGATTTCTTTATTTTTTTCTGCCTAAGTTTATTACTGGGACATTTATAATGTCCACACACCATTCTCCCATCTTTTACGTGTGAAATTGGCACAGCAAATGCTCCTCTTTACTTTTGCTCGGAGTCAGACGGATCCTGGGACTGCTAAAGAGGTGAGTCAAGAAGGGATCCTCGGGATAGGCACACAATACACGAGCTTGCGTGTGTGTGTGTGTGTGTGCACTCATGCGTCCATATGGACTCTTCGGTTTCTTGCCAAATGAGTACAAACAGGTACATTCCATATCATTTTTGTCTTGCCTTCTCTTGACCCAAGTCATCAGCCTTTGATCGACGACTTAAAGATATGAATTTACAAGTACTGACCAAAAAAAAAAAAAAAAAAAAAAAAAAAAAGTTGCTTTCCTAATTCATATGTTTGGCTCCTTTGAATGAAATTACCTATTTTGAAACTGGGGTAATCGAGGCCTGTTACCCCATGCTGTCAGATTATACTTGAGATATTTCGTGCACTTCTCAGGCCACAGTGCAAGGGGGGTGTGGCCCCCCTTTCAGGGAGGGACATCTTTCAGGGAAGAGAAGGACTGTAGTTAGTGACGACGGTTCGGGGTTTCAGACCCTGCCATCTGAGGAGATGTGGAGAGAACCGTGGTACATAAGGAATAACCCAAAGATAGGAAAATTTACAAGGATCACACAGGCAGTTTTCAAGTTCCAGAAGGGGAGTGGAAGACAGATTAGACTTTTTGCATTCTCGGATTATAAAAAGTAAAACCCAAATTCCGTTTCTGGTGAGATTGCACTCCATAGGAAACGAGAGGGAGCGGAACCCTGTCCCTGGGATGCCGTTGAGGGGCGTCTAGCCTTGGTTGGGGGTCCGGTGGATCCTTTCATCTTTGCCGTTCCGTGATCTGATGAAATTTCCATGCTGAGTAAACTTAAACAGAACCATGACCACTTTTTTCCCCTCCTTTTTACATTTTTTTCCCCCTGGTCTGTTAACAAAGATTTAATGACCTACTAATGCTCGAGGCACTCTTGGAAAACCACTGTCGGATTAGTACTTGGCTTTCAAAAAATTAATCTTCCTTTTGGTTTGTTTCTCCCAAGTAAGATGCACGGCTGTGTTTCTCTCCCCACCTCTGTTCTGGGAACTGAGCCGGGGAGGGTCAGATTTGCCTGGTGTCGAGTCCCAGCTGAAACAGAACTCAGATGAGGGTTTTGTATGCTTTGCACTTAGAATCAAACCTTCTTCTCTAGCTCCCCAGCAGCTGTATTCCTCCTCCCAACCCTCATGGCTCCATCTTTGTTCCAGGCAAGGCTTGGGGCAAGCTCCAGCGAGCTGTGGCCTCTAAGATTTCCCTTCCTGTCTGCTTGGATGTTGAGAGAGGCCTCAATCATAACAACCAGGAGGGGAAAATTTAGAACAGAGTCCGTGGTTCTAATTGGTGACAGCAGATTATTCCTAAAGCCAGTCCTCAATGTGGGCACATTTCCATGGCTCCCAAATGGTTAAAAGAAAAAAGGGTGTGTGTGTGTGTGTGTGTGTGTGTGTGTGTGTGGAATTCTTATCTGGGTATACGCAGTGGTATTTGCCGCATGATTTCCAGGTTTTGTAACTTCTGCAAAGACAGAAGCTCTCCCCTGGAATGTCTCCCCCTTTTCCCCCAAACATCTAAATTCTGTTCGTTCTTGAACAGGACTGAGGAGCTTCCCACAATCCCCGAGTCGGAGGGAATCTCATCTCCTTCCAGAATTCTCACAGCATGTTGCATTCATGACCGTTGTGCATAAATTTCACGACGCATTGCTGTTGCTGTTTCTATCTTCTCCACAGGGTTGCTTAGCTCTCAAAGACATGTGGGTCTTTATATTCATCCCAGGGTTCTTGGGTGGGATGCCTTGGTGGGTGGTGGGTTATTTGTGGAGGGAACAGATTAACAAATCCATTTTCACATGATTGCTCACCACCGTCTCCTTGTCAGAGGGAAGCACACTGTGGACCAGCCTTCACAGCTGGAGAAAACCCTAACGAGGATAAATGAGTTAGATATTTTGACGCTTCAGAATAATTGTCACCGAACCCAATGAACTTCACGGTTAGTCTTTATTCTAGAAAGTGTTATTTCCCCACTATGAGAGCCAATACTTGTTTTAAAATCAAACTTGGGGGGTGCCTGGGTGGCTCAGTTGGCTAAGCAACTGACTCTAGATTTCAGCTCAAGTCATGATCTCATGGTTCATGGGATCGAGCCCTGCGCTGGCAGGGTGGAGTCTCCTTGGGATTCTCTCCCTCTCTCCCTCTCTCTGTGCCTCTCCAGTTCATGCTCTCTCTGTCAAAGTCAATAAAATAATGAAATGAAATAAAGAAAATAAAATAAAATAAAATAGAATAAAAATTGAAGGTTCAAAAGGTCCAAAATCGACTCTCTGAATTTATACTCTGAGCCCCTAGAGAGCCCAAGCCATCTTGCTTATTTTTCCCTCCAATGCACTTGGCCTCATCCCAGGCCACAGTGGGCCTTTCGTAAATATTTAATACATTTCTGAAAAAGTTCAAGAAGGTAAGAAGTCGTTTTAATGTATGTTATCCCTGCATAGGGGCCATGCTAACCCTTTCTATATTATTCCGATTTTAGTATATGGGCTGTCAAAGTGAATGCTCATTTTAATGTACATTTGGCTCCACGTGATGCCAAGATATCAGTAGCTAAAATTTTTTTTTTAATTTTTTTTTCAATGTTTTTTATTTATTTTTGGGACAGAGAGAGACACAGCATGAATGGGGGAGGGGCAGAGAGAGAGGGAGACACAGAATCGGAAACAGGCTCCAGGCTCTGAGCCATCAGCCCAGAGCCCGACGCGGGGCTCGAACTCACGGACCGTGAGATCGTGACCTGGCTGAAGTCGGATGCTTAACCGACTGCGCCACCCCGGCGCCCCTCAGTAGCTAAAATTTTACCTCTTCATCAGTATAGTGTTAATCGAGAGTATTTAAATACATGAAACTAAAAAGCAGGCGAACGTTTTGGTTACTGGTAGTTTAGAAATATGACAGAGGCAGTAACAAAAAAAAAAACACAAGCGTACTAACAAAATTGTGGTCGATTCTGTGGCCTTATATAGACACAGCTAAGTAGAATTGTTCTAGTCTGGATGTGGGGTGATGGCCATCTACTGTTTAATGGTTTTCAAACTAACGTTTAGAGGGAAATGAGTGGTTTATACCAGCATCCAAATCATAGAGTTCTCAGCCAATAGTATTTATATGAGTGTTGATCTTGGATTAGTGACGGCAGTACATTAACAAGAGGGCTGAAATATTGTATTATCTTTGTGGGTTAAACAAATAGATTTACATAGCAAATATTTTTTTTGTGTGGAATAATAAAAGTAATATTATATATGGATGGTGAGGACAACATTCCATTTGGAGTCTAGAGACCTGGATCGTTTTCGTGGCCCTGTAATGAACTAGCTCCCTCCTCTGGAAACCTCCAGTTTCATCCAGTCGTAGTATTGGCAACTTTGTTGTAGTTAATTGCATAAATATCTTTATTCCATTACCTTTTCAAGGTCAGAGGCTTTCCTGTTTATCTTAGAATTCCTGGTGATTCGCAGGGTGTCTGGAGTGTGAGGGCCCAATACATATTCAGGGAATGAATTGAAATGAAGGTGTCCGATAAGATCATTAATTTCTGCTTCTGAGGTTCTGAGATCCTCAAGATCAGAGACATTCAACACACCTGTAATTTAAACAGTGTTCAAGGATTTTTCAGAGGGAAACCACAGAGGGCTGTTGGTTCGATTCTTCCTCTCCCGCGTGACCAGTATAGCAATTCGATCGATGAGCTCATAACAGTAAAAACCATCAGAGAGAGACACCGATAGGTTTGTGGTATTAAAAGCATAACCTTGGGATGCGTGGGTTGCGCGTCTCTTGATTTCGGCTCAGGTCACGATCCCAGGGTCTTGGGTTCAAGTTCCGTGGCATGCTGGGGATGGAACCTGCTTGGCATTCTCTCTCTCCCTCTGCCTGCCTGCTCTCTTTCTCTCTCTCTAAAACAATAAAATAAAATAAGAACCTCAACCCAACAGTATCCAGCTCATCCTTTTTCCTCAGCACCATAGGCTCTGGTACCTTTTCCTGTGAGTTGTATATACCTTCCTGCCTACTCTACTTTCTCTCATAAAGATTCTTCTTCCCCACTTGGCCAATCCAATGGTTTCACTTTTATCTTAAACATCCTTAATATCAGTTCCACTTAAAAAAAACCCCACAGTTTTTGATCCCATATCTTTACCCATCACAACCATACTTCTTGAAAGAGTTGTCCATACCCACTGTCCCCACCTCTCCTCCATCCGCCCCCTCTATCCTTTTCAGTCTACCATTTGCCATCGTCCAAGCAGTCACGGCAGCCCTTGCCCAACCTATGAATGACTTATTGCTGAAATGAACAGAACTTGGGTTGCACTTTTCTAGCCTTCTTTTCAGGCTCATTCTTCTCAAAAATATCTGTCAAATTGGGAAGTCCTTAAAACTCGATGCTAAGTCTAATTATCTTCTCATTTGTATTACTGTACTATTCCAAGGCTATGTTTCCTTTTTTAATTTTTTTTTTAATTTTAGAAAGAGACAGAACACAACTGGGGGAGGGGCAAGGTGGAGGGGGAAGAGAGAAAGAGAAAGAGAGAGAGAGAGAGAGAGAGAGAGAGAGAGAATCTTAGGCAGGCTCCATGCTAAGTGTGGAGCCAGACTCAGGGCTCGATCCCACGTCCCTGGGATCATGACCTGAGCCGAAATCAAGAGTCAGATACTCAACTGACTGAGCCACCCACGCGCCCCTCCAGGCCCATGTTTTCAATTGCTTCATAAATATGACCCTTCAATTTATACTTCCATCCCAAACCACTCATCCCTAAGGCCCTTTTGATTGTCTCCAAGACATCAAGCCAAACATGTGCCAAAACAACTCCGGTCTCCCCTTGCCACCAAAAATGGTGAACCTCTTTCCATGTTTCTATTGGGGGAAGGGTCCTGACCATACATCCCGCTATAAAATTTATACCCACTCACTGTTATGTTGAAGTCCTTCAGCAAATCCTATTGATTTTTCTTTAATATACACAGTCTGATAGGTCTCTTCATCTCTACGATCAAATCTCTAGTCCGAGCTATCATTATCCATTTCCTGGACTACTTAACTGCCTTCAACTTGCGGGCAATTGTTTGGAAACTGGCCGTCCGTGAAAACTAAATGATCCCCCACTCCTCGCAGCACGCTAAAACACAAGAACCAAAATAAGACCCCTGACCATCTGGCATTTGCCTATGTCCGTGGTGTAAATATTCCCAACATGACCTCAACTGGCTTGCAAGTTTCCTGAAAAGTCAGTAACCTGCTCCTGTGAACCACTACAATCTGGGTTCTGCACATGACTACGGCTGTTTCCTCTAACTGGATTCTCTATTCCGGTTGCTGTAAAAGTGTATTCTTAATTTGGAGAGCTCCACTCAATCATTACTTCCTCAGGGAAGCCTCTTTTGATCTCCCTGACTAGGTTCAGTCCTCCTACCAGATGTTTTCTGAGCCCCTGCAATGCCTCTTTATAGCACTTATCACATTGTACATTTACATTTATTTGATTAATGTCTTTCTCCATGAGTAGACTTTTAAACTTCATGAGTAAGAAGCACAGGTCTGCTTTTGATCAACATCAAATCCCCAGGGCTCAGCACAGTATATGGCATAGAGTACACACAGTGAATATTTGTTGAATGAATGGTCAACATGGACTGTTGGCATAGAGATCACCCTGGTTTACTGATGTCCATTTCTGCATGCATCTGGAACAGAAATTTTTGGAACCGGGTCACTAACGTGGGCTCAGTGCACTCAGACAGGGCATCTTACAAATCTACATTTAAAATTGATTGGTTTTTCTCAAGAACCCAACCAAGTCTGGTAGAAGGGAAAAATCTTAACTGGGTTGCATCCAGTCCCCGGAGTTTGATTGATAAATTATCCTTAGTTCACTGCTTGTCCTTTTGATAAATTATAGTTCCTGATTTCTGTTCCCTCCCTTTCCTCCTCCCATAGAAATAGAAAATCTGGGTTCAAAAGGAAGGGACGTGTCTGATGGCACCTCTTGACAGTAGAATGAACACTGGCAACAGTCTGCCCTTTGAAAGTCCATTTTTTATCTCTCATTATACCACTCAGCTCTGTCAAATTCCCATGGTCCCCATAGAGGGCGGCATAAAGTATAAACTTTCGGTGTCTCTCTGAACTCTCGTTCAGCCATTACAAGACTTTTCCCAGCTCAAACTGGAATGATCTTAGTATCCATTGAAACCAGCTTGAACTTTATCTCTCTATGCTTTTCCCATGACATTCTTTCACTTGTTGGGTTTCTTCCCAAATCTTATTCCAAGCTCACTTCCTCTCAAAGCGTTCCTTCTGTAGTCCAGCCCAAGGGGACGGAACTCATAGAGATGGGGCCAGTTTGGGCAGTGATTCGACACTGATGTCTGTGCAGATTGAATTCCCAGATGTGCCTCTAGTTGGGTGACCTTGTGCAGGTGATACTTCTCGAGGCTGAATTCTTTCATCAAGATTGAATGTGAGTAGAAAAGTTAAGAGAAACTAGTAAGTAAGAAAAATAGATGTGGCCTCTGAGAGTCATCTTAAAACTATGCATTTAAGGGGCACCTGGGTGGCTCGGTAGGTTAAGTGTCCAACTGTTAATTTTGGCTCAGGTCATGATCTCACTGTTTGTGGGATCGAGTCCCACGTTAGGCTCTGGGCTGACAGCTCAGAGCCTGCTTGGGATTCTCTCTCCCTCTCTCTCTGCCCCTCCCCAACTTGCACATCTGTGTGTTCTCTCTCTCAAAATAAATAAATAAAAATTTTTTCAAAGACGATGCATTTAGACAAATTTTGTAGCTTGTAACCCAAAGATTATGCACTTTTTATAGCACTGAAATAGTGCACAACGTGTATAAATAGGGAAAATTCACATAAACACCTAAATTTCTGGGTTCTTTAAAAACACATTCGGTGGGGCACCTGGGTGGCTCAGTCAGTTGAGCATCCAACTTCGGTTCAGGTCATGATCTCATGGTTCATGGGTTTGAGCCCCATGTCCGGCTCTGTGCTGACAGCTCAGGGCTTGGAGCCTGCTTCGGATTCTGTCTCTCCCTCTCTCTCTGTCTGCCCCTCCCCCACTCACGCTCTGTCTGTCTCTCTCAAAAAAATAAAATAAAATGAACATCAAAAAAAATTAAAAATAACACATTTGGCAATATTGAAATGGCGTCTTCACATGGCTACAATAGGTTGGGGTGAGTGGCTGTCCCATTAGATGGGACCTGTGTCTTCCAGTGCCCCACATCCCTACTGAACTTTGTTAAACTGCTTGGCATTTGTAGACACCGAGTTTCTGGTTTGGCTTGAGGTACTTTCTTACACCATGTTTTTAACACAAAACTATGATTCTTATATTGTTGTTTAATGATTTATGAATTAATGACTTGTTTCCTCAGGCACGCTATAATTGCCTTGCGGCCAAGGCTTGTTATCTCATGATAATGGTAGTTAACACTTTTGAGCTCTTGCTCTATGCTGGGCCTTGTAACAGGCACGTCATATGTATTAACTCATTTAATGGAACTTCTTTAATCCCCACACCAGCTAGGAGAATGTGCTAGAAGAATGTTCTGCGTATAGCTGCTTCCAAATGTAGTTATGGATTATTTCTGGCAAAGAGTCAGATTGGAGTCAGTATCCCTGTGTTCAAATTGTGCTCAAATTCTGCTTCCACTATGACTGTTTAACCTTGAGAAAATGCCTAAGCTTCCCCCACCCAAACACTAAGCCTTATCTATCTATCTATCCACTTATCTACCTACATATCTATCCATCCATCATATCTATCTATCTATCCATCTATCTACCTATCTACATATCTACCTACCTACCTACCTACCTATCTACATATCTATCTATCCATCCATCATATCTATCTATCTATCTATCTATCTATCCATCCTATCTATCTAC